>NC_041383.1:74145774-74287303 GCF_002162155.2 Triticum dicoccoides
GAATCGACTTTTGGGTCAGTCGATTTTCAGGGGTTGGGGGGGAGGGGGCTCGCGGGAGTTAAGGAAGAACCACCCGCAACGGGGACGGGGGCTCGCCAGAGAGGTATAGAGCTATCTATCTTAGGGTTCAGGGTCGGGGAGGGGGGCTAGAGGGCTGGACGGGGCGGCAGTGGGGAGTTGTTTTGGGGCGGCGAGGTGGCGGTAGGGCCGGCGGTTCGGCCGGTGGTGGCTGGCGGCTCAGGGGGGTGAAGGTTCAAGATGAACTGTAGGCCCTCAATAAACTACATGTCAAGCGGCCCTCTTCTACCATTGCGTTCAGTTTCGACAGTAGCATTCAGATTCCATAGTAAATTTCAGTTTCGAAAGTTAAGTTCATAGTCAACAATTTTTACCTCATCTGTTGTAGTCAGGTCGTTTTTGGTGATGTAAATTTTGCATCCATTTTACATCATCTATCTGAGATGCTATTAGAATCCCACTTGAGATTGACGATGTCTGTCTTGTGCTGCTTCAGCCTTGACGTCTTACGACTCACCGGAGCTGCTCCAATGACAGAACGATCCATAACAATAGGGCAGTGCCCTGGACGCTGTCTAAAGATTCCTTAGATCTTCCTCCACACCTCCGACAGCCACCTCTGCCTCAACTGCTTCAGTGCCCTGTACACTTGTTGCATCACTTATTACTATACATTCAGGTTGATCCATTAGGGCTATTTTGGTTCAACAGAAAAACAGAGCAATAGGGAATTTTCGAATGGCACTCTACTATTCAATTATTCATGCATTTTGTTGAAAGGAATGAGGCAAAACATCCACCTGGACCTACCTTTCAAAATCCTATGCATGAAAACAAGACCAAGTGCATTAGTGCCAGAATAACATTCTAAGTGTACACACTTTCATATGATTTCACTTTTATTTTGGCCATGTTTCTTTGCATTCCTCTGCTATTCCAATTCATGTAAACCAAACACCCAAGTTGACAGAAATCCTATGTTTACAAATGCTCTGTTTACCATGTGCATTTTCCTATCCTATTCCGGTGTTTTTCCTATCCCTGCGTTTTAAGACTCATGCAAGCCAAATGAGCCCTTACAGAATTACTTTTGTTAAAGGTACATGTCGAAGGGAACTTTGTGTGGTTTGTCCTACTCCTGCCGCGACATCGTCCACCTCACCTAAGCTGCTCCATCGGCAGAAGCATGCATCCACAAAACCAGACATCACGACTCCTGACCGTCTTTCGCTGCCTCAGATCTCCTTCCCTGCCGCCGGCACCCACCGCAACGGCATCACCATCATCGACTCAGCAGATGAACCTGAGGAGTACACGGGTCCACAAGAGAGGTTGCACTCTTTTCTTTCTGCTTATGTCATGCATTGCTTAAACTTACCTGCTACTTTATCATCATGTTCAGCTCTTGGACTCCCAAGTCAGGTCCAAATTAATGTTCAAACTTGAGTTCTAAATTAGTCGTGGGGCACATATCGAGGCAGCAATGAATAGTATTTTTGTCTAATATCTGGTTCACCTATGGTATGCCTATGTTGTTCATCTTGGGTGGGAAACAAATAGTAAAGCAATCATCATCTGTCTTTTTATTAATTTAAAGAAATCATCAGCGTGCTTATCATTATATTTGGATCCATCCACTGGTTGTTACCATCACTCTAAATTTCTGCATGCTCTCCTTACATAATCTCACCATATTTTTTCCGTATGCATGTCAGATATTATACACAGTCATGCTGAACATGTAGAGAAAAAGAGAAGAGTTTTGCGTGGCAATACAATGTCATGCAGACATCGCTCCATGGTGGGTTCAATGGCAAACCCTCCCCACCCCTCTCCAGATTGTAATCCAGAGGAAGATATCTGTTCTGAGGCGGATTCAAACACCACTGACCACTCCTATTTACCCCCAAGGTGTTTGCTCTACCTTGGCATGATGATGTTAGTCATATCATGCATATGTTGCCTAGTAGTGCCTACTTTTGACATCATATATGTCATGTGCTTAGTTTAGACATGTTCTGTAATGCCACCTGTTTATTTTCTATACCATATATGGGAATTATGCAGTCTCATGTCTTTTAGCCAGCCATAATATATGTGAAATGTGCAATGCCATATGTTTAACCAGGCATCATATATTTGAATGATATCGCGCCCATCCTTTTCTTCATTACATTTCCATTTTTCAACAATGTTTGTACATTAAACTACTCTTCCTTTGAATCAGCCATTTGGGTGGAAGATGGAAAAATCTGGAGTGAAAACAAGGCCTTCAGAGCAGACAGTGCTACCTATCGAAGCAGATCTCTTGTTAGGTCCCGATAGCTCCTTAGAGATGGATTCAGAGAGACATGACCAGTCCTATTCCCCCACTGAGGTGTATGCTCTAACTTGGCATAGTTATACTGCTCATATCATGCATATGGTGTCTTGCATTGCATAGTTTAGACATCATATACACAATATTCAACTCCATGTTCTTAGTTCAGACATCATATCGAATGCCCTCTGTTTAGCAAATAAATCACATATGTGAATTAAATGTTACAATCCTGATTACTTAGATAACATGTAGGTGAATTATATCATGCGATCCTGTTTAGTTATTCATCATATCTTTGAAATATGTTATGCTATGCTATCCAGTTTAGATAGACATCATATATGTGAAATTATGTCATGCTATCCGTTTTAATTAAACAATATACATGTCAACTATTTCATGCCCTCTTTTTTCCACACTATCTATTGCATCTGTCTCTCATACAATCTCTGTACATTCCACTATATTTCCTGTTTATCAGGCATTTGTATTGGAGCAGGTGATGCCAGTATCTAGCGGACTAAAAACACGGTCTTAAAATAAAACAGTGCTACCTCTTGGTGGAGATAGCACCCCGGTTGTCCATGCACAAGAACCAGCCCTATCACACATAAGCCAAACTCTCGCAGATTGTACCCCTACTGCGATGGACAGTGAACCAGCTTCACCCAATCTAACCCCAACCACAGCCGATAGTAACCCAGTTCCTGTTGACACAACACCATCTCCACCACAGAGCTCCCAAACAAGAGCAGTTAGTAAGGCAGATCCAGTGCCCAAAGGGCCGGTACTATCACGGCGAACCCCAACTCCACCAGTTAGTATGCCTATTCCTGTGGAGGAAGCACAACCAACTAGTCGTAGTTTAGCATCTATCGGATTTGATGTTGTTAAATTGTATGTGCGTATCTTCCCATCTTGGAAATATTATACTAAAGATGAAGGAAAATGCCAGTTGCAGGTGTTTGTCCAGGAGTTATGTGTAAGTAATGTTATTCATGGCAATTACTTTGCTTCGTCCCATACATCCTACCTCCATGATGGTTATAATACAACAAAATTTCCCATTTTTCTCTATACAGAAGGACCGATTTGGAAACACAGGATGAGGTAACCTGTGCTAATATCTCTGCTATCTTCAAGAATTCTTGGTGGCAGTATCGGAATTACCTGAAGAAAACATACTTCACCGGCAAAGAAACTCATCAAATTCCCTTACATTCTCTTGAGACACATTTACTGGACGATGACTGGGAACGCCTTGTTCTGTACTTGTCCCGAACCAAGAATGTGGTAAGGTCTATGAGCTCATTTTCTATTTTTAAGTATTATATTCTTGCATCTTACTGTACTCTGTTCTTGTAGAACAAGTGCCTAAACCTGAAGAACAACTTTTCTAATTTAAGATTCCATTGCTATCATAGTTCGAAAGAGCGCTAGGCGTTAATTGTGCGTTTTGCCACCGCCTTGCGCTTTACTGACCAAAGCGCATGCTTATGCGCAGTTATGCACAGATTAAGCATAGTTATGCGCAATGCGTTTTGCCAACGCCTAGAGCCTAGGCGCGCTTAAGCGCTCGCTTAGGCGCGCCTTTTTTTAACTATGATTGCTTTGCTCTTGTATCAGTGTATTTACTCATACAAACTTATTTTTAAATTGAAGGATCCAATTGAAACTCCAATGGCACAACAGGTATGTTCACGCATGTTTCTTTAACAGGTTTGCTCTTATCAATAGCTCTGTTGATTTCAATTTCAATTGTGTATACAGTTGATTTTCATATCATGCACATTACTAGCATCACAACACAGCCAATAGTGTTGTTCTACATGTAGACCCGTGGTACCCATCTGAAATCTTGTTGTGCCGTGTAGTTTCCCACACTTTGTATTCTTTCACTGCTGCTTTGTCTTGAACTGATATGATTTGAACCGTGTCTCTATTTTGATTTGGCAAGACAATGCAGTGACCATAGGACATAGATATATGTTTGTTTGATGCTTTTATTATGTACTAGTACTTGGCAATAGAAGTCTTGGTAGTTTAATCCTATCGACCTTACTAATGAACTGGTTCACCGAAATGAGTTTCATATACTGGTACATGCTAAACTTGTTATGTGTCTGCTTGTTTCTTCTTTTAGAATGCTGAAAGAATATTGGGGAAGAGTGCCTTATTAAGCAATGGTAAAGGAAGTAATGCAGATAAGGTTCAGGATAGTGACACATCCTTGTTGGTCTCAACAAAGCTAATAAAACAGCTAAGGAATACTATCTTGAAGACATCGAAACAACCCCAAAGTCCTGTCTTGGTTTAGTGTGCGAGTTACTGGCCACTACCGCTTGCACAAGCTATTAAAACTCATTGTCTAAATCAGGTCAGTTTCTTGAGTCTCAACTACAAGATGAAAGACATCGATTAGCTGTGCTGCGACAAGAAGCGGAAGGACTGCGGAAGTCCCTGGAGCATTGAGATGCACACTTTCTGGTGCAACAACAAGTGTTGGAGGATTTTAGTGTCAAATAGGACAAAGCTAATAAGCTTGCTAAGCTTATTGCCAGCATGGCGGATACCCAGGATAATGTTTCTTGAGCTCTTCTGAAGTTGTTTCAGTTATGCTCTTGTTTTTCTACCGTGTTTATTTGCACTAGTGGCCAATTTTGACGGCCAGTGTATGTAATATGCTGCTTTGTTCCCTATATTTGCATTGGTGGCGAACTTTGATGCCCAGTGGATGCAATATGTGTAATAGCGGTAATAGGCTAGCGTTTATTGCTTGCTTATTTATTTCCTTATTGTCTTGTTTAGCTGTTTGCTTGTAGTCACTACAGTTCTTTTTCTGTGTTTTTCTAGTGGCGACAATAGCCTATTTTGGTAACTAGGCCAAAATAATCATGGCAACACATGGACTGTTGTAACCATGGGCCTCCTGCAGGCCGTATGATCCATGGGCCTTCTTCCGGCCGTACGATCCATTGGCCTTCTATATAGGCCGTAGGATCCATTGGCCTTCTATACATGCCTTAGGATTCATGGGCCTTCTACGGGCCGTAGGGTCCATGGGCCTTCTACGGGCCGTACGATCCATGGGCCTTCTACGGGCCGTACTATTCATGGGCCTCATACGGGCCATAGGATCCATGGGCCTTCTACGGGGCGTATCATCATTCCGCCAATCATGGGCCATACTATTCGTGGACCATAATGGGCCGTTAATAGGCCGTATTTGATAACTCTATGAAAACAACCCAACGGGTTTTTTTGACATGAATACGGCCAAACGTATTAACGGTCCGCAAACCGGCCGACCGTAACGACGGGCTGAATTTGGCCCATAAGCAGAAAATGACAGTAACGGGCCGTATGTAGCCGAATGCTGCCAATGAGCCAAAGAATCAATGGGCCCTAAGAAGGCCGAAAGATAACTTGGGCTGGAAACGGCCCAATGGAATAACGGGCCGTCAATGGGTATAAAGTGATACACTGTTAATTACGGGCCTGTTTCACCACGGGCCGTTAATGGGCCAAGATTTACAAAGGGCCTCATGTGGGCCAAAAGAAGTCATGGGCCACACATGGGCCGGAAGTTAAAACGGGCTGGAATCATATTGGACGGCCCAGATGAGGCTACTGAGCCTAATTAATTCGGATAGGGCGTAACGGGCCCTGGGTTAGCGGGCTTTAAATGGGCTATATTCGAACAGGCCGTTAACAGGATTTCCGTGGGCTGGCTCGCCACCTTTTAACCAAGTCAAACGGGCCATCCTTTTCATAGGAATGGGCCTCTGTTAGGCCGTGCCACGTGTCGCCGTATCATAGGCGCCTTTTGTCCAATGAGCGGATGACATCTGTCCCAACGGTGAGCCGACACGTGTTTCCTCCAGCCAATGATGATTTTACACGTGGAAAATCCCCATTGGTCGGGGCAGTTAACGGGTTATCGGATCCAAAACCCGACTCGACAGCTTAATGGCGTTCCGTTACGGTGGATGCCACATGTCGGTCACCCTTGACGAAAGCACTTCTGTGACACGCCATTTATCATCATGGAAGTGGACACTTCCGTGATGATAATTTTGGTAATGTCATGGAACACTTCTACGACAACACAGGTATGACTATCTTGATTCTATCATAACATCGTCATGGATGTACATGCATGACAAAAAACACGACCTACTGTGACAAACCCGTATCATCACGAAGTGTATTTTTTTGTAGTGCGTGTGCCTGTCCCTGTAAGTTAGTGCCTCTTAGGGTTCACGACTAGCCATGTCAGCCCGGGCTCCTTGTCATATGGATGCTAGCGACACTATCATACACGTGTGCCAAAAGGCGCAAACGGTCCCGGGCAAGGTAAGGCGACACCCGTGGGAATACCGTGCGTAAGGCCGCAAAGTGATATGAGGTGTTACATGCTAGATCGGTATCGTGTGACCCGTACTTGTGCGTATGATATGTATGGCTCTCCGAGCCTTTAAATAAAGTACTTGAGTTGTAGAGTCATGTTGTGATGCCATGTTGTATTTGCACATATCGAGCATATTGTGTGTATGAGTGAAATGCTTGGTATGTGTGGGATCTGACTATCTAGTTGTTTATCCTTGGTAGCCTCTCTTACCGGGAAATGTCTCCTAGTGCTTCCGTTGAGCCCTGGTAGCTTGCTACTGCTCCAGAACACTTAGGCTGGCCGGCATGTGTCCTTCTTCGATCCTGTGTCTGTCCCTATAGGGAAATGCCACGCAATGACTACTGGAGTCCTGTTAGCCTACTACAGCCCGGTTTACCGGAGTCCTGCTAGCCAAGTTGCTACAACCCGGATTCACTCGTTGATGACCGACACGTTCATTGTTGGGTCATGTATGCCTGTCCCTGTAAGTTAGTGCCACTTTGGGTTGATGACTAGCCATGTCTGCCCGGCCTCCTTGTCATATGGATGCTAGCGACACTATTATATACGTGTGCTAAAAGGCGCAAACGGTCCCGGGCAAGGTAAGGCGACACCTGTGGGAATACTATGCGTGAAGGCTGCAAAGTGATATGAGGTGTTACATGCTGGATCGGTGTGGCATTGAGTCGGGGTCCTGACAACATTGGCATCAGAGCCGGACTGCCTGTAGGTTCTTCAAGCCAAACTGGTCGATGTTGAGTCTAGAAATGCTTTAGTTATATATAGGGGAATTTATTGTGGGATGGAACATAAGGTTCTTTTTACTCCTTTACCTCAAGGCATTCTGATCTAGGCCAGTCCATTCTTTCCACCGGGGGTTATGGAGTAGGATCTCTTCTCTCTATCAGGCTCACGTGTTACTAATCCGTAGTACCTTATAGGATTGATGGTTGCAAGCCTAGTTCAGTTCTACTACTCCAATATGTTTTTAAGATGGACCCAGAACCCTGATATGATGTTGTTGAGTGTCTATGCAATCTCTTGCAAAGTGTCTCAAAACCCTTTTTGAGCATTTACAACCGTTATGCTATCAAATTTTTGCTAGAAATTCTAATGTCTTTAATTTGTCGGTGATCCAAATGTCGACCCGCACTGTTCATCAGGTGGTTCGCTTGACCTATGACATTGACATGCCCGGGCATACAGCTATGTTGGTACGGGTGATGACTGGGGTCGGTTATCGATGGTATCTTGAGTATACTCTCGAGGAGCAGTTCTGCTCTGTCCTATGAGGATTTTTCCAGCCTATCCCGGTTCCACTGACCCTCTGCATTGGTCCTATGGACTCGGTATCACCATAGAGATGTCTATTCAGGATGCAGCCAACTCGATGATTTCTATCGTCTGAGCTGGGTATGCTTGCTAAATGACACTGAGTTCCGCTATTTACCAGCAGCACGCACTGGTTCAGAGGGCTACTACACTGGGTTCTATGCTGATGCTGCTCATGAGGAGCCACTTCTGCGCACTACTACCGAGATGCTAGAGGAGAGAGATCGGGAGAACTGTGCTCTACGCATGGAGTTGTATAACACCCACCAGGACCACTAGGCTACACTGACGCGACTTGCACCAGCCGTTCAGACAGGCTACCTAGATATGCATGACCTGTATTCTGTTCGCACACGTCTTCCGGCTCGCATGGATTATGCAGACGTTGGAGGTATCACTCCTCCGCGCGGGCGCCGTCTTCCACCCTTCATGGGGCCGAGGCCTCATCCGAGCCCGTACGATCCACAGTCTCGTCATGATCGTGAGTTCCCGGATCCACACATGTCACTTCCAGGCTATGCGAGGGACTTCTGCGAGGACAACTACAGATCTGGAGATGACCGAGCCGGATCGCGACACTAGTAGTTTGTAGTAGTCATATTTCCACGTTCCTGCGTGTCCTGTGGAATATGACGTAGTTTGTACTAGGTTCCGGATGTGTAGAAAAGTAATGTATAGGAGCTTGGGATGCCTCCTGTCAGTGTCAAAACCGGCGGATCTCGGGTAGGGGGTCCCGAACTGTGCGTCTAGGCGGATGGTAACAGGAGACGAGGGACACGATGTTTTACCCAGGTTCGGGCCCTCTTGATGGAGGTAAAACCCTACGTCCTGCTTGATTAATATTGAAGATGTGTGTTACAAGAGTGGATCTACCACGAGATCAAGGAGGCTAAACCCTAGAAGCTAGCCTATGGTATGATTGTTGTAATGGTTGTTCGTCCTATGGACTAAAACCCTCCGGTTTATATAGACACCGGAGAGGGCTAGGGTTACACAGAGTCGGTTACAATGGTAGGAGATCTACATATCCGTACGCCAAGCTTGCCTTGCATGCCAAGGAAAGTCCCATCCGGACACGGGACGAAGTCTTCAATCTTGTATCTTCATAGTCTTGGAGTCCAGCTGACGATGATAGTCCGGCTGTCCGGACACCCCCTAGTCCAGGACTCCCTCAGTAGCCCCTGAACCAGGCTTCAATGATGATGAGTCCGGCACGCATATTGTTCAGCATTGCAAGGCGGGTTCCTCCTCCGAATAATCCATAGAAGATTGTGAACACCAGGATAGTGTCCGACTCTGCAAAATAAATTCCACATTCCACCATAGAGAGAATAATATGTACACAAGTTCAATCTGCTGACGTATTTTGTGGTACGACGTCACACCACTACCAAGCCTTTACTTGAATCGTTTTTTATTATACCACCTCAGCGCGTTTAGCGAAGTGGTTTCCTTGGAACGTCTTGTCGAAGCAGAGATCGTGTTCCCCTTATTCCGGGATTCCCATCAATACGAACGTGGGTAACCCAACCGCGCCATTAATGGTGGCGCTTGGGGGATAAGCGAGTTTTACCAGGCCGGTGGGGATGCATAGTCTTCGTCCGCCCATATATAAGGGTATAAGGATCCACCTTTTTACCTACGCCTTCTTCCTCCTTTGCCTATCCGTCTTCGCGCACTCAAGCTCCAGCGCCCAAGTTCACACATCTCGTCTCAACCTTCTCCAGTCATGTCCGTAATGGGAGGCAAGTGGATGGCCTCCTCCGTCACGGAGGGGCACATCGAAAGGCTGCGCGGCGCCAGATACCTATCCAGCGACATCGCACACCGTCTCCCCAACAAGGAGCAGCTCATCCCCACTCCCAGGCCCCATGAAAGGGTGGTCTTCCTTCCCCATTTCCTCCACGGACTGGGCTTTCCACTTCATCCCTTTGTCCGGGGGCTCATGTTCTACTACGGCTTGGATTTCCACGATCTGGCGCCGAACTTCATCCACAACATCTTGGCGTTTATCGTCGTGTGCGAGGCCTTCCTCTGCATCCAGCCCCACTTCGGCTTGTGGCTCAAGACCTTCAATGTCAAGCCAAAGGTAGTAAAGGGGAATCAGGCAGAGTGCGGAGGCGCCATGGTGGGTAAGATACCCAACGTCGTCTGGCTCGAGAGCGCCTTCATGGAAACCATCAAGGGATGGCAATCGGGGTGGTTCTACATCACCGAGCCGCGTGACCCTAAATGGGTAGCGGCCCCCGAATTTAGATCTGGAGTCCCCACGCGGCTCACCTCTTGGAAAGAGAGTGGTCTGACTTGGGGAGATTCGGAGGAGTTGACCGGACTCCAAGCCTGTATCCAGAAGCTGGTGAACAAGAAGCTCAAGCTTGTCAACGTGGTCCAAGTCATGCTCATCCGCCGGATTCTCCCATGCCAAGAGCGGGCATTTAAATTGTGGGAGTTCAATCCGGCACAACACCAAACCTTGAGCAGGCTCTTCGACACTAGGTACGAAGATGCCTGGAAGGTGCTCTGCAAGGGCGCCGAAGCTCCCGCATCCGCCACTGAAGATCGCGGATTTCGCTCGCAGCGTCCAGCTAACGAGGTAAGTGATTCTACCCCTTTACGGGACACTTGTCTTTAATAGTTCGACCTCACGCGGGATTTAATCTCCCCTTTCCTTTGACAGGACTCGATGAATAAGGCCGAGCAGATTATCTATCCGGCTCCCATGCCAGAAAACCCAGTAGACTCCCATCTAGCGGGGCTGCTGGTTCCGCCACCGCATGTGGTGCCGGAGAAGAAGGCCAAGAAGGAGGCCACGGGTACTCGAAAGAGTTCCCGTTTTCAGGTGTCCGATGACTCCGAGGCCGACTCCTCCCTCGAAGGCGAGGAGGACAAAGAGGACTTTCCCCTAGAGGGGGGAGAGATGAAGAGGAAGGCTTCCCCAACGGGGGAAGCCAAAGGGTCCAAGAGAGGAAGGACCCTTCCTCCGGACAGCCCCGCCAATGCCAACAACGGCGACGAGGAGTGGCCCTCAAGGGCCAAGCCCCTGGCAAGATCGTAAGTATCCAGATTCCTGAGTGATCTATAATTTCTTTTTTGTGCCATGTAGTGTCCTTCTAATGCCGCATACTATCTGTAGCCCGACCGAGGAGGACTTTCCCGCCTCATCCAGTGGGTCCTTGGCTCCGTCGGACGTAGATTCCATTCCGACCGCCTCCACCTCTCGTGATGCTGAGGACGCCGAGGTGGGATCCCAGGAGGGGACCCGCCAGGAGGGGGAGGCTCCGGAGGTGCCACAAGGCAACCTCTCAGACTTCGCGCCGGACTCCGTGCCGGAACCCACAGTGGTTCCGGAGTCCGGCAGGCAGCCCCTTTGCAAGAAGGGCAAGACCGTGACACCGGCGGCCTCCGTCCAACCGGAGGCGCCAGACAACTTGTTGGAGGCGCTCAACGGCGCTTCCATCAAGGAAGAACACCGCACTATTACGAGTGCAGTGATTCAGAAGGTTCAGCTCGCCAAGAGCGGGCTGACCGAAGCTTGCAGCAGCCTTCTAAAAGGCTTTGAGGTAAGAAGTTTAAAATATGTAATGTGATACTGCATAGACAGTAGCCCCTAATGCTCGGTTCGGTGTTCGGAAAGAAAAACCGGACTGAGGATCTAAAAAAGATATACGCAGGAGTGCTAAAAATTATGTCAATATGGGTTTGCAGGCTGCGCTGCTGACGTCTGCCGCACTAACTGCGGAGGTCGGTGCTTTCAAGCAGGACCTCGAGCGGTCCGAGCGAGAGCTCGGCCTTGCCAAGAAGCAGATCGAGGACAAAGAAGGTAAGTAACACCACTTTGAAATTTGTACCTTACAGAAAAGGATTTTGGTTGCAATAGAAATAACAAGGATAACGTGGGTACTGCAGGGGACACGAACGAGGTGGCAACCCTGAAGGAGGCCATGTCCGCGGCCGAACGCAATGCGGCTGCAAAACGGGTGGAGCGAGAGAAGCAGGAGGTGCGGGTGGCGGAGGTGCGGCAAGAGCTCCAGGCTCTCGTGGAAAAGCATGAGAGTTTGGAGCGCGACTCGAAGACTCGAGAGTCCGAGCTTGCCTCGGCTCTTGAAAGTGCCAAAGCCGCCAAGGCCGAGGCCCATAAGTCCCTCCAGGAGATTGAGGCGATGAAGAAGATAGCGGCGGGTAAGGCATTTTTCAGGCAAAGCAAGCATGTGAATGTAAATTACCTGTTACTTACCCGAATTCGGAGCTCTCCAGGGGCGTTTGCAGATCTGCCTCGCAGCGTGTCCGATGCCGCCGCATTCTACCGGGCCGAGGAGGGGAGCTCAACGGAGAAGGTCTTCTGGTCTCTGTATGCTGAGGCCGGACATCCGGTGCCCCCTAGCGACCAGCTGAAGCAGTTGGTCGAGCTCCACAAGGTAGCCGAGCAGGCCATGAAGGGCCTTATAGTCCGGATGTGGCCTGGAGGGGCCATGCCTGGGAGCTACTTTGGCCTCGTGCGACGGCTGGTGGATGCGTGCCCTTGGGTGGAGGTCATCAAGCACTCCGCCTGCATTGATGGTGCCCGTCGGGCCCTTGCCCGCGCAAAGGTGCACTGGGGCAGGCTGGATGCTGAGAGGCTTCTGACGGACGCGCCGCCGGCGGGCAAGGAGTATCGTACGCCCGAAATGTACTATAAGACTGTCCTGAAGGGTGCCCGCAAGATTGCGGATGAGTGCCCCAGAGATGTCATTTTTTAGTAGACTTGCAATGTGTTATCCTGTGCGCTGAAAACTTTGTTCATATGCGCTAAGCAACGCTTGTTTGATTTAAAATATTACCTTCTGTGCGGCCGTTTATAAAATCTGAGAGATGGCAAGTCGTCGGCTTCAGCCCCCATGCCACGAGTGCTGGAGTGTTCGGGATAAACTTGAGCGCTCTTGTTCCCATTTTTGGGTCCATCTAGGGAGGCGCTCAACACAACGAACAAGGCAACCGGACTTATAATGCTTGAACACTCTCACTTAGCCATAGAATTCTATAATTTTAAATTTCGGCGAAGCCCCTAGTGTTCGGAAGACCGAATTCGGGGCGCTATCCACGCCTTGGCCGGACATAGCCGGTTCCTCGCTCTAAGTGGCGTAAGTCTTTAAGGACTCGAAAAGACCTCTCGAACAGCGACCAACTCTCGCCTTATCATGACGGTCAGTTTTAGCTTTCTCCACTGAGGCGTTAACCCAGCTCAACTGGGGCGCAAATCGTAGTGGTTCTCCCAGTGCTACCTTAGCCGACGGAACGAAACGTAAGGTACCAAAACATGGGAGCCGGGCAAACCCAACTATTGACCCAAGACATGATTCGGAGCCGATGCATATAGTGCTATAAGTTTGGGGTGCCGCACTTGTGAAACTGTTCGGACTTCACACCATAAATCGGGGAACATAAGCCCCTAGTGTATTCTACCGTACTGAGTTGTACGGATGCGAGATGTCATAAGTGAACATACATATATAAATAAAGGGAATGCAATTATAAGCGAAAAATGATGCATTGTTTATTCGAGGAGCTCTGATGTGAGTGCAGAACGATACAAATAGTGCGGTAAGCAAGGGTTTGGACTATTAGACATGTCCCCCTCCAGGGATAGGCTGCGGAATGGTGTAACAAACTGATTTAATGCTCGTAATGGAGACCACCTGAGTGTTCATCGTAGCCCTGGTTCCTCCCTGGCTGTTGCATCGTGGGTTCGGCAGATCTATTGCCGGACAGGGCCTCTTGTAAATGGAGTCCTGTGGATAAAATAAGAGTAAAAAAAGGAAATAAAAAGGTCGACACACTTAGGAGCCCCTGGCGTGGTTGAGCCGCACTCTGGGCCTGTCGTGGTCGTGTCCCCCCTATGCCCAAGGTATCTCCACAGCGTAATGATGTACGCGGGGAGCTTGTCTTACAATCATGTAAGGGCTGGGGTTGGGGCCGCATTGCTACGCGTGCTCGGAACGCGCCAGGTGGCCTTGGTGTATGTTACTCCGGGCGCATTTAATCCCATCCGGTATTTTAACGGCCGGACTCGAAAGTTGCCTTAAGAAGCTGTTCTGAACTTCTGGCGCGAGAGCCGCTATGTGTTCCTCCGTTCGGAGGGAGCGTTCAGTGTTTCCGTTGACCGTGATGACTCCACGGGGGCCTGGCATCTTGAGCTTGAGGTATTCATAATGCGGCACTGCGTTGAACTTTGCAAACGCGGTTCGTCTGAGCAAGGCATGATAGCCGCTGCGGAACGGGACTATGTCGAAGATTAACTCCTCGCTTCGGAAATTATCCGGGGATCCGAAGACCACTTCCAGTGTGACCGAGCCTGTACAATTGGCCTCGACACCTGGTATGACGCCTTTGAAGGTCGTCTTTGTAGGTTTAATCCTTGAGGGGTCTATGCCCATCTTGCGCACTATATCCTGATAAATCAGGTTCAGGCTGCTGCCGCCGTCCATGAGGACTCTTGTGAGGTGAAATCCATCGATGATTGGGTCTAAAACCAATGCGGTGAATCCGGCATGGCGGATACTGGTGGGGTGGTCCCTTCGATCAAAAGTGATTGGGCAAGAGGACCATGGATTGAACTTCGGGGCGACTGGCTCCATCGCATATATGTCCCGAAGTGCACACTTCCGCTCCCTCTTGGGTATGTGGGTTGCGTATATCATATTTACCGTCCGCACTTGTGGGGGAAACCCTTCTGTCCTCTATTGTTCGGCGGCCGGGTCTCCTCCTCGTCGTCGCTGTGCAGCCCCTTGTCGTTGTTTTCGGCAATTAACTTGCCTGCCTGCTTGAATACCCAATAATCTCTGTTGGTGTGGTTAGCTGGCTTTTCGAGGGTGCCATGTATCTGGCAAGAGCGGTCGAGTATTCGGTCCAAATTGGACGGACCCGGAGTGGTTTTTTTGAATGGCTTCTTCCGCTGACCGGGTTTAGAGCCTCTGAATCCGGCGTTGACAGCCGTATCTTCATTGTTATCGCCGTTAACGCGGCGTTTATTTTTGTTTCGACGCGACCTGCCATTGTGGTCCTTAGTATCCGGACTGCCAGCATTTTTGCTGAGGTTGTTGCTGCGAGCTAGCCAGTTGTCCTCTCCCGCACAGAAGCGGGTCATGAGTGATGTGAGGGCTGCCATGGATTTCAGCTTTTCCTGTCCTAGGTGTCGGGCCAGGCACTTGTCGCGGATGTTATGTTTGAAGGCTGTGAGGTCCTCTGCGTCCGGACAGTCGACAATTTGATTTTTCTTTGTTAAGAACCATGTCCAGAATTGTCTGGCCGATTCATCTGGCTGCTGAATTATGTGGCTTAGGTCATCGGCGTCTGGTGGTCGCACATATGTGCCTTGGAAGTTGTCGAGGAATGCGGCTTCCAGGTCCTCCCAACACCCAATTTACTCTGCTGGCAAGCTGTTAAGCCAATGCCAAGCTGGTCCTATAAGCTTGAGTGGGAGGTACTTGATGGCGTGGAGATCATCGCCGCGGGCCATATGGATGTGAAGGAGATAATCTTCGATCCAAACCGCAGGGTCTGTTGTGCCATCATAGGATTCAATGTTCACGGGTTTAAACCCTTCCGGGATTTGATGATCCATTACTTCGTCTGTGAAGCATAGTGGGTGTGCGGCGCCTCTATATTGAACAATATCACGACGTAGCTCAAGAGAGCGTTGTTTGCTGTGTTCGGCCTGGCCGGAGTTGCTGTATCCGGCGCGACGGTTGTCGTCGTGGGTCGTGGGGCGCCCACGTGATCCGTAGATAGATCTGGATTGTCTTGCCTTGTCCTCCAATATATCCCGCAAGTCAGGCACATTCCCCCGTGGCTTCGCACTTTTCGAGCGTTGCCGGGGTACGGTTCTGATGGAGGGTCTAGATGCCTCTCTGTCACGACCACGGGGTGGTCGGTCTACCGTATTGTGCGCTGGTAATGAAGGTTTGTACGCTTCCTCCTCTAGTCGGGGGAGCAACTTGCATTTTGGGTAGCTTTTGGAGGGGCATTCGAGTTCATACTCTTCGGCCGCGAGGACTTCGGTCTATCTGTCGGCCAGCAGGTCTTGATCAGCTTGAAGCTGTTGCTGCTTTTTCTTTAGGCTGTTCGCCGTGGCCATTAGCCTGCGTTTAAAACGCTCTTGTTCGACGGGATCCTCGGGCACGACGAATTCGTCGTCATTGAGGCTTGCCTCGTCTTCGGAGGGAGGCATGTAATTTCCGTCCTCCTCGTCTGCCGCTCTTTCCTGAGGGCTGGCTACTCCGTCCTCCTGTGCTGAATCTTGCTGGAGGGGGTTGTCTTCGGCACTCTCTGGGGTGTTATTATCTCTGCTGCCGGACTCTCCATTCTTACTGTGGCGGGATTTAGAGCGGCTCCGCTGACGTTGGCGCTTGGGCTATTTCTTAGAAGAATCCGCCTCCGCTGCTTCTTCGCCGTCCCCATCCTTTGGGGTGTCCACCATGTATATGTCGTATGACGAGGTGGTCTTCCAGTGCCCTGTAGGCGCTGGTTCTTGATCTTCTCCGGCATCGTCGTCCATACCGTCGATGTCTTCGGAGTCATAGTCTAGCATGTCGGTTAGATCATCGACAGTGGCTACAAAGTGGGTGGTGGGTGGCATTTGAATTTCTTCGTCATCCGCATCCCAACCATCCTGACCGCAGTCCGGCCAGGGTTCTCCTGATAACGAGAGATGTTTTAGGGAATTTAGGATGTCGCCAAAGGGTGAGTGCTGAAAGATGTCCGCGGCGGTGAACTCCATGATCGGCGCCCAATCGGATTCGCTTGGCAGGGGCGCAGGAGGTTCGTAGTCCGGCAAGGAGTCCGCCGCCTCGGAGTCACGAGCTTCATAAGGGATAAGGTCAGTATTCGGCTCCATCGCCGTGGAAGTTGCAGCTCCCGAGGTGGTGTCCAGCCACCTGTCCTCGATCTGTGCGGTCGGCTCCGAACTATGGGTCAGAGCGGACTTGTGTGCGGCCTCCAGGGTACTGTCCAACGGCAGAGCTAGATCATGCCCATTGTGACAGTGTGGCACGCTCGGCTGTGGCTCAACTCCATCGAAGATCAAGTCCCCGCGGATGTCAGCCGTGAAGTTTAGGCTTCCAAACCTGACCTGATGGCCAGGGGCGTAGCTTTCGATCTGCTCCAGATGGCCAAGTGAATTGGCCCGCAGTGCGAAGCCACCGAACACGAAGATCTGCCCAGAGAGAAAAGTCTCACCCTGGACAGCGTGGTTGTTGATTGAAGAAGCCATCAAGCCTATGAGTGACGACACAGAGGAACTCTCAATGAAACCACCAATGTCGGTGTCAAAACCGGCGGATCTCGGGTAGGGAGTCCCGAACTGTGCGTCTAGGCGGATGGTAATAGGAGACGAGGGACACGATGTTTTACCCAGGTTCGGGCCCTCTTAATGGAGGTAAAACCCTACATCCTGCTTGATTAATATTGAAGATGTGTGTTACAAGAGTGGATCTACCACGAGATCAAGGAGGCTAAACCCTAGAAGCTAGCCTATGGTATGATTGTTGTAATGGTTGTTCGTCCTATGGACTAAAACCCTCCGGTTTATATAGACACCGGAGAGGGCTACGGTTACACAGAGTCGGTTACAATGGTAGGAGATCTACATATCTGTATCGCCAAGCTTGCCTTCCACGCCAAGGAAAGTCCCATCCGGACACGGGGCGAAGTCTTCAATCTTGTATCTTCATAGTCTTGGAGTCCGGCTGACGATGATAGTCCGGCTGTCCGGACACCCCCTAGTCTAGGACTCCCTCACCTCCGATGAGATGTAATCTTCCTTTCACCGTAGTTGTACTCAGTTTGGTCTCATACTAAACCATGTATGGTGTGTATGACGATGGAATAAATGTAGCAGTTTCTATAAGTACCATGTCATACTGATGATCATCTTGCATTCCGAGTTATCCATTACATTCTGCACTTCTATGTCAGAATCATATCATTCTGGAGTAAACCATTGTCTTGTTTTCCGAGGATGGCCAACACATGCAATAACCCTGCTTCCCCGGAGCAGGCTGAAGGCAGTTGGGCTAGAGATGCGAACCTACCTCATCCTCCTTCTTTGGATGAGGTCATGCTGGAGGCCGAGGGGAACAAACGGGAGACCAACCGTTTGCTGGAACGTATCGAACAGAACACTGCACTCCGCTAGAGGAATGACTTGGTGTCTCTCAACGACTTCATCAAGTTACACCCACCCACCTTCCATCACTCTGTCGAGCCCCTCGACGCCGATGATTGGCTTCGCAGCATTACCCATAGCATTACCCACAGGCTGAGTATATAAACTCGAGGACACCCAGTCCCGGACACCCAGTCCTCACCGTATTCTCCTTGAGCTAAAGTCACACAGACCTCGCCCAATCATTCATGGTAAGTCTTCAGCCGACTTTTGAACCTTCACAAACTTGGTCACTCGGCGATCCACAATTCCTCTTGGATGCTCTAGACCTTGACGCCTAACAGTCTGGAAGAAGCACAATCTTCAAAGGAAACAAGCGTCGGATCCACGTAGGATCAAACTCTTTAGTGATGCTCAATCACTTTGGGGTTTTGTAGGATTGGGTTTGGGTTTTCCTCACTTGATGATTTTCGCTCAAAGTCCTCCGAGGATGGGTTGCTCTCAAATGACAAGTGTCAGTTTCACTCGGAGCAGCCAACCAACTAGTGGTTGTGGGGGCGGCTATTTATAGCCTAGGGAGCAGCCCGACATGATAAGACATAAATGCCCTTGTCTGATATGACCGTTATGTGGGTAGATATTTTGGGACAGCTGGCGCGTAGCACAACAATGGTCAGAATATTTGACTCTCAAATACCCTAGGGCTTTCATGTTCCTCACTATGTAGGCAATCCGCACTGGCGAATTCCTAACTCCTCAGTCAGAACAAATTCCTCAGAGACCAGAAGAACTTCGTCTCTGTCACTGAAGAATATGACTGAACTGTGTGAGATTTCCAATGGCTTCACTTGAAAGGATTGGTAGGTGTAGGATTTTGAGATGAGCATCACATGGAAATTTTTCCTTAGTATTTCCTCGAACCCCTTTAACAGTAAGGTGTTTCCTATGACTCAAGAAAGAGAAAATGAAACAGTGAAAACAAGAGTCTTCACGCTTCATGTTCCTCGAATGATTACCAAGTCTTCAAGGTCACACCAATTTCTTCACTTTCAAAATCTTCAGAAAGTCTTCAGGAATCCACAGTCTTCAGTTGAAGAACTTCATTTTTAGGGGTCGACTTTCTCTGTAAATATCAAACTCCTCATAGACTTATAGACATGTGTCCACTTACAAACGCATCAGTCTCTTAACCTATAAGTCTTCAATACACCAAAATCACTAAGGGGCACTAGATGCACTTACAATCCCCCCCTTTTTGGTGATTGATAACAATATAGGTTAAGTTTTCAACGTGGATAAACATATGAAGTGTAAATACTGATATTGAGGAATTTGATTGCAACATATAGAAGAACTCCCCCTGAAGATGTGCATAGTGAGGAATTTGCTTTTGAAGCAATGCACATTTGAAGAGTATAATCATGGAGATCTCCCCCTATATCTTGTAATTCATACACGCATTTGACATATAACATGAAGAATTTGAAATGCATGATGAAATATGGTGACTGATGTAATTCAACATGCGTGCATTAACATTAATGAGAAATAAGCATATAGGAGAACTTAGCAAAAGTATCAGGCCACCATAGAGTTTAAGATTACAACTCGATCCAGCAAATTTATCAAAAGAACGAGAGTTGTAACTTAAAAAAATGCCCATATACGGTAGACCTGCTTGAAGACTAACTCAAATTTCTCCCCCTTTGTCATCGAATGACCAAAAAGGGTTAAAAATGAGGACTAACGCCCCTGAAGAATATCATGAAGATGGAGGAGCGCCAGCGTTGTTGGGGTCTTGAGTCGATGTAGGGCCTGCTGTAGTGTCATCCAAGTCTTCAAACTCATCCGTGTCATGGGATGAAGAATATGAACTTGCGACCAAAGGAGGAACCTTGACCTTCTTGAGCTTCTTCGGCGGAGGAGCAGACCTGTCAAAGTATTGTTTGAAGCCCATTTGCTTCAGATCTTCTTCACCATACAGATGTGACAGAATAGCCCAGGTGCGATCAAAAACTTCATGGAGGTAGTAATGGCTTTTCTTCACTACATTATGTGTAGAGGTCATGTTGTGAGGAATAGAGCCAAACTGACGCTTAACCCATTTATTGTTGCGATCCACCTTCTGGTGAAGACTTAGAAGCAGCTCATGGTCAGTCATCACATGAGGAGAAGTGGCTTGAGGACTTGACTTGGGAGCATTGGTAGCAGAATCATGTGTGGCAAAGTCATCATTGGTGGAGTAAGATGCAGCTTTGCGGAACTGACCATCCAATGGACAACTGCCTTCATTGATAACAGCAGGTGCCTTGCCCTTTTCTTCAGATGAAGAATATGTCCATTTGAGGACTCCAATCGGGGGCAAGTAGCTGCCATGGTGGAGAGTGTCAGCCTTGTAGTTGAGTGAAGACCTTGTTCTGAGGAATCTCATGATCCATGGAGCATAAGGCTTCAGCTCAAACAGTGAAAGTGCAACATTTGCGAGAGTCCTCATGAAGAAATCGTGGTAATTGATAGGGATGCCATGCATGATGATGAAGAGCATATTCTTCAGCATCCCCACAATTTCTTCATCAGATGAGTCATGAACTTTGATTGAACTGATAGTCTTTGTCAGAATGCGATACATGGTCCTTGGCACATACATCAATTCCTTCAAGAGGAATTTGGTCCTTTGGGCTTTTCCAGGCTTCAGAGGCTTCATGAGCACTTGCATGTAATGATCGGTGAGTTCAGGCTCATCATACAGACAATGAGCACCTAAAGGGGGGGGACTGAGTGGCAAGGCATGAAGCAATTCAGAGGCTGGTGCCTTGTAGTGAGTGTTTTCGGTCATCCAGTCCAACACCCAAGTGTTGATTTCATTAGCTTCACCAGTGATATGCAGTGTTGCATAGAACTGAAGAATTAGCTCTTCATTCCAGTCAACAATGTCAGTGCAAAAGTTAAGCAGACCTGCATCATGAATCATATTGAGGACTGGTGTGAAGCAAGGCATTGATTCCATGTCCACATGAGGAATATGCTGGTGGTCGAAGACTTTGTCCTTGTCGAAGAGTACTGAGGAATAGAAGTTGGCCTGGCTAGCAGTCCAGAAACGCTTCCTCTAAGGCGAGCATTGTCATATGGGTTGAATTCAGTGAAGAATACACGCTCACCGAAGAAATCATCAGCCTTGAATTTTGGCTTCTTGGAGAAGGGATCCTTTGGCTTGGGTTGAGGGGTGTGAGTGATCTACATTACTACCTCAGGAATCGCAATCTCAGGTTCCTCATGTCGAGGAATTTCAGGCTCTTCTGCAGTTGCAGCCTGGGTCATCAATTCTTCATTTACAATTTCATCAGCACTAGTGGCTGGAATTTCTTCATGGATGAACGGGGTTGCACGAGGTTCTTGAGATCCCATTTGCAGTTCAGTAGAAGCAGGGGACTGAGGAATTTCTTGGAGTGGAGTGAACAATGGAGAGTTGGGGTGCTGACTTTCCCAAAAGTCATCATTCAGTACAGGTGTGGTACAGCCGATGTCCACATCCTCATCTTCCATTTCTTCAACACCTGCCTCTTCAGCAGTGAACTGAGGCATAGGTGAGAAAACAACTGGGGTTGAAGGGATTCTATCCACTTCAATTTCTTCATCCAACTGCTCTGTCAAAGTAGCAGAAGGAGTTTCTTCATCGGATTCCTCGGGAATCACATAATCTTCAACAAAAGGAACAAGGTCCTTTGGTGGCATGTAAGAGACAAGAACGACATCAATTGGATTTTCAGTTGAACTTGTCAAAGGCTTCATCTTCTTCGGAGCTGAAGAATCTGATGAAGCTGATGCCTTCCTCTTTTTCATCATTGCACGCTCCGTAGCCTTGGTCTTCTTCACATCTAATGCAGATGGAAGGATTGGAGCTGGTGTAGGCGCAGGAGGTGCAGATGACTTGGGTTCAGTTTCTTCAGGCGCAACTATTGCAGTTCCCCAGACTTCTTCATTTTCTTCAGGCGCACCACTAGTGGATGCCCTGGCAATTTCTTGAGCGGGTGGAATGCACTCATCAGCCCTGGTACTCTCATTTTCTTCAGCAGCCTGAGTGACATCAGCGGTGCTGGCATGTTCTTCAGTGTGCTGAGCAGATGCTTCAGCCTGAGGAATTTCAACATGCACAGGAGCAGTAGCAGTTGAAGTAAATGTATTCGTCAAATTGACGAACCAAACCTTTGCTCCCTTCCAATCATAATAGTACCAATTGAAATCATCACTCAGTTGCTTGATTTCAGTTTGCAAAGCAATGAGTTGTTCAGGGGTAAGAGTGAGGACATTGTCCTTGAGGTAGTGATGTTTCTTATACTATGCTTTCTTCATTTTTCTTCCTTGTTCATATTTCCACTTCTCTTCTTCAATGAAGTGACTCAAAACATGACTTTGACCAGGAGTGAGGTTCATCTCCGGCAAAGGTGTGTTAGGGTCCTTATGCCATAAGTCAATGAAATCGAGGATCAACTTTGGATCCAATAGTAGTGGCACATTGCTACCTTTGGCTCTAGCGGCCCTGGCTTGCCTGTCTCTGATGATTTCGGCAAGTTCTTCATCATCAGCCTCATCGTCATCAGAGGGGATTTGGAAGGCGACCTGCTTCTTGTGAGGACTTGGTCAAAGGCCTCGTCCAGCAGTGGCCTTTTTCTTCAGCAGAGATGGGCCAGCTGAGGAACTTGGTGCAGCAGTGGAGCTTGCAGATGCTCTAGAGGCAATTGAGATGCTAGTTGTCCTTTGGCATGTGGTGAGATGCACAGGTGCCGAGGGTTTGGTCAGAGCAAATGAAGACTTTGTCGGAGGAGCTGAGGACTTTGGAGGAGGAGCAGACTGAGGAATTTGGTGTGAGGGCTTTGAAGATTCTGGCCTGGAGGGCATTGATGAGGAACTTGGACATGAGGGCATTGAGGAAGAAGCACTTGACTTATGTGCAGGCTTCTTGGGCATTGCATTTCTAGGCTTACTAGTAGAGGCCTCAGTAGTGGCAGCAGCAGCAACAGAGTCTTCATTGAATTTCCTCACTGATTCCTTTGCTTGTTTGGCCAGTTTGGCCTGGCGCCTTGCCCATTCATTAGCATAGTCCTCACCGCGCTTGAGGCTGGTGGGATCCGCCAGTTGGCCAGGTGCCAATGGAGGTCTTGAGCATGGAGGGTTGAGCGCAGATTTCTTCATATACTTGGGAGTAACATACCTGTAATCCCTCCATTCTCGTCCCCATCTCCTCTCTATACGTTGTATGCGCACTTTGCGCTGATTCTTGTCCTCCTTGCCAAACTTGGCCTCATCAGGAGTGTAGTATCGAGCATAAATGTCCTCAGGGATTTCAAACGCAGTATTGACCTTAGGCCTCTTTCCTCCCTTTTCTGGCTTCTTACCATCACCCATTTTCTTCAGCTGAGGAATATGAACAACTAAACTTTTTGAAGAGGTATGCAACTTTTCTTCGAGGAACGCTGCAAATGAGTTAAGTTGATGAGAACCTAGTGATTCAGCAGCGGACATGTGTACCTGCGAACATAGTATAGTTGTGAGAAATTTGGAGAGGTCATATGCGTTCTTAGAAGATTTTCAAAAAGAATAGGTTTGAGGAATTTGACCACATATGTCTTGAAGAATTTCACTAAGCATTCTTAATCTTAGGTTCCAGAGTTGTATAGATTGAGAATCCACACAATTGAGGAATCTTGAAGAAAATCATCGCTGAGAGAAACGAATCAAGAATGGATATGTGAGGTGTTTAGTGTGTGAAGATTTGAAGAATAAACACCTTTGAAGATTTTCAAGAAAACACATGAATCAAAGCGGGCAGTAAAAGTAACTTTTAATTACCCCTTGATGAAGAACACGACAAACTGAGAAGTGTCGATGTGAAGTTCGTCAGTTCAGATCTTCCACGCCCTAACTCGGTAGAGGAAGACAGCTACGATGGCGGCAGAGTGATGAAATCCGCAACCGGGCAAGTACGA
The DNA here is from genome assembly GCF_002162155.2 of Triticum dicoccoides. NCBI lineage: Eukaryota > Viridiplantae > Streptophyta > Magnoliopsida > Poales > Poaceae > Triticum > Triticum dicoccoides. The sequence goes on from NC_041383.1 coordinate 74,169,960, forward strand.
CGGCGACGAGGTCGAGGCAGTGAAGCTCTTCCTCACTGGCGACGATCAAGTAGCGGCGGCGCTAGGGTTTTGGAAGCTCGAGCGGGAGTTGAGATCGAGCGGAGTAAAAGTGAAGTGAGGAAGAGGCAGGGGTATTTATAGTGGCAGTGAAAAACTGTACGCCCGAAGATTATGGACGAACGTGCCCCTGGCCCTTCTCATTCACGTGACATGTGTCACCCATGTACTGTGAGGTGGCGATCTTGTAGGATCGTGGGTGAATAGATAAGTATTTGTAGTGGGATGCAGAACAAATTGAGCGGCAAAACCCAAAATTCAGATAAGATTAGTTAAAGTTCCGTTCGCAATTTCTTCAGCCGTCAAGGAAACCGTGAAGATTTTGAATGAGTTTCAAATTGGAACGCACATGAAGAATTTGTGAATAGATTAGGTCGAGTTTAGCATAGAGGGGGAAGGTTCCGATCACATTCACTTAGCAGAAAAAGTCAACTTGAAGAATTAACAATAAGTGAATGCTATAGAGGACACAAACTCATATATATATATGTATATATATATATATATATATATATATATATTCAATGAACAAGAACGACGGAAACTGTGAGGACATTTCAAAGTTGAAGAATTTGAAAAACAAGGAAATTCAAAACTGAGGAAAAACTCAAATTTGAAGATTTTGAACTTTTGGTTGTGGCGTAACCCACCATATAAGAAAGCTGACTTCAGACACCGCGTACAATTGTCATAGGGCTATGAGAGTCAATTTATTCGTTAATTTCTTCACACTTAGAGGGTTAGTCTTCATTGATTGAAGAAAAACGTTACTTCACGTGTTGTGCATCTAAGTCATCAAGTCAGCATAAGTGTTAGGATGAGTGTCCATTTCAGAGAACATTAAAAGATTCTAGGATATTTAGCTCACACCGCAACTTGCTAAATCTCTTCTCATCCAAGGGCTTAGTGAAGATATCGGCCAACTGATCTTCAGTGCTTATGTGATTGATGGAGATATCGCCCTTCAACACATGATCATGAAGAAAATGATGACGAATCTGGATGTGCTTTGTCTTTGAGTGCTAAACTGTGTTGCGAGAAATCTTGATAGCACTCTCATTGTCACATTAGAGAGGCACATTATTCATGTTGATGCCATAGCCCTTGAGTGTTTGCTTCATCCATAGTAATTGAGCACAGCAAGAACCAGCAGCAATGTACTCAGCTTCTGAAGTGGAGAGTGATACGCAGTTCTGTTTCTTCGAGGACTAACAGACCAAAGATCGTCCGAGAAAATGGCATGTGCCTGACATTGACTTGCGGTCCACGCAATCGCCAGCATAGTCAGAGTCTGAATATCCAATGAGATCAAATGAAGAGCCCTTGGGATACCATAATCCAAGTGTTGGTGTGTGATCTAGATATCGAAGAATATGCTTCACAGCCTTATGGTGTGATTCCTTCGGTGTAGCTTGAAATCGGGCACACATGCAAACACTAAGCATAATATCTGGCCTAGATGAACATAGGTACAATAAAGAGCCAATGATGGAGCGGTATACCTTTTGATTGAAGTCTTGGCCATTTTCATCAGTGCATAGATGGCCATTTGTGGGCACTGGAATTTTGACGCCTTTATAGTCTTGCATGCCGAATTTCCTCAGTACATCTTTGAGGCATTTCTCCTGAGATATGAATATGACATTACGCTTTTGACGAATTTGAAGACCTAAAAAGAATTTCAGTTCTCCCGTCATAGACATTTGATATTCTTCACTCATCGTATAGGCAAATTCATGACTATAACGTTGGTCAGTACAGCCAAAGATAATATCATCAACATATATTTGGCACACAAACAATTCATCATCATAAGATTTTGTGAAAAGAGTTGGGTCGAGTGAACCGGGTTTGAAGCCTTTCTTCATGAGGAATTCCTTCAAAGTATCATACCACACCCGAGGGGCTTGCTTTAGGACATACATGGCCTTGTTGAGTCTAAAGACTTTGTCGGGATTCTTTGGATCTTCAAAACCCGGGGGTTGAGCAACATATACTTCTTCATCAATCTTACCATTGAGGAATGCACTTTTCACATCAAGTTGATATAAAGTGATATTATGATGGTTAGCGTAAGCAAGTAATATGCGAATAGCCTCAAGTCTAGCAACAGGTGCAAAAGTTTCATCGAAATCAATTCCTTCAACCTGTGTGTAGCCTTGAGCTACAAGTCATGCCTTATTCCTCACCACAAGGCCATTTTCATCTTGCTTGTTGCGGTAGATCCATTTTGTGCCAATGATGTTGTGCCTGCGAGGATCTGGACGTTTGACCAGTTCCCAGACATTGTTGAGCTCGAACTGATGTAGTTCTTCTAGCATACCCTGAATCCACTCAGGCTCTAGAAATGCTTCATCTACCTTAGTGGGCTCTAAGATAGAGGCAAAAGCAAAGTGCCCACAAAAGTTAGATAAATGTGAAGATTTTGAGCGAGTGAGAGGACCTCGTGTTTCAATGTCATCAATGATCTTCTTGATTTGCACCTCATTAGCAATGCGAGGATGAGCGGTTGTCTTCGAGGAATTTGGTCCGTATTACCTTCAGGAGTATTTTCTTCAGCACCGTTTTCTTCAGGTGCGCCACCTCGGCGATCATCACGATCGGGAATGAATTCTTCAGCAGATTCTTCGGTGGGAATGACATCCTTAGCAGCCTTGAACTTGATAGAATCCTTAGGTGCTGGTTCATCTATCACAAAAGGTAGGTGCTCTCTTTGCGAGCCATTAGTTTCATCGAACCGCACATCTACAGTTTCAACAACTTTGTGAAGAACGCTGTTGAAGACTCTGTAGGTGTGCGAGTCCTTTTCGTAACCAAGCATAAAACCTTCATGTGCTTTCGGTGAGAATTTTGAAGTGTGATGAGGAACTCTTATCCAACATTTAGCACCAAAGACTTTGAAATAACTCACATTGGGCTTTTTGTCAGTGAGAAGTTCGTAAGCAGTTTTCCTAAAGAATTTGTGAAGATATACCCTGTTGATGACATGGCACGCATTGTCAATTGCATCGATCCAGAAATGATGAGGCGTTTTGTATTCATCAAGCATAGTGCGAGCCATTTCAGCGAGGGTTTTCCTAAGGAGTATAAGGAGCAGATAACTCATGAGTAATACCAAGTTCATCAAGATAGCCATCAAGACCGGAATTCTTGAATTCGGTCCCATTGTCAGTTCTGATGTGCTTGATCTTCACACCAAAGTTGGTTGAAGCCCTCGAGGAAAATCGTTTGAAGACTTCTTGCAATTCATGTTTGTAAGTGTCAATGTGCACCCATGTGTAACGAGAATAATCATAAACAATAACAAAGCCATATTGATTTGCATCATTTAGAATTGCAGAATAATGGTTAGGACCAAAGAGATCCATGTGAAGAAATTCAAATGGTCGAGTGGTGGTCATGATAGTCTTCGCTGGATACTTTGCCTTTGTCATCTTTCCAGCTTCACAAGCTCCGCATAAGTGATCCTTGAGGAATTTGACATTCTCAATGCCAATGACATGCTTCTTCTTCGCAAGCGTGTGCAGATTCCTCATGCCAGCATGACCAAGTCATCGATGCCATAGCCAGCCTTCTGAAGCTTTTGCCAGTAAGCATACGGCTAGTTGTGGTCATGTAGAGAAATCAACGATATACAAGTCTCCTCTCCTAAAGCCTTCGAAGACTTTGGAATGGTCAGCTTCCATGATCACAACAAAACGATATCTTCCAAAGACAACAACCATATCGAGATCACAAAGCATTGAGACAGACATGAGGTTGTATCCTAAGGACTCGACAAGCATGACATTGTCCATGTGTCGATCCTTTGAGATTGCAACCTTACCTAGACGCAATACCTGACTTTTGCCTTTGTCTACGAAGATGATATGCTTAAGATGTGACAATGATATAGGAACATCCATCAAAAGATTCTTGTCACCAGTCATGTGATTCGTACATCCACTATCGAGGACCCACTCGTTTGCTTTGGGTTGATCATCCTGCAGATGAATTAGTCCAACTTACGAACTCATATACTTCATCAGTGAAGAATATGATATCAATATCATCAGATCAATTTCATCAAGCAATAGCACAGATAAATCAGTATGAGGACGTGAGAAATGAAAATTCATTTCTTCGTGATTAGCCTGCATCCTTTCAGGCATTTTCAGGTCTCCAGCTAATTCTTCATACGTTTAGAGCACGTCTGGAGACCTGACCCTGCATAAGAGATTAGTTCTTTTTCTTCACCACCCACATCTGAAGGTGTGGCAAAGAATTCATCACTCTGCAAGCCCCATATGAGAACAGTGGCATAGACGCCAGTCCGCTTCGTTTCACATGAGAGGGGTTAGAGTAAGCATATGAGTATGCAGAGAAATTCTTCAAGGACTTATGAACATAATGATTTGAAGAATAATACTCATATTCATAGCCCTTAGCTCTACCCTGTGAAACAGAGGGGTTAGCTCGATGATGACCATATGAGGATTTTGATCCTTTTGAGGAATTTGATCCATATGAAGAATTAGGTCCATATGAAGAATTTGATCTGGGGTTCCTATTCTTGGCAGGTGGTGTCTTGAAGACATTGTTGGGGAACGTTAGTAATTTCCAAAAATTTCCTACGCACACGCAAGATCATGGTGATGGCATAGCAACGAGAGGGGAGAGTATTGTCCACGTACCCTCGTAGATCGTAAGCGAAAGCGTTATGACAACGCGGTTGATGTAGTCGTACGTCTCCACGATCTGACCGATCCAAGTACCGAATGTACGGCACCTCCGAGTTCAGCACACGTTCAGCTCGATGACGATCCCCGGGCTCCGATCCAGCAAAGTGTCGGGGATGAGTTCCGTCAGCACGATGGCGTGGTGACGATGATGATGCTCTACCGGCCCAGGGCTTCGCCTAAACTCCGCGAAGATATGACTGAGGTGGAATATGGTGGAGGGGGGCACCGCACACGGCTAAGGAAGGATCCGTAGATCAGCTTGTGTGTTATGGGGTGCCCCCCTACCCCCGTATATAAAGGAGCAAGGGAGGGGTGGCCGGCCTAGGAGGAGGCGCACCAAGGAGGAGTCCTACTCCCACCGGGAGTAGGATTCCCCCCCTTCCAAGTAGTAGGAGTAGGAGTCAAGGAAAGGGGGAAGAGAAGAGAAGGAAGGAGGGGGCGCAGCCCCTCCCCCTAGTCCAATTCGGAAAAGGCCTTGGGGGGGCGCCCAACCTCTCCTCTCTCTTTCCCCTAAAGACCAATAAGGCCCATATACTCCCCGGCGAATTCCCGTAACTCTCCGGTACTCCGAAAAATACCCGAATCACTCGGAACCTTTCCGAACTCCGAATATAGTCGTCCAATATATCGATCTTTACGTCTCGACCATTTCGAGACTCATCATCATGTTCACGATCTCATCCGGGACTCCGAGCTCCTTCGGTACATCAAAACTCATAAACTCATAATATAACTGTCATCATAACGTTAAGCGTGCAGACCCTACGGGTTCGAGAACTATGTAGACATGACCTAGAACTATTCTCGGTCAATAACCAATAGCGGAACCTGGATGCTAATATTGGCTCCTACATATTCTACGAAGATTTTTATCGGTCAAACCGCATAACAACATACGTTATTCCCTTTGTCATCGGTATGTTACTTGCCCGAGATTTGATCGTCGGTATCCAATACCTAGTTCAATCTCGTTACCGGCAAGTCTCTTTACTCGTTACGTAATGCATCATTCCGTAACTAACTCATTAGCTACATTGCTTGCAAGGCCTCTAGTGATGTGCATTACCGAGAGGGCCCAGAGATACCTCTCCGACGATCGGAGTGACAAAACCTAATCTCGAAATACGCCAACCCAACATGTACCTTTGGAGACACCTGTAGTGCTCCTTTATAATCACCCAGTTACGTTGTGATATTTGGTACCACCCAAAGTGTTCCTCCGGTAAACGGGAGTTGCATAATCTCATAGTTACAGGAACATGTATAAGTCATGAAGAAAGCAATAGCAATATACTAAACGATCAAGTGCTAGGCTAACGGAATGGGTCATGTCAATCACATCATTCTCCTAATGATGTGATCCCATTAATCAAATGACAACACATGTCTATGGTTAGGAAACATAACCATCTTTGATTAATGAGCTAGTCAAGTAGAGGCATACTAGTGACGTTATGTTTGTCTATGTATTCACACAGGTATTATGTTTCCGGTTAATACAATTCTAGCATGAATAATAAACATTTATCATGATATAAGGAAATAAATAATAACTTTATTATTGCCTCTAGGGCATATTTCCTTCAGTCTCCCACTTGCACTAGAGTCAATAATCTAGTTCGCATCGCCATGTGATTTAACACCAATATTCATATCTGTATATGATTAACACCCATAGTTCACATCGTCATGTGACCAACACCCAAAGAGTTTACTCGAGTCAATAATCTAGTTCACATCGCTTATGTGATTAACACCCAAAGAGTACTAAGGTGTGATCATGTTTTGCTTGTGAGAGAAGCTTAGTCAACAGGTCTGTTACATTCAGAGCCGTATGTATTTTGCAAATATTCTATGTATACAATGCTCTGCACGGAGCTACTCTAGCTAATTGCTCCCACTTTCAATATGTATCCAGATTGAGACTTAGAGTCATCTAGATCGGTATAAAAGCTTGTATCGATGTAACTCTTTACGACGAACCCTTTTATCATCTCCATAATCGAGAAAACATCTCCTTAGTCCTTACTAAGGATATTATTGACTGCTGTCCATTGATCTACTCCTAGATCACTATTGCACTCCCTTCCCAATACTTAGTGGTAGGGTATGCAACAGATCTGGTACACATCATGGCATACTTTATAGAACCTATGTCTAAGGCATAGGGAATGACTTTCATTCTCTTTCTATCTTCTGCCGTGGTCGGGCTTTGAGTATTATTCAATTTCACACCTTGTAACATAGGAAAGAACTCTTTCTTTGACTGTTCCATTTTGAACTACAAAATTTTGTCAAGGTATGTAATCATTGAAAAACTTATCAGGCGTCTTGATCTATCTCTATAGATCATGATGCTCAATATGTAAGCAGCTTCACTGAGGTCTTTCTTTGAAAAACTCCTTTCAAACACTCCTTTATGCTTTGCAGAATAGTTCTACATTATTTCCGATCAACAATATGTCATTTACATATACTTATCAGAAATGTTATAGTGCTCCCACTCACTTTCTTGTAAATATAGGCTTCACCGCAAGTCTGTATTAAAACTATATGCTTTGATCAACTTATCAAAGTGTATATTCCAACTCTGAGATGCTTGCACCAGTCCATAGATGGATCGCTGGAGCTCGCATATTTTGTTAGCACCTTTAGGATTGACAAAACCTTATGGTTGCATCATATACAGCTCTTCTTTAATAAATCCATTAAGGAATGCCGTTTTGACATCCATTTCCTAGATTTCATAAAATGTGGAAATTGCTAACATGATTCGGACAGACTTAAGCATCACTACAGTTGAGAAAATCTCATTGTAGTCAACACCTTGAACTTGTCAAAAACCTTTTTGTGACAAGTCGAGCTTTATAGATAGTGACACTACTATCAGCATCTGTCTTCCTCTTGAAGATCCATTTATACAATATGGCTTGCCGATCATTGGGAAACTCCACCAAAGTCCACACTTTGTTCTCATACATGGATCCCATCTCAGATTTCATGGCCTCAAGCCATTTCGCGGAATCTGGGCTCATCATCGCTTCCTCATAGTTCATAGGTTCATCATGGTCTAGTAACATGACTTCCAGAACAGGATTACCGTACCACTCTGGTGCGGACTGTACTTTGGAAGACCTACGAGGTTTTGTAGTAACTTGATCTAAAGTTTCATGATCATCATCATTAGCTTCCTCACTAATTTGTGTAGGAATCACTACAACTGATTTCTGTGATGAACTACTTTCCAATTCGGGAGAAGGTACAAATTACCTTATCAAGCTCTACTTGCCTCCCACTCACTTCTTTCGAGAGAAACTCCTTCTCTAGAAAGGATCCATTTTTAGCAACGAATATCTTGCCTTCGGATCTGTGATAGAAGGTGTACCCAACAGTTTCCTTTGGGTATTCTATGAAGACGCACTTCTCCGATTTGGGTTTGAGCTTATCAGGATGAAACTTTTTCACACAAGCATCGCAGCCCCAAACTTTAAGAAACGACAGCTTAGGTTTACTGCTAAACCATAGTTTATACGGTGTCGTCTCAACGGATTTAGATGGTGCCCTATTAAACGTGAATGTAGCTGTCTCTAATGCATAACCCCAAAACGGTAGTGGTAAACCTGTAAGAGACATCATAGATCGCTCCATATCTAGTAAAGTACGATTACGACGTTTAGACACACCATTCCATTGTGGTGTTCCAGGTGGTGTGAGTTGCGAAACTATTTCACATTGTTTTAATTGAAGACCAAACTCGTAACTCAAATATTTGTCTCCGCGATCAAATCACAGAAACTTTATTTTCTTGTTATGATGATTCTCCACTTCACTCTGAAATTCTTTGAACTTTTCAAATGTTTCATACTTGTGCTTCATTAAGTAGATATACCCATATCTGCTCAAATCATCTTTGAAGATTAGAAAATAACGATACACGCCACGAGCCTTAACACTCATCGGAACGCATACATCGGTATGTATTATTTCCAATAAGTCAGTAGCTCGTTGCATTGTTCCGGAGAATGGAGTTTTAGTCATCTTGCCCTAAAGGCACAGTTCGCAAGCATCAAATGATTCATAACCAAGTGATTCCGAAAATCCATCTTTATGGTGTTTCTTCATGCGCTTTACACCGATATGACCCAAACGGCAGTGCCACAAACAAGTTGCACTATCATTATTAACTTTGCATCTTTTGGCATCAATATTATGAATATGTGTATCACTACGATCGAGATCCAATAAACTATTTTCATTGGGTGTATGACCATTGAAGGTTTTATTCATGTAAACAGAACAACAATTATTCTCTGACTTTAAATGAATAACCGTATTGCAACAAACATGATCAAATCATATTCATGCTCAACGCAAAAGCTAAATCACATTTATTTAGGTTTAACACTAATCCCGAAAGTATAGGGAGTGTGTGATGATGATCATATCAATCTTGGAACTACACCCAACACTCATCGTCACTTCACCTTCAACTAGTCTCTGTTTATTCTCTAACTCCTATTTCAACTTACTAAATTTTAGCAACCGAACAAGTACCAAATACTCAGGGGCTACTATAAACACTAGTAAGGCACACATCAAACACCTGTATATCAAATATACCCTTGTTCACTTTGCCATCCTTCTTATCCACCAAATATTTAGGGCATTTCCGCTTCCAGTGACCATTTCCTTTGCAGTGTAAGCACTCAGTTTCAGTCTTTGGTCCAGCTTTGGTCTTCTTCATGGGAGTGACAACTTGGTTGCCATTCTACTTGAAGTTTCCCTTTCTTTCCCTTTGCCCTTTTCTTGAAACTAGTGGTCTTGTCAATCATCAACACTTGATGCTCTTTCTTGATTTCTACCTTCGTCGATTTCAACATCATGAAGAGTTCGGGAATCATTTTCGTCATCCCTTGCATACAATAGTTCATCATGAAGTTCTAGTAACTTTGTGATGGTGAGTAGAGAATTCTGTCAATCACTATCTTATCTGGAAGATTAACTCCCACTTAATTCAAGCGATTGAAGTACCAAGACAATCTGAGCACATGCTCACTAGTTGAGCGATTCTCCTCCATCTTTTAGCTATAGAACTTGTTGGAGACTTCATATCTCTCAACTCGGGTATTTGCTTGAAATATTAACTTCAATACCTGGGACATCTTATATGGTCCATGACATTCAAAACGTCTTTGAAGTCCCGATTCTAAGCCGTTAAGCATGGTGCACTAAACTATCAAGTAGTCATCATATTGAGCTAGCCAAACGTTCATAACGTCTGCATTTGCTCCTGCAATAGGTTTGTGACCGAGCGGTGCATCAAGGACATAATTCTTCTGTGCAGCAATGAGGATAAACCTCAGATCACGGATCCAATCCGCATCATTGCTACTAACATCTTTCAACACAGTTTTCTCTGGGAACATATCAAAGTAAACACATGAAAGCAACAACGCAAGCTATTGATCTACAACATAATTTGCAAAATACTACCAGGACTAAGTTCATGATAAATTTAAGTTCAATTAATCATATTACTTAAGAACTCCCACTTAGACAGACATCTCTCTAGTCATCTAAGTGATTACGTGATCCAAATCAACTAAACCATGTCCGATCATCACGTGAGATGGAGTAGTTTCAATGGTGAACATCACTATGTTGATCATATCTACTATATGATTCACGTTCGACCTTTTGGTCTCCGTGTTCCGAGGCCATATCTGTATATGCTAGGCTCGTCAAGTTTAACCTGAGTATTCCGCGTGTGCAACTGTTTTGCACCCATTGTATTTGAACGTAGAGCCTATCACACCCGATCATCACGTGGTGTCTCAGCACGAAGAACTTTCGCAACGGTGCATACTCAGGGAGAACACTTCTTGATAATTAGTGAGATATCATCTTAAAATGCTACCGTCAATCAAAGCAAGATAAGATGCATAAATGATAAACATCACATGCAATCAATATAAGTGATATGATATGTCCATCATCATCTTGTGCTTGTGATCTCCATCTCCGAAGCACCATCATGATCACCATCGTCACCGGCGCGACACCTTGATCTCCATCGTAGCATCGTTGTCGTTACGTCATCTATTGCTTCTACGACTATCGCTACCGCTTAGTGATAAAGTAAAGCAATTACAGGGCGTTTGCATTTCATACAATAAAGCGACAACCATATGGCTCCTGCCAGTTGCCGATAACGTCGGTTACAAAACATGATCATCTCATACAATAAAATATAGCATCATGTCTTGACCATATCACATCACAACATGCCCTGCAAAAACAAGTTAGATGTCCTCTACTTTGTTGTTGCAAATTTTACGTGGCTGCTACGGGCTTAGCAAGAACCATTCTTACCTACGCATCAAAACCACAACGATAGTTCGTCAAGTTAGTGTTGTTTTAACATTCGCAAGGACCGGGCGTAGCCACACTCGGTTCAACTAAAGTTGGAGAAACAGACACCCGCTAGTCACCTGTGTGCAAAGCACGGCGGTAAAACCAGTCTCGCGTAAGCGTAGGCATAATGTCGGTCCGGGCCGCTTCATCCAATAATACCGCCGAACCAAAGTATGACATGCTGGTAAGCAGTATGACTTGCATCGCCCACAACTCACTTGTGTTCTACTCGTGCATATAACATCAATGCATAAAACCTAGGCTCGGATGCCACTGTTGCGGAACGTAGTAATTTCAAAAAAATTCCTACGCACACGCAAGATCATGGTGATGGCATAGCAACGAGACAGGAGAGTATTGTCCACGTACCCTCATAGACCGTAAGCGGAAGCGTTATGACAACTCAGCTGATGTAGTCGTACGTCTCCACGATCCGACCGATCCAAGTACCGAACGTACGGTACCTCCGAGTTCAGCACACGTTCAACTCGATGATGATCCCCGGGCTCCGATCTAGCAAAGCATCGGGGATGAGTTCCATCAGCACGACGGCGTGGTCACGATGATGATGCTCTACCGGCGCAGGGCTTCGCCTAAACTCCGCGACGATATGACCGAGGTGGAATATGGTGGAGGGGGGCACCGCACACGGCTTAGGAACGATCCGTAGATCAACTTGTGTGTTATGGGGTGCCCCCCTACCCCCGTATATAAAGGAGCAAGGGAGGGGGTGGCCGGCCTAGGAGGAGGCGCACCAAGGAGGAGTCCTACTCCCACCGGGAGTAGGATTCCCCCCCTTCCAAGTAGTAGGAGTAGGAGTCAAGGAAAGGGGGAAGAGAAGAGAAGGAAGGAGGGGGCGCAGCCCTTCCCCCTAGTCCAATTCGGACTAGGCCTTGGGGGGGCGCCCAACCTCTCCTCTCTCTTTCCCCTAAAGCCCAATAAGGCCCATATACTCCCGGCGAATTCCCGTAACTCTCCGGTACTCCGAAAAATACCCGAATCGCTCGGAACCTTTCCAAACTCCGAATATAGTCGTCCAATATATCGATCTTTACGTCTCGAACATTTAGAGACTCCTCGTCATGTCCCCGATCTTATCCGGGACTCTGAACTCCTTCGGTACATCAAAACTCATAAACTGATAATATAACTGTCATCGTAACATTAAGCGTGCGGACCCTACGGGTTCGAGAACTATGTAGACATGACCTAGAACTATTCTCGGTTAATAACCAATAGCGGAACCTGGATGCTCATATTGGCTCCTACATATTCTACGAAGATCTTTATCGGTCAAACCGCATAACAACATACGTTATTCCCTTTGTCATCGGTATGTTACTTGCCTGAGATTTGATCGTCGGTATCCAATACCTAGTTCAATCTCGTTACCGGCAAGTCTCTTTACTCGTTACGTAATGCATCATTCTGTAACTAACTCATTAGCTACATTGCTTGCAAGGCTTATAGTGATGTGCATTACCGAGAGGGCCCAGAGATACCTCTCCGACGATCGGAGTGACAAAACCTAATCTCGAAATACGCCAACCCAACATGTACCTTTGGAGACACCTGTAGTGCTCCTTTATAATCACCCAGTTACATTGTGACGTTTGGTAGCACCCAAAGTGTTCCTCCGGTAAACGGGAGTTGCATAGTCTCATAGTTACAGGAACATGTATAAGTCATGAAGAAAGCAATAGCAATATACTAAACGATCAAGTGCTAGGCTAACGGAATGGGTCATGTCAATCACATCATTCTCCTAATGATGTGATCCCATTAATCAAATGACAACACATGTCTATGGTTAGGAAACATAACCATCTTTGATTAATGAGGTAGTCAAGTAGAGGCATACTAGTGACGTTATGTTTGTCTATGTATTCACACATGTATTATGTTTCCAGTTAATACAATTCTAGCATGAATAATAAACATTTATCATGATATAAGGAAATAAATAATAACTTTATTATTGCCTCTAGGGCATATTTCCTTCAGACATTCACCTAAAAATTTAAAGATAACTTTTGGGTACCCAGATTTTCTTGATAGGGGAACCGTTCCTGCAGTTAGTGCCAACATAGCTAGCAAATACTTCACCATTTTGATTTTTGAACAGTTTATAGTTGGTGTCAAATAACTCATCAGAAGAATGAGGAGATTCACGTGTAAGGCCAGATAAATTGGATGGATCAACTGGAGGTCCCTTTGCAGCAACCCATGAAGTTTTGGTGTACTGTTCAGGCTTCCAATATGTTCCATCAGTATTGAGTTTCCTCTCAAAGGCAATACTCTCTTTCCTAGGGTTCCTGTTGAGGATCTACTTTTTAAGCACATCACAAAGAATCTGATGCCCTTTGAGGCTTTTGTACATGCCTGTTGTGTATAATTCCTTCAGCCCTGCATCATCAGTGGTATAGCAATGTCCTCACATGAGGAATTAGTGATAGCAGAGACAGGTGAAGAATTTGTAACATTTGAACATTCAGCTGAAGAATTAGCAGATTCACATTCAATGCACTTCAGACATGGGGGAACAAATTCTTCCTGACTAGCGCTCATTTGTTGAGCAAGTAATGAATCGCGCTCCTTCTGAAGATCTTCATAACTCACTCTTAGCTTCTCAAGATCTTGCTTTCTGTGAAGAAATTCATAAGAAAGCTTCTCATGATCAGATAAGAGTGTGTTATGATGACTTTGAAGGTTGTCAAACTTAGACTGAAGTCTCTGAAGATTTTCAGTTAAGTCTTTAGTGCGGTCCATTTCTTCACCCAACATATCATCACTTTTGTCTTGCATGTTTTGAAGCTTTTCAATAGCCTTTTGTTGTTTCACACCAATCTTAGCAAGTTTAGAGTAGTTGGGCTTAAGATTTTCATCAGAGTCATCCTCACTAGATTCAGAGGAGGGGTATTTAGTTACCTTGGCACCCTTTGCCATGAAGCAATAGGTGGGAGCATAGTCATCATTGCCTTCATCAGCATTGTTGGTGTTGCCATTTTCTTTAGAGTTGAAGATAGACTTGCTGACGAATGCGGTAGCAAGAGCTAGGCTTGCTACACCAGACTTGGACTCCTCGGATGCCTCCTCTTCCTCATGATCCTAAGATTCAGCCTCAGAATCCATTTCCTTGCCAATGAATGCCCGAGCCTTCTTGGAGCTGCTCTTCTTGTGAGATGAAGACTTCGAGGATTTTGATGATGAAGACTTTGAAGATTTCTTCTTCTTCATGGCATCATCAGAACTGTAATCCTTGTATTTCTTCTTCTTTAATTCCTTGTCCCACTTAGGACAATCTTGAATGTAGTGACCAGGTGTCTTGCATTTGTGGCATAGCCTCTTCTTGCAGTCACTAGATGAGGAATCGTTGCTCCTTGAGAATTTTCCAAACCGACCATGTCTTGAGAACTTCTGAAATTTCTTCACGAGCAATGCTAGTTCCTGGCTCAATTCTTCAGGATCACCAAGGCTGCTAGTAGAGTCCTCTTCTTCAGACTCAGAGACTGCCTTGGCCTTTAGAGCACGTGGTTTGCCATAGCTCGAACCATAGAGATCTCTCTTCTCAGCAAGCTGGACCTCATGAGTGTTTAGCCTCTCGAGGGTATCAGCGGGATCAAGTGACTTGTAATCAGCACGCTCTTGAATCATTAGTGCCAGAGTGTCAAATGAAGAATCGGGCGATCTCAGCAATTTCTTCACCACCTCATGGTCAGTAATATCAGTGGCGCCAAGCGCTTGAAGCTCATTTGAGATGTCAGTGAGGCGATCGAAGGTTTGCTGAACATTTTCATTGTCGAGTATTTTGAAGCGGTTGAAGAGATTGCGAAGAACGTCAACACGAGAGTCACGTTGAGTTGAGACTCCTTCATTTACTTTTGAGAGCCTATCCCAGATAAGCTTAGCAGTTTCCAAAGCACTCACTCTACAATATTGCCCTTTGCTCAGATGGACACATATGATGTTCTTCGCTTGCGAATCGAGTTTCTTGAATCTCGTCACATCAGCAGCATTCAGGGAGGGTGTGACTGAGGGAACACAATTTTCCACAACATACCAGAGATCGTTATCAATTGCCTCAAGATGCATTCGCATCTTATTCTTCCAGTAGGGGTAGTCCATTCCATCGAAGGTAGGACACCCAACAGAGACCTTGATCATACCTGTGGTCGACATAACTAAAACTCCAGGTGGTTAAACCAAAATCACACAGAATAAGGGAGTACCTTGCTCTGATACCAATTGAATGTGCGTTATGTCGACTAGAGGGGGGTGAATAGGCGATTTTTATGAATTCTTCACTGAGAAATTTGCTGGTGAGGAAATTCCTAAATGAAGAACTACTTGCAGCGGAATAAGTACTCAAAAGTAAACATAGCAGAACACACGCATAGTCATCATGATGAAATGAAGACAAGCACAAAGTACAGAAAGCGTAAGCACAAGATAACACAAGATGAAGACAAACAGACTGAAGAAATTGAAATGAGGAAATTGAGAAAGTCTTTAGTCAAAGTCTTCAAACAGATATGACCAGGCACACAACAACAGAGATGAGCAAATGAAAGAGTTGAGGAAATAGAACCAGTAAGCTCGGTAAAGACAATGATTTGGTAGACCAGTTCCAACTGCTATCTCAGTTGTATATCTGGTTGGAGCGGCTGAGTATTTAAACTCGGGGACACCTAGTCCCGAACACACAGTCCTCACCGTATTCTCCTTGAGCTAAAGTCACACAAACCTCGCCCAATCACTCGTGGTAAGTCTTCAGGGTACTTCCGAACCTTCACAAACTTGGTCACTCGGTGATCCACAATTTCTCTTGGATGCTCTAAACCTTAACGCCTAACTGTCTGGAAGAAGCACAATCTTCCAAGGAAACAAGCATCGGATCCATGCAGGATGAATCTCTTCAGTGATGCTCAATCACTTTGGGGTTTTGTAGGTTTGGGTTTGTGTTTTCCTCACTTGATGATTTTCGCTCAAAATCCTCGGAGTATGGGTTGCCCTCAAATGACAATTGTCAGTTTCTCTCAGAGCAGCCAACCAACTAGTGGTTGTGGGGGCGTCTATTTATAGCCTAGGGAGCAGCCCGACATGATAAGACATAAATGCCCTTGTCTGATATGACCGTCAAGTGGGTAGATATTTTGGGACAGCTGGCGCGTAGCACAGCAACAATCGGAATATTTGACTCTCAAATACCTCCGGGCTATCATGTTCCTCACTGTGTAGGCAATCCGCACTAGCGAATTCCTAACTCCTCAGTTAGAACAAATTCCTCAGAGACCAGAAGAACTTCGTCTCTGTCACCGAAGAATATGGCTGAACTGTGCGAGATTTCCAATGGCTTCACTCGAAAGGATTGGTCGGTGTAGGATTTTGAGATGAGCATCACATGGAAATTTTTCCTTAGTATTTCCTCGACCCCCTTTAATAGTACGGTGTTTCCTATGACTCAAGAAAGAGAAAATGAAATAGTAAAAACAAGAGTCTTCACGCTTCATGTTCCTTGAATGAATACCAAGTCTTCAAGGTCACACCAATTTCTTCACTTTCAAAATCTTCAGAAAGTCTTCAGGAATCCACAGTCTTCAGTTGAAGAACTTCATTTTTAGGGGTCGACTTTCTCTGTAAATATCAAACTCCTAATAGACTTATAGACATGTGTACACTTACGAACGCATCAGTCTCTTAACCTATAAGTCTTCAATACACCAAGATCACTAAGGGGCACTAGATGCACTTACACACGGCCATGACACTGGTTCCTCATCAGGTTCTGGCTCTCAGAAGCGCCAGGTGTGGTTGCCTAACACCGCCTGCCACCCAGTGAAAGTGCAACTATCTGTAGGTGGTTTTGGTAATTCATAACAACATATAGCTCATTGAGATAATGCTATTCCAAGACTATTATTTCAGGAAAGCTCAATGAATGCCATGGCATGGATGATTGAGGGGAGTCCTAGATTAGGGGGTGTCCGGATCGCCGGACTATGACCTTTGGCCGGACTCCCGGACTATGAAGATACAAGATTGAAGACTCCGTCCCGTGTCCGGATAGGGACTTTCCTTAGCGTGGAAGGCAAGCTTGGCGATACGATATGAAGATCTGCTCCCATTGTAACCGACTCTGTGTAACCCTAGCCCTCTCCGGTGTCTATATAAACCGGAGAGTTTTAGTCCGTAGGACGAACAACAATCATACCATAGGCTAGCTTCTAGGGTTTAGCCTCTCTGATCTCGTGGTAGACCAACTCTTGTAATACCCATACCATCAATATTAATCAAGCAGGAGTAGGGTTTTACCTCCGCCGAGAGGGCCCGAACCTGGGTAAAAACATCGTGTCCCTTGTCTCCTGTTACCATCCGCCTAGATGCACAGTTCGGGACCCCCTACCCGAGATCCGCCGGTTTTGACACCGACATTGGTGCTTTCATTGAGAGTTCCTCTGTGTCGTCGCCTTTAGGCCCGATGGCTTCTTTGATCTTCAACCACGACGTGGTCTAGGGTGAGACTTTTCTCCCCGGACAGATCTTCGTATTCGGTGGCTTCACACTGCGGGCCAACTCGCTTGGCCATCTGGAGCAGATCGAAAGCTATGCCCTTGGCCATCAGGCCAGGTTTGGAAGCTTAAACTACACGGCCGACATTCGCGGGGACTTGATCTCCGACGGATTCGAGCCACGGCCGAGCGCGCCGCACTGTCTCGATGGGCATGATCTATCTCTGCCGCCGGACAGAGCCCAGAGAGCCGCTCAGGTGTCCGCTCCGACCATTAGCTCGGACCCGACTGGGCTAACCAGGGACGGACGGTTGGACGCCGCCCTAGGAGCCGCAATCTCTACGGCGA
Source organism: Triticum dicoccoides (assembly GCF_002162155.2). NCBI lineage: Eukaryota > Viridiplantae > Streptophyta > Magnoliopsida > Poales > Poaceae > Triticum > Triticum dicoccoides. The sequence goes on from NC_041383.1 coordinate 74,188,009, forward strand.
TGGAGCCGAATACCAGCCTAGTCCTTTGCAAGGCCCGTGACTCCAAGGTGCCGGACTCCGTTCCGGACTTCGAATCTTCCGCACCCCTCTGATCGAACCCGATTGGGCTCCGATCATGGAGTTCACCACCGCAGACGTCTTTCAGCACTCACCCTTTGGCGATATCCCGAACTCCCTAAAGTCTCTCTCTTTTTCAGGAGAGCCCTGGCCGGATTATGGTCAGCAGGGTTGGGATACGGACGACGAAGAAATTCGAAACCCACCCACCACCCACTTTGTAGCCACTGTCGACGATACAACCGACATGCTTGACTTCAACTCCGAAGACGTCGATGGTATGGATGCCGATGAAGGAGACGACCAAGAACCAGCACCTATAGGGCACTGGAAAGCCACCTCATCATACGATGTATACATGGTGGACACACCCAAAAGGGATAACAACGAGGATCAAAAGGGCGCAAACAGGGATCGATCCCTCGAAAACCAATCAAAGTGGCGACGTAAGCGCCACGCAAAGCCCCACCTGGAAAAGACCCAGCCATAGAGCAGGATGAATCAACGGAAGACGAACATGCCATTGAGCAACCGTCCAAACAGGATGGGCAATCCAAACAACCAATCCCCAGGAAAGATAATACTCCGGACGACCTCACGCCGGAAAAATTGCTGGAACATCAGAACCTCCACCAAAGGCTCGTTGCCACTGCACGTAGCCTGAAAAAGCAGAAGCGGAGGCTCAAAACAGCATAAGATGCACTTAGGATCAGATGGAACAAAGTACTCAATACTGCACACAAGTACGGCAACAGTCGTCACACAAAGAGCTATCCGAAGCGGAAACTACTACCCGAATTTGATGAAGAGGCCATAAAGCCCCCACAGTCGAAAAACAAGGAAGCCACCAGGTCGGATAGACGACCCAACGATCGATCTAAAGCGACAAAGGGCGCCGCACTCAATACGGCGAGCGATCCGCCTAAGGATTCACATCAAACAACCAGCCCAACCAGATCCATCTATGGCCCAAGAAAGCAAGCTCCAGCGAGCAATGCAATGCAAAAAATATCCAAACATCGCGGCACACCTACATACAGGGGCGCCGCACATCCCCTATGTTTTACGGATGAGGTGCTGGACCATGAATTTCCAGCGGGATTCAAGCCCGTGAACATAGAAGCATACGACGGAACAACAGACCCCGGAGTCTGGATCGAGGATTATATCCTCCACATACACATGGCCAGAGGAGATGACCTTCATGCCATCAAATACTTACCCCTTAAGCTCAAAGGGCCAGCCCAGCATTGGCTTAAAAGCCTCCCCGAAAACACCATGGGAAGTTGGGAAGCACTCGAGGATGCCTTCCGGGCAAATTTTCAAGGGACCTATGTCCAACCTCCGGATGCAGATGATCTGAGTCATATGACTCAGCAGCCTGGAGAGTCAGCCCAGGAACTCTGGAATAGAATCCTTACTAAAAAGAATCAGATCGTCGACTGTCCAGACGCTGAGGCTCTAGCAGCTTTCAAACATAGCGTCTGAGATGAATGGCTCGCCAGACACCTCAGCCAAGAAAATCCAAGAACAATGGCCGCATTAACCAGCCTCATGACCCGCTTTTGTGCAGGAGAGGACAGCTTGTTGGCAAGAAGCAGCACCAGTGACCCGAGCACATCCAAACTCAGAGACCGAAACGGGAAGCGGCGCCGTAACAAAGAACGACGCCGGATCAAGGATAACAGCCCGATGAGCAGGACAGCAAACGCCGGATTCAAAAGCTCTGGGCAAAATCAGAAAAAGACGCCGCCCAAAGATGACAGAGACGAGCTGTCTAACCTCAACAAAATCCTGGACAAAATATGTCAAATCCACAGTACTCCCGGGAGACCTGCAAACCATACCCACAGAGACTGTTGGGTCTTCAAGCAGTCCGGCAAACTGAACGCCGAACACAAGGGGCTCGACACACCAAGCGAGGACGACGACACACCCCACAAGCAGAACGCCGGAGAGCAAAAGAAGTTCCCATAAGAAGTCAAAACAGTAAATTCACTCCACATGACAAAAGGGAAGAACAGAACGGCGCCTACGAGAACACGCGCCATACGGCCAGCCGTAAAGGAGCACCGCCACTGGTTATTACAACCAATTACCTTTGATTATCAGGACTACTCCAGAGCGGCCCGGAACGCAGGCTGGACTGCCTTGGTCTTGAATCCGCTTATTGACGGACTACAATTTACACGAGTCCTTATGGACGGCGGCAGTGACTTAAACCTGTTATATCAGGACACAATCCGCAAACTAGGGGTAAACCCAGCTATAATCAGCCACGGCAACACTTCCTTTCAAGGAGTCACGCCGAGTCTAGATACCTAGAGTATGGGTTCCCTTGTGTTAGAGGTCACGTTCGGCTCACCCGACAACTTCCAAAGCGAAAAGCTAACATTCCACATCGCCCCATTCGTAAGTCGCTATCAAGCGCTACTGGGACGTGAAGCTTTCACCTGCTTTAACGCAATACTGCATTATGCATCAGTTACACTTAAAATGCCCAGCCCACGAGGCATCATCTCATTACAGGGGAATGTCAATTGACCCCGAAAGTACGGGTAAGGGTGCGGCCGCCTAGACAGCCGCACGCCAAACCATACCTACTATCCCGGACACGGCTAGACGAGTTCGACGTCAACATACACGGGCTTAATAGCCGCATAAACCCCATACAAAGGGCTCTGCATGTTCACGCCAGGAGACAGTACGGCTCACTTCTCGCTCCAACTATATTTCGTTTATATAGATTTCTCGCACACTTTTTTTTACTAAAGTTCCTCTTTTTCGCAGACGAACACCGTGCTACGCCCGTCCAGGATACGGCACAACGGAAACACAGGCGCAGACGTGCAGTAGGGACCTGTTCCAAGGATTCTTTTTAGATTAAGACCCTGCGTAAACCTTTTTTACTGTCTCTTGTTGGAAACATCCCCTGGTTTTTGCCATAACCGAGGAGGAGGCTGGCGTTTTGGCATGTGGCCACGCCAGAATTTTGCGCGTACCTGGACACCAGGGGCTTTTTCACCAAGGGCTCTGTTGCGGCCCGTCTTCATAAAGACCGGATACCTTAGGGAGTGTTCGGCGTCGCGAGTTAGGCCTTATATGCATTAGCTCCGAATCATGTCGTTGGTCAAATGTTGGGTTTGCCCGGTGAGGGAGTCCTGGACTAGGGGGTGTCCGGATAGCCGGACTATCATCATCGGCCGGACTCCAAGACTATGAAGATACAAGATTGATGACTTTGTCCCGTGTCCGGATGGGACTTTCCTTGGCGTGGAAGGCAAGCTTGGCGATACGGATATGTAGATCCCCTACCATTGTAACCGACTCTCTGTAACCCTAGCCCTCTCCGGTGTCTATATAAACCGGAGGGTTTTAGTCCGTAGGACAACAACCATTACAACAATCATACCATAGGCTAGCTTCTAGGGTTTAGCCTCCTTGATCTCGTGGTAGATCCACTCTTGTACTACCCATATCATCAATATTAATCAATCAGGACATAGGGTTTTACCTCCATCAAGAGGGCCCGAACCTGGGTAAAACATCGTGTCCCTTGTCTCCTGTTACCAGCCGCCTAGACGCACAGTTCGGGACCCCTTACCCGTGATCCGCCGATTTTGACACCGACATTGGTGCTTTCATTGAGAGTTCCTCTGTGCCGTCACGATCAGGAAGGATGCCTCTTCCCGTCTTTAAAGACAGAACCATCACCAAAGGAGCTCTGGCCGCCGGCCACACTATCCGGCTAGGTGGTTTTCTCATGACCGCCTGTTCGGCCAACTCATCGACGATGACCTCTCGGGTCATCAGAAGCAATCTTCACGTCATCTCGGAATTCGCCAAGCAGCTGGATCCAATGGAGCTATCTTCTGTAAACGAACTCCTGGACTGCATCGCCGCCCTGGGGGTCGCCAGAGACTACGATCAGATTGGGCTTAAAACCGATCTGAGAGAGATTAACTGTCCCCAGGTTACCCACCATGTTGCGGTGGTTGAGGAACAAAGCGACGATTCCCCTTCTGTACTAAAAACTAGTTATGTCCGGACTCCCGAACCCTCCATGCCGGATTCCCGCGGAGGGACGGATGTCGATCAAGCACTGAACCTAAAGTCAGGCATCGAACCGGCCTCGCTGGACAACGTCCAGCAATCCAACCTTCCAAATTCGGAAACTTTTCGGCCCTTGAGCCTCGAGATGGGTAGGGTTCCGAACTCCATTCCACCCACCCACCCGAACATATGCGATCTATCTCAAATCCGGCAAGAGCCCGCCGAAACAGTACATCATTACTGGGCCAGATTCCTCCTGGTCATGGACAGGATAAAGGACTGCCGTGAAGAAAACGCAATTTCAATTTTCTACTATAATTGCACGAACGAGGGAATCTTGAACGCCGTCAGTCGTCGTGAACATACACGCTTCTCCGATCTGGCATCCATAGTACGAAAGTACTGTGCGATGGAAAGTTTCCAGAAAACCAAAACTAAGTTTTGGGACAATCCGGCCCTGAATACAACCCCAGTCCAAAACAAAAGGGTGCATCACACTCAGGCACCAGGTACAAAAACCAAAAAGCAAAAGCCCCATAAAGGGCACGGAACCGTACTGGAGGGATGGCTTAGCGGACCCTGTAAAATTCATAATACAGAAGGCGCCACTCAAACACATAGCCTTCGAGCATGTTGGATACTGCGGCAGGTGGCCCCGAGAACTACTCCAACAGTACCAGTACGGTATCAACAGTCTTCGAGACTTTCGCATCAAATAATATTCGGAAGCGAACAATCCGCAGCCTCGCCGAAGTCTACCAGGTAGCAACAACAAACCCATGGAGCGACATGGCCATCACCTTCAATGCTAGCGACGAACCCATATTCCGAACAGCCCGGGCACCAGCCGCATTGGTCCTCAGTCCGATAGTGGACGACTTTCGTCTTACCAAGGTACTCATGGATGGCGGCAGCGGATTAAACCTCATCTACGAGGAAACGCTTCAAAAAATGGAAATAGACTGGAGCCGCATTGAGCGAAGCAGCACAACCTTCAGAGGGATAATCCCCAGCCGGGAAGCACGCTGCACAGGAAAAATCACACTTGATGTGGTGTTCGGCTCGCCGGACAATTACAGGTCCGAAGAGGTCACGTTCCAAGTGGCCCCGTTCAGCAGTGGATATCACGCTATATTAGGACGAGAGGCATTCACAATTTTTCAAGCTATACCCCATTACGGGTACATGAAGCTTAATATGCCCGGGCCCGACGGAATAATCACTCTCGTAAGTGATCCGGACACAGCACTCCGCGCGAAAAACAAGACAACCGCATTAGCCCTGGAGGCACTATCCGAAGCCCTAGCGGCGGAGGAACTTGCCACGCTGCGCTCCACAGTGAATAGGGACGATGTGATACTCGATAAGAGATCCAAGTCTACCTACTTTAAACCAGTGGATGAAATAGTCAAATTCCAGGTCCATCCAACGGACCCAACAAAGACGGCCTCCATCGGGACACAGTTGAACCCTGATGTAGACGCTGCACTGCGAGAATTCCTTTGAGAGAATTGGGACATCTTCGCCTGGCACCCTTCAGATATGCCAGGAATCCCACGCAGATTGGCAGAACACAGCCTAAACATCCTAAAAGGATTCAAGCCAGTCAAACAGGCTCTTCGGAGATTTTCTGAACCCAAAACACAGGCAATGGGAGAAGAGCTAGCCAAACTATTGGAAGCCGGATTCATCAGAGACATCAAACATCCGGACTGGCTAGCAAACCTGGTAATGGTACCAAAGAAGGACAAATCCTAGCGCCTATGTGTCGATTTTAAAGACCTCAACAAGGCCTGCCCAAAGGATCCCTTCCCCCTTCCCCGCATCGACCAAATAATTGATGCTACTGCAGGGCACGATTCATTGTGCTTCATCGACGCATACTCCGGCTACCATCAAATCAAGATGGCGGAGGCGGACCAAGCCGCAACGGCATTCATTACTCCATATGGACCATTCTGCTTCAACACGATGCCCTTCGGACTTAAAAACGCCGGTGCAACATATCAGCGCATGATTCAGACATGTCTGGCTACCCAGATCGGCAAAACAGTAGAGGCATATGTAGACGACATAGTCGTAAAAACCAAACACGTCGAAACTCTAGTAGATGATTTGAGGCTCACATTCGACAACCTCCGAGCATACGACATTAACCAAAATCCGGAAAAATGCGTTTTCGGCGTACCAGCCGAAAAGCTCCTGGGCTTCATTGTATCTGGTAGAGGAATGGAAGCAAACCCAGCCAAGATCCGAGCTCTGTCACAGCTGGATATTCCAAAAGACCTCAAACAAATACAAAAACTTACTGGATGCCTAGCGGCTCTAAGCCGCTTCATCTCCCGTTTGGGAGAAAAAGCATTGCCCCACTATCGTCTCCTCCGGCGCACTGAACACTTCGAGTGGACGGATGCTGCCACTACCGGACTCGAAGAAATAAAAGCCATATTGGCAACAAATCTGGTCCTGGCCGGGCCTAACCTGGGCGAACCAATGCTGCTATACATCGCGGCAACACATCAAGTAGTAAGCGCGGTGCTCATCGTCGAACGAGAAACAGAAGGGCATAAACTCCCTCTTCAAAAACCAGTGTACTACCTATCCACTGTCTTAACTCCCTGCAAGTCCCGGTATCCGCATTATCAAAAGATAGCGTACGCGGTGTTCATGGCATCCCGGAAGCTTCGACACTACTTTCAGGAGTGTTCGATAACAGTGGCCTCCGAAGTGCCCCTCAACGACATTATAAACAACCGCGACGCGACGGGCAGGATTGCAAAATGGGCCATTGAGCTCCTACCATTCGACATAACTTATAAACATCGGCGAGCTATAAAGTCGCAGGTCTTGGCTGACTTCGTCGCTGAATGGACCGAAGCCAAACTCCCTAAAGAGTACGGCGCATACTCCAATTGGGTTATGCATTTCGACGGCTCCAAAATGTTGGCCGGCTTGGGGGCTGGCGTCGTACTGACGTCCCCAACCGGAGACACAGTCCACTACGTACTTCAGATAATGTACACGGACTCCAACAATACAGCCGAATACGAGGCCCTCCTACATGGTCTCCGGATGGCAATCTCCATGGGCATTCAACGCCTAGAGGTGCGCGGGGATTCAAACCTTGCAATATCCCAAGTAAATGGAGACTTTGACGCCAAGGATCCGAAAATGGCAGCCTATCACAACACCATCCTAAAAATGTCAGCTCGGTTCGAAGGACTCGAATTCCACCATGTAGCCCGGGATAATAATTAAGCAGCCGACGTGTTGGCACGCATTGGCACGAAACGCGACGTTGTCCCTCCAAACATCTTCCTGGAAGGGCTCTTTAAGCCATCCGCACTATGGGAAGAGGAGTCCGGAAATAACAACCCGGAAACAACCGCGCCACCCAACACAGAACAATCTGACATAATCGGCAGTTTAGCCGATGAAATAACACCTTCAGCCCACGAAATAATGGCGGTAATTGCCCCGTGGACGGAACCATTCCTAGCCTACTTAATCAGGCAGGAACTTCCCGAGGACCAAAATGAGGCCCGCTGCATAGTTCGGCGATCTAAAGCCTAAAAGGTCCATGAGGGAGAACTTCAAAGGTGCATCTCCGAAGAGGAAGGGCGAAATCTCCTGGCTGAAATTCACGCCGGACTAGGCGGACACCACGCTGCAGCCTGGGCACTTGCATATAAGGCCTTCCGTACAGGATTTTATTGGCCGACGGCCCGGGCAGATGCTCAGGACTTAGTCCAAAGATGCGTTGGGTGTCAGCTCTTTGCCAATCAGAGCCATATGCCACCTACCGCCCTCAAAACTATACCCATTACCTGGCCATTCGCGGTCTGGGGGCTTGACATGGTTGGACCCCTCAAAGGGGGAACCCACAAGCAAAAATACCTACTGGTCATGGTGGACAAGTTCACCAAATGGATAGAGGCCAAGCCAGTTAAAACGGCAGAGTCCGGACCAGTGATAGACTTTATATCCAGGGTAGTACACCATTATGGCGTCCCCCACAGCATCATTACCGATAACGGCACGAACTTCACAGCCGACAAGGTAAAACTTTGGTGCAAAAATATGGGCATTAAGCTCGACTACGCTTCAGTCCACCACCCTCAAACCAACGGTCAAGTTGAACAAGCAAATGGTCTAATAATGAGCAGCATCAAACCCAGACTAGTGCGGTCCCTTACGGAATCTAATACGCACTGGGTAGAGGAGCTTGACTCCGTACTCTAGGGGCTGCGGACTACGCCAAACCGTACTACCGGATTCACACCATTCTTGATGGTATACGGCGCAGAGGCATTTTTGCCCTACGACATAATCCATGACTCACCTCGAGTGCGCATGTACGAAGAAAGAGAAGCCGAGCTGGATCTGCAGGACAGCTTGGACGCATTGGAGGAGGAACGCGATGTGGCAAAGGCCCGTTCCGCATTTTATCAGCAGCAGGCACGAAGATATCAAAGCAGAGAAGTACGGGCCAAAACTTACAATGTTGGCGAACTAGTTCTACGCCTGCCGAACAAGAAAAAGGACAAGCTCAAGCCCAAATGGGAAGGTCCCTTCATCATCAACCAAGTCCTGACCGGCGGAGCATACCGTCTGCGGAATGCATCGGACAACCGACTCGAGCCGAACCCATGGAACGCAGCCCGCCTCGGAAGATTCTACGCCTAGCGCCGGACTAGGAGTTCGTCTCCTTCCTACGTCCACTTTTCTCACTCTTCAGCTGTCTTTTGTTTCTCTCTCTTCTCTCACCTTTTTTTTATATATACCCTTGAGGGCCTATTTGCGCATTGTTCGCACAAACTTGATGTGCTACCCGCACTCATTATACATGGGGGCTTCTTTAACAGAAGCTTAAATTATACGGGCTTCACACCCAGCACATGTGTCAAACTTCCACATGTACCTTTTATTCACCATTATATGCATCGATATGACTTAAGTTTTGGCCAAGCTGGGTTGCCTGGCTCCTGTGCTTACACCTACGTTCCCGATTGTTCGGCTAGGAGGTAAAGGGAGCACCTCTGCGATTGTTACTGCCGGGTCAGCCGGATGTGTACCTTAGACTAGGTGAAGCCGAAAGCTAGCGTTCTTAAGGGTATATTCGGTTGGTGATTTGAAAGATGATTTCTTACCCATTTATTTACCTGCCCCGAGATGTTTTCCTGCTCTTTTCGCAGTCCGGACATGCACTTTAGGGTATGCCTCCCAGGGAAAGGAACCCTTAACGGAACTATTCTCCCTGGAAGATGTTTCTTACTAACCATGTAATATAACATAACTAGTTGGGCACTTGTCTGATAAAGCACTAATGACCCCTACGCCTGGTCTCCATGCATGCCCCGGTTTTGTCATAACCGAGAAGGTATTCGGACAGACTTCGGACTCTAGGGTCCCGAGGTCGAAGCGAAAAGGTCGGCAAAGACAAACGATCTACAATCCGGCTAGAAGGAATTTTATATGTCATTTTAAAATACAGCGTCAAATCGATTGACTGTACTCCTCCTCAATCGCTTCTAACAGGCTGTCTAATTTACAGTCCCGTTGGGAAAACATAACGGCAAATTCTACTTGGTCGTACACTAAGCTCACAGGGATCTCCTTCCCATCGGGCCCCACAGGTCGGACCTCGGCCATGTGGTTTGGATCCGCCTTCTTGTACCGCGTCTTCACCATGGCCCAGGCCTCCCAGGCACCCTGACGGCAGGCCGATATCTTCCATAAACGGAAGCGCTGCCGTGCTCACTAAAGCTTCTCCGCAAGCTCTCCAAGGCCCTCGGGTAGGGAGATGGATGGCCACAGGGCCTGGACGACGCCACTCATCACCTGCCGAACACGTTCGAGCAGTTGCACCAGCTCGGGAAGTTAGTCACCCATTGAAATGGGCATTTCCTCCGCAGGGCGACCTATGAGCGCACCTACAGACATATTTTTGTCAATTGACTTCCTCGCCGAACTCTTCTTTTCAAAGGAGTTCGCTCAAGCGCTTACTATAGATGCCGCGACGAAGCCTCTGATTCTCCTTCACGGAGCCAGACAGCTTGGCCCGAACACCCTTTAGCTCTTCTCCTAGCTGGGTGTGGGCATCCTAGAGTTTGTTCCTCTCCTGCTGCACCTTCGTCAGCACCCTCTCGCGGGCCTTCAGTTGGCGCAGTAGTTGTTGCTTGTCCGGATCAAGTCCGGCAACATCTGCAATATCATTGTTAGACTTATACATACGCCGCACACCGCTTATCTTTTTCAAAATAATGTGTTACCAGAAGGGGTCTCTATGCCTCCTTCAGCGGCAGCTAGTGCGGCCTCAAGCTGGGCCTTGCACTCTTGTAACTCCTGGGCCAATTGGGTATTCTTCTCCATAAGACCTTGCATATCGAATAGTCCTTAAATCAATTACTATAACTACTTTAAGTCTCGGGGGCTACTGGCATATACCATTATTAAAATCTCTTACCCGTACGTCCTTTACATATGCTCCGTGGCTCTGGTCAAACCATCTCGAGCGGCACTGAGGTGCGTGTCTCCCGCGTTAAAGGCATTCAACGCCTCAGGGGAGAAGCACGCATCACTAAAAACTGTCCGGGGGCTCCTATGGTTCATGGCGCTCTTCACCTCAGACCTGGTGGCGGACAGCCTGTCGTCATCCTCCGTTGGAGGAGTATCCGGCTCGCGCCTTGCGCTCGCCTCCCCCTCCGGACAAGGTGTTGGAGCCTGACTGGCATAGGCTTGGTTGGCAACCTCTCCGTCCACAGTCCGGCGAACGCTCTTTCTCCTGAAAAAGCCATGAGCATTAATACACCTCCTAGGGACTTTGTCCTAAGTGATGGTTGCAAGCTATACCGTTGCGGTGACGTTTCGATTCGTACCACACCCCTCTTCCGCCAGCGGGGCCGGACTGACCTCTGTTGGTCAGCCGCCATGAGTTCGGCTTCCCGCCTTGAAGGCACCTCCTAAAAGACACCGTTGTGTACGGTGGTCAGAAATGCGCGAGGATGGAGTAATGGTGTCAGGACTTCGGTCATGAGTACCTGGGAAGCCGATGATAAGCCGGGGTAGTCGGCCGTAATGGCGACTAAAGCGTTGTCCATACTGAGTTGGTGGAACACCCCGTCAATTAGCTCCACCTGTATGTCCGGATCCTCTTCGGAGGACGGATCAAGGGATCTTCTCAGATCCTCGGGTTGTGGGGCCGGACTATGTATGCTCTCCACAGTCCAGCGCAGTTCCGGCATCAAAACCATGAAATAAGGTACTTAACTTTGAAAGCGCGGGTCAGATAAATAAACATCTGCTTACCCAGCTCCGAGGGTTGTTCATGGAGAACCCATTCAATGGGCTCGTCTGGAGGAAGTCCTCTTTCTCCCCCTTGTACAGGCCGGACAGAATCTTCACCAGATCTTCGGTCGATTCCGGCCCTTTGCGGCCATGACGGGTGGCATCATTCTCCCCGTTAAAATCCCACTGTCGGTGTCAAAACCGGCGGATCTCGGGTAGGGGATCCCGAACTGTGCGTCTAGGCGGATGGTAACAGGAGACAAGGGACACGATGTTTTACCCAGGTTCGGGCCCTCTTGATGGAGGTAAAACCCTACATCCTGCTTGATTGATATTGATATTGTGGATGTTTACAAGAGTGGATCTACCACGTGATCAAGGAGGCTAAACCCTAAAAGCTAGCCTATGGTATGATTGTAAGGGTTGATGTTTTTGTCGTATGGACTAAGGCCATCCGGTTTATATAGACACCGGAGAGGGCTAGGGTTACATAGAGTCGGTTACAATGGTAGGAGATCTACATATCCGTATCGCAGAGCTTGCCTTCCACGCCAAGGAAAGTCCCATCCGGACACGGGACGAAGTCTTCAATCTTGTATCTTAATAGTCTTGGAGTCCGGTCGATGATGATAGTCCGGCCGATGATAGTTCGGCCGATGGTGGTAGTCCGGCTATCCGGACACCCCCTAATCCAGGACTCCCTCAGTAGCCCCTGAACCAGGCTTCAATGACGATGAGTCCGGCGCGCATATTGTTCGGCATTGCAAGGCGGGTTCCTCCTCCGAATAATTCATAGAAGATTGTGAAAACCAGGATAGTGTCCGGCTCTGCAAAATAAATTCCACATTCCACCGTAAAGAGAATAATATATACACAAGTTCAATCTGCTGACTTTTTTGCGGCATGACGTCACACCACTGCCAAGCCATTACTTGAATCGTTATTCATTTTACCACCTCAGCGCATTTAGCGAAGCGGTTTCCTTGGCACGTCTTGTCGAAGCAGAGATCGTGTTCCCCCTTAATCCGGGATTCTCATCAATACGGACGTGGGTAACCCAACCGCGCCTGTCGCCACGCCCCCTTTATCGAAGGCGGGTCCCGAACGGTCACGGATACGGCTCTCGGTATTCTCCCTCTTTATAACGGGACCAAGGCTCGTTTCTTTTCTTCAATCCTCCATCGAATCCTCTCCCTGCTCCAAGTTCCAACACCTAGAGCCCCAGATTCGAGCGCTTCGGACCTTCAATGATGTCCGGTTCTGACCTCCAGGGCCGGTGGATGCCCTCCTCCGTCACGGAGGAGGACGTGCTAAAGCTGCGGGAGGCCAAGTACCTGACTTACGAGATTTCGCACAGGTTACCTATCGAGGGGCAGGCCATCCCCACCCCCGAGCCCGGCGAGTATGTTGTTTTTGTATCCCACCTCCGTCGCGGTTTAGGCTCCCCGATGGATCCTTTTGTGAGAGGGCTCATGTTTTACTATGGGTTGGAATTCCACGATTTGGCTCCGGAGTCCATCCTCCACATCTCCGCATTTATCGTTGTCTGCGAAGCCTTCCTCCGCGTCACCCCTCACTTCGGCCTGTGGCTGAAGACCTTCAATGTGGCACCGAAGATGATCGGGGGGCGTCAAGCAGAGTGCGGCGGGGCGGCTGTCAGTAGGAGGGCCGATGCCCCATGTCCCGCAGGCTCCTTCCAAGAGGAACTCGGCTTGTGGCAGCAAGAGTGGTTCTATATTACCGTTCCGAGGGGCCGCAAACAAAAGCCGCCGCCCTTATTCCGCCCGAGACCTCCACAACGGTTGATGTCGTGGGTCAACCATGGGCTCAACTGGGGGCAGTCAAAGGACGTGCCCCTACTGCAGGGCCGGAGTCGAGATCTCCAGGCGAGGGAGATCGATCTGGTCGTGGTGATGCAGGTTATGCTGATCAGGCGTCACCTGCCCTGCAAACGCCGTCCTCTCCGACTATGGGAATTTAATTCGGAGGGACCACGGATTCTTCAGCACTTCATGTGTATGACACCCCTAGAGATGTACAAATTATTCTTCGGATCGCAAGAGGCGCGTCCGGAATTGACCGAGGATGCTAGCCTAAGCTGCAATCGCCCGGATACTCAAGTAAGTAGTTCCAAGTTCGGACATACCGTTTGTTTGCCTTTCGATGATTCACCTTATGACCAATTTCCTTCTAAACAGGAGTGGATAGCGGGAGCAAAATTGATATGCTGCCTGGCCCCCCTCCCAGAGACCACGCCAGATTCCGTGCTGTTCCGGATGTTGGAGGTTGCGCTTCCAGAGGAAGGCGAAGGGGAAAGTGGAAAAGCTACTGCCTCGCCTAAGGAGGCTCTTGAAAGAGGGGGGATCGAGAATCCCTCCCTCCAAGGGGAGAAGAGGATTGCCTCCGAGGACCCGGGGGCCAAAGCCCCTAAACGGGGGACGAAATCTTCGCCAGAGGGTCCTGCGTCCGGGGAGGCCCCGGCCGCACAGTCTCCCTTAAAGGATCAGCCCTCCAACGAGCCGTAAGTAGAAAGGAAGGATTTTCATAATAAAGGGCATCCCTATTTGTGCTTCTGAGGATAACTAAAGTTTTTACCTTGTAGTTCGGATCTCCATCCTTCGCAAATGAGCTCGTCTTCGGGGGACCTTCATCCGGATATGGTGGAGAGCGAGACGCCTCCGTCCGGGGCGCCGTCGGATAGGGCGGACGAGCCTGAAGTGTCGTCAAGGAGGGAGCCCCCGGGTTTGGCGAAGCCGGATAGTTTGGCGCCAACTGGTGAACGGCTGAAGGATCTGCTTGAGAAGGCGTCTATCTCAGAAGATCACCACGCATTGAAGAGTGTGGCGATTGAAAGGATTTCATCCGCCGAAGGCGGGTTGCATAATGCCGTCAGGAGTTTGCTGGCGGGGTTTGAGGTACGTAAAAATGACACACCTTTTAACAGTTTTGCATATAGAATGCGCCCTGTATAGATAGTAGCACCTGAGACTCGGTAGGTTGTCGAAAACGACAGCGTGCCGAGGATCAAAATTGCAGGCTTAAATTTTTGCCATGCCTATGTAGGTGGCGGGTCGTCCGGGGGCCAGCCGGACTGATGAAGTTGCTGAACTAAAGCGGCAACTCACTGTTGCGGATGCGGACATCACGCTAGTCAACAGACGACTTGATGAGTCGCAAGGTAAGTGTTTCTGTGCGGTCACTTGGTAAGGGAGCCGAAGCCAGCTTCTTACAACATGTGTGTGTGATGCAGATAGTGCCGCTGCTGTGGAGAGCCTTCGGGCCGAACTTGCTCAAGCCAAGGAGCAGGCCAGAAGGAGTAATGTGGCGGCCTCGATGGCGGCCGAAGAGTTAGCGGCCGAAAGGGCCGCACACTGCCGAAGCAGGGAAGAGATAGCCGAAATGGCCGTGAAGTTAAAAGATGCTACCGACCGCAATGAGGCTCTTGAGAAGGAGCACATGGCGGGGCAAGAAGACCTGGGGAAGGCCACCGCCGAAACCAAGGATGCCCGCTCTGCAATGCGGGCTATAAAGGAAGAGCTACGCCAGGCCGGAGACATTGTAGCTGGCAAGCCTTTTCTGCTACGCCGAAGGTTTACGGATCCAAAGTATGCTCAGCTGGGCCAACTATGGGGTCCGGAGGACCCTTATATGGACTTAGCGGCGAGTGCGGCGGATGCCGTTGTGCATTTTCGAAGCCAGAAGGATCACGAGACGGAAGAGCTGTTTTGGTCTCAATTCCATAGTCCGGAGCGTTCACTTCCGCTGACCGACCGTTTGGCCGAATGGGCTGAGCTGAATAGGTTGTCCGGGCTTGCCATGACGGATATCGTGACCCATGTCTGGCCGGATAGGCCCAAGCCGAAGAGTTACTTTGGCTTATTGTAGCAATTTCTTGGGGCGGTGCCGCATATGAAGGCGATGAAGCGGTCGGCATGCATAGAGGGTGCGCGGATGGCACTCGCCCGTGTGAAGGCACATTGGACAGAGATGGATGCCACCGTTGTTGCGACCCCGGGTTCGGACGATAGCCGGTTACCCGCCGAGCACTTTTTTGGCGAAGTGTTGTGTGGTGCTCGTGTAATAGACTCACAGTGTTCAAAAAATGTTACATTCAAATGAACGTTTTATGTTGTAAAACAATATTTATGATGTAATCGCCTTTTATACTTGTGCGTTCAAGTAATGTTATATCTCCTATGCGGCCGTTCATGTATACGTGTGTATAACCTGAAAGATGCCAGTCATCGGCTTCAGCCCCCACGCACAAGGTGCGGGGGTGTTTGCAAAAAATAGCGCGTTTTCACACTTAATCCGACGTCTCGGTCCTGTAAAGGAGGTGGTAGCGTAGCAAACGAGGCAACCGGACTATAATGCTTTATCACTTTCACTTAGCCATGGAGTTCGAGGGTGGGGCTACGACATAGCCCCTGGGGGCACCGCGCTCTCCGAATTTGGGGCGCGTATGTGCCTGACCGGGAAACGGCCCTTCGTCAAAGCGGAGGAATTCTAAACATTATCTTGGTCGATCGAGTGGTTGACCAGTCTCTCGCTGTATCATGACAGTCAGTTTTCGGCTTTCTCTACTGAGGTGCTCGCCCAGCGAACTGGGGCACAATCGCAGTAGTTCTCCTGGTGCCGCGTTAGCCGATGATACGGAACGTAAGGCAGCAAAACACAGGAGCCGGGCAAACCCAACATTTGACCAAAGACATGATTCGGAGCTGATGCATATAAGTCCTAACTCGAGACGTCGAACACTCCCGAAGGTGTTCGGTCTTTTACAATAGCGGGCATCATAATGCCCTAAGCCCCTTGTGTCCAGGTACGGGTAGGTTCCTCTGGCGCGGCCGATGCCAAAACTCCAGCCTCCACTCTGGTTATAATGAGAAACCAGGGGATTATAGCAACAAGAGACAGTAAGAAAGGTTTACGTAGGGTCTTAGTCTGAAAAGAATCCTTGAAACGGGTCCCTACTGCACGTCTGCGCCTGTGTCTCCATTGTGCCGTATCCTGGACGGGTGTGCACGTTGTTCATCTGTAAAAAGAGAGGAACTTAGTTTGAAAAGAAATTGTGCAAAAAGATACATAAAAAATTGAAATATAAATTTGGAAAGCTGAGCCTATGCTAGCTCATTATAGCTTATATACACAAACCCTTGTGAAGGGGTGTGCGGCTAGGTAGCCCCTAGCTTATTTATTCCGGACCCGTCCAGCCGTGTCCGGGGGCTTAGCCGACCTTTTAATGAAATGATGCCACGTGGACCGGGCATTTTAAGCGGAAGAGACACGTAGTGTGGTATTGCGTTAAAGCAGACGAAAGCTTCACGTCCCAGTAGTGCTTGATAGCAACTTTTGAATGGGGCGACATGAAAGGTTAGCTTTTCTCGTCGGAAGTTGTCAGGTGACCCGAACACAACTTCTAGTAATAATGAACCTGTGCACCTGGCGTGAGGGCCTGGCGCCACTCCTTTGAAGGAAGTGCGGCTATGTCAAATTGTAGTAGGGTCTATCCCCATCCTGCGGATTGTGTCCTGATATAGCAGGTTTAAGTCACTGCCGCCGTCCATCATAACTTGCGTAAATCGCAGTCCGTCTATTATGGGATCCAATATCAGAGCAGTCCATCCTGCGTTCCGGATACTTCTGGAATAATCCAGATGGTCGAAAGTGATTGGTTTTGACATCCAATCCCGGTGTTCCGCTGGGGTGGACCGTGCGACACTTGTCTTAGTGAGTGTCGTGTTGTATTTCCGAACTATCACATGAAGTGAGTTTACTGTTTTGACTTCTTGTGGGAAAGTCTTCTGACTTCCGGTGCTCTGCTGGTGGGGTTCGTCATCGCCCTCGCTTGGCGTACCGAGCCCCTTGTGTTCGGCGTTGAGTCTGCCGGACTGTTTAAAAACCCAACAATTTCGGTTGGTACGGTTTGCAGGCCTTCCAGAGGTACTGTGGATTTGACATATCTGGTCCAAAATTTTGTTTAAGTTGGATAGCTCGTCACTGTTGTCCTTGAGAGGCAGTGTTTTATTGTTTGGCCTCGAGCTTTTGAATCCGGCGTTGACCGCCGTGCTCTTTGATTTTTTTTCTTTATTCTGGCGCTGATCCTTCCTGCGCCGTGATTTTCCGTTTCCATCTCTGATCTCGGATGTACTCGGGTCGCTGGTGCTGCATCTTGCTAGCCAGCTGTCTTCTCCTGCGCAAAAGCGCATCATGAGGCTTGTTAGCGCGGCCATTGTTCTTGGCATCTCTTGGCCGATGTGTCTGCCGAGCCATTCATCTCGGACGTTGTGTTTAAAAGCTGCTAAGGCTTCCGCGTCCGGACAGTTGACTATTTGGTTCTTTTTGGTAAGGAACCTGTTCCAGAATTTGCGCGCTGACTCTCCGCGTTGTTGAGTTATATGACTTAGATCGTCTGCATCCGGAGGGCGGACATAAGTCCCTTGAAAATTTGCTCTAAACGCGTCCTCAAGCTCTTCCCAACTTCCAACAGTGTTTTCTGGGAGGCTTTTGAGCCAATGCCGAACTGGCCCTTTGAGCTTGAGGGGTAGATATTTTATGGCGTGGAGATCATCTCCTCTAGCCATGTTTATGTGTAGTATGTAATCTTCTATCCAGACTCCGGGGTCTGTTGTGCCATCGTATGCCTCTATGTTTATGGGTTTGAACCCTGCTGGAAATTCATGATCCAACACCTCATCAGTGAAACATAGTGGGTGTGCGGCGCCCCTGTATTTGGGTGTGCCGCTGTCTTCGAACACTTGTCGTGTTGTGTTGCTTCCTGGGGCCCTCTTTTTTGGCCCGTAGATGGACCTAGTTGGGCCGTCTATTTTCCCAGGATCGTAAGTCGGCTTGAGTGCGGCGCCGTTTGCCGCTTTTGGCCTGTCATCTGGCCGTCTATCTGGCCAGGCGGCCTCTTTATTTTTTGATTGTGAGGGCTCTATGGCTTCCTCGTCAAATTCTGGCAGCAGCTTGCGCTTCGGGTAGCTCTTTGTTTGATGGCTATTGCCATACTTGCCTGTGGTCTTGAGTACTTTGCTCCACTTCATTCTGAGTATGTCTTCCGCTGTGTTGAGCTTCCGTTTTTCCTTCTTCAAACTTCTTGTTTGTCGGTGGTTGCTTGATTGCATGTTCGTCGTCCACTGGTTTGCCCTGCTCTATTGCTGGGTCGTTAGGAATACTGCTTTGATCGAGGCGGGACTTAGGGCGGCGTATGCGTCGCCGTTTTGGTTGTTTGTCGGTGGGATTATCCTCTGCCGCTTCCCGTTGTTCCTCGTTATCGCTTCCTTTTGGGGTTTCCACCATATATATGTCATGTGAAGAGGTGGCCTTCCAGTGCCCTATAAGCGCTGGTTCTTGATCGTCTCCAGCATCGTCGTCCATACCATCGATGTCTTCGGAGTCGTAGTTTAGCACGTCGGTTAGATCGTCGACAGTGGCTACGAAGTGGGTGGTGTGTGGGATCTGAATTTCTTTGTCGTCCGCATCCCAACCATCCTGGCCGTAGTCCGGCCAGGGCTCTCCAGATAGCGAGAGATGCTTCAGCGAATTTAAGATGTCGCCGAAGGGTGAGTATTGAAAGATGTCCGCAGTGACGAACTCCATGATCGGCGCCCAATCGGATTCGATTGGCAGGGGCGCAGGAGGTGCGGAGTCCGGCAGGGAGTCCGGCACCTCGGAGTCATGAGCTTTATGCGGGACAAGGTCAGTGTTTGGCTCCATCGCCGTGAAAGTTGCTGCTCCCGAGGCGGTGTCCAGCCACCCGTCCTCGATCTGCGTGATCGGCTCCGGACTACTAGCCGGAGCGGATTCGTGCGCGGTCTCGAAGGCGCTGTCCGGCGGCAGAGTTAGTTCGTGCCCATCATGACAGTGCGGCGCACTTGGCTGCGGCTCGGATCCGTCGAAGATCAAGTCCCCGCGGATATCGGCTATGAAGTTTAGGCTTCCAAACTTGACCTGACGGCCAGGGGCGTAGCTTTCGATCTGCTCCAGATGGCCAAGCGAGTTGGCCCGCAGTGCGAAGCTGCCGAATACGAAGATCTGTCTGGGGAGAAAAGTCTCACCCAGGACTGCGTTATTGTTGATTGAAGAGGCCATCAAGCCTATCGGTGACGACACAGAGGAACTCTCAATGAAAGCACCAATGTCGGTGTCAAAACCGGCGGATCTCGGGTAGGGGGTCCCGAACTGTGCTTCTAGGTGGATGGTAATAGGAGACAAGGGACACGATGTTTTACCAGGTTCGGGCCTCTTGATGGAGGTAAAACCCTACGTCCTGCTTGATTGATATTGATATTGTCGATGTTTACAAGAGTGGATCTACCACGAGATCAAGGTGGCTAAACCCTAAAAGCTAGCCTATGGTATGATTGTAAGGGTTGATGTTGTTGTCCTACGGACTAAGGCCATCCGGTTTATATAGACACCGGAGAGGGCTAGGGTTACATAAAGTCGGTTACAATGGTAGGAGATCTACATATCCGTATCGCCAAGCTTGCCTTCCACACCAAGGAAAGTCCCATCCGGACACCCAAGACTATGAAGATACAAGATTGAAGTCCCATAGGCTAGCTTCTAGGGTTTAGCCTCCTTGATCTCGTGGTAGATCCACTCTTGTAATACCCATATCATCAATATTAATCAAGCAGGACATAGGGTTTTACCTCCATCAAGAGGGCCCGAACCTGGGTAAAACATCGTGTCCCTTGTCTCCTGTTACCATCCGCCTAGACGCACAGTTCGGGACTCCCTACCCAAGATCCGCCGGTTTTGACACCGACACCCGGCTCCTGTGTTTTGTTGCCTTACGTTCCGTTATATCGGCTAACGCGGCACTAGGAGAACTACTGCGATTGTGCCCCAGTTCGGCCAGGCGAGCACCTCAGTAGAGAAAGCCGAAAACTGACTGTCATGATATAGCGATAGACTGGTCAACCACTCGATGGCTCTCGGAATCTCTAGGATTCCTGCACATTAACGAAGGACCGCTTCCCGGTCAGGCACACATGCGCCCCGGATTCGGGACAGCGCGGTGCCTCCAGGTGTTATTGAGTAGCCCCAATGTCAAACTCCTATGGCTAAGTGAAAGTGATAAAGCATTATAGTCCGGCTGCCCCATTCGCCGCGCTATCACCTCCTTTGTAGGACCAAGACGTTGGATTAACTGTGAAAAGGCGCATTTTTTGCGAACACCCCCGCATTATATGCGTGGGGGCTCAAGCCAACGACTGCCATCTTTCAAGTAATATACACATATATATTAACGGCCGCACAGGAGGTGTTATAATTCTTGCAAACACAAGTATAAAAAGCTTTTATATTCTATCAAAATATTTCTTTTACAATAGCACCTGCTATTCGAACAAAACATCCTTCGAGCACTGCGCTTCTATTAAACAAGCACCCGGAAGAACTTCCTCAAGGTAGTGCTTGGCAGACACCCGGCCTTCGTCCGGATCCTGGGATGCGACAACACTGGCCTGCATATCGGCCCAGTATGTCATGACACGGGCAAGAGCCATTTGTGCACCCTCTATACACACCGACCTCTTCATTGCATCGACATGCGGCACAGAACCAAGGAACTGCTGCACCAATCCAAAATAACTTTTCGGCTCTGGCTCCCCCGGCCACAAAGGACTAGCGACATACTTCATGGCGAGTCCGGATAACCCGTTCAGCTCGGCAAAGGCGTCCAAACGGTCGGGTACCGAAAGTGGGCTCTCTGGCTTGTGGAATTGCGACCAAAACAGTTCTTCCAAAGTATGGTCGCCTCAACCTCGGAAGTGTTCGGTTGCATTCGCCGCACTCGCTGCCACATCCAGATAAGTGTTCTCCGCACTCCACTGCCGGTCTAACGGAGCATACCTAGGATCCCCAAACTTCATCCGCAGCATATAGGGCTTTCCAGTCGTGATATCTCCGGCCTGACGCAGCTCCTCCTTCATATCTCTCATCGCAGAGCGAGCATCCTTGGCCTCGGCAGTGATCTTCTCAAGGTCCTTCTGAGCCGCCCTTTCTTCTTGTTCGAGAAATTTACAGCGATCGGCAGCATCCTTCAATTTTACAGCCATCTCGTCTATTGCCTTCATACTCTAGCAGTGAGCAGCCCGTTCGGCTTTAAGCTCTTCAACCGCCTTAATGGCAGCCGCTTCACTTTTTCTTGCTTGCTCCTTGGCTCGGGCAAGTTCCGCCCGAAGGTTCTCCATGGAAGCAGCACTATCTGCAATAAGCATATATATTGTAAGAAACGAGCATCGAACTCCTCTTATCAGATATCTGTGGAGCATACCTTGTGCCTCGTCTAGTCGCTTATTTACAAGAGCGATGTCGGCATCTGCCACGTCCAGTTACCGCTTTAACTCGGCAGATTCATCAGTCCGGCTAGCCACCGAACGCCTCGCCATCTTCATAAAAAGGTAACATTTTATACCTGGGGTTTTGATCCTCTGTGCGCCATCACTCTTGACGACACACAGAGTCTCAGGGGCTACTATTTATACAGGGCGCATTCTATGCGGCTCTACCAATAGGTACACCTTTTCACGTACCTCAAAGCCTGTCAGTATACTCCTGGCGGCCTCGCAGAATCCACTTTCCGCGGATGAAATCCTTCCTATCACCGTGTTCATCAACATACGGTGTTCTTCTGAGACGGATGCACGCCCGAGCAGATCCCTCAGCCTCTCCGACCGCGCACCAGAGGGCACCGGACTAGCCCGACGACCTTTTTCAAGATCCGGACTTGGAGAAACCCGCCAGGACGACACCTCGGGATCGCTTGCCTCGTAAGTCGGTGCAGCTAGGGGAGGTGTTTCACTCTCTATCATCTCCGAACGGAGATCCCCTGAAGACGAGCTCTGCTGAGAAGGGTTGAGATCCGAACTACAAGGTAATATTTCTGTTATCTTCCTCAGAAATAAAACAGGGATGCCACTAAGTTTTGAGCCCCTCTCTTTACTTACGGCTCGGAGGAAAGCTGATCCCTTTGAGGGCGCAATGCGGCCGGGGCAGTCTCCGGCGCCGGATCCTCTAACAAAGATTTTTTCCACCGTTTCGAGGTCATCTCCTCCGGGTCTTCAGAGACACTCCTTTTCTTTCCCAGGTTGGGGGAATTATCGATTCCTCCCTTCTTGACAGTCTCCTTCATGGAGGTGGTAGCTCCTTGGTTCCCCTCTCCGCCCTCGGCCGAAAGCATAATCTGGGTTAACACCGGATCCGGCGCGGTCTCGGGCAGGGGGGCTGGACACCTGATAGGCTTTGCCTTCGCTATCCACTCCTGTTCAAAGGATAGCTCTGTAAAAGGGCCACTTTATGATGAAAATACGGATGGTGTGTCCAAATATGGGGCTACTTACCTTAACATCCTGGCGATTGCAGCTTAGACCTGCGTCCTCGGATAAGTCCGGACACCTTGCTTGTGGTCCGAAGAACAATTTGTACATCTCCATGGGCGTTGCGCCCGTAAAATGTTGGAGGACTCGCGGTCCCTCCGTATTAAATTCCCACAGGCGGAGACGGCGACGTTTGCAGGGCAGCGTGCGGTGAATCAGCATAACTTGCGCCACCACGGTCAAGTTAATATCTCTTTCTAGGAGATCTCGAATGCGGTCCTGCAGAAGGGGCATGTCTTTGGACGGCCCCAAATAAGCCCTTCATTGACCCATGACGCTCGCCGTGGTGGGGGACCCGAGCAAAAAGCAGGTGGCGCCACCCATGTGGTGCCCCTGGGGGCTGTGATATAAAACCAGTCCCGTTGCCATAAGCCGAACTCTTCTTGGAAAGTGCCCTCGGGCCATGGAGCGCCGGCTATGTTGCTTATGATAGCTCCTCCGCACTGGGCGTGCTGCCCCTCGATCATCTTCGGCTCTACTTTGAAGGTTTTAAGCCACAATCTGAAGTGAGGGGTGATATGGAGGAAGGCTTCGCACACTACGATGAACGATGAAATTTGGAGGATGGACTCCGGACCTAGGTCGTGAAATTCCAGCCCGTAATAGAACATCAGCCCCCTCACAAAGGGATCAATCGGGAAACCTAACCCCCGAAGGAAGTGAGATGTGAACACCACGCTCTCACCGGGCTGAGGAGAAGGAATGGCTTTCCCTTGAGCAGGCAGCCTATGCGAGATTTCGCCGGTTAGATACCTCGCATCTCTCGGCTTTTGCACGTCTTCTTCCGTAATGGAGGAAGGCACCCACCGGCCTTGAAGGTTGGAGCCGGACATCGACGGAGGTCCGAAGCGCCTAAAACTAGAAGCCTTGGGTGTTGGAACTCAAGGCGAGGGGCGGATTCGATTGGATTGAAAGAAAAGGGAATCGAGCCTTGGTCTCTTTTAAAGGAGTTGAATACCAAGAGCCTTCCCCGTAACCGTTTGGGACTCGCTTTCAATTAGAGAGTCGTACCAAAGG
The DNA here is from genome assembly GCF_002162155.2 of Triticum dicoccoides. Lineage (NCBI taxonomy): Eukaryota > Viridiplantae > Streptophyta > Magnoliopsida > Poales > Poaceae > Triticum > Triticum dicoccoides. The sequence continues at coordinate 74,211,813 of NC_041383.1, forward strand.
GCACGGTTGGGTTACCCACACCCGTGTTGATGAGAATCCCGGAATAATGGGACATGATCTCTGCTTTGACAAGACGTGCCAAGGAAACTGCCTCGCTAAACGCACTGAGGTGGAACGGTAAAACGATTCGAATAATGGCCTGGCCGTGACGTCACACTACGGAATACGTCAGCGGATTAGATTTGTGCAGATATTATTGTCTCTACGGTGGCATGTGGAACTTATTTTGCAGAGCCGGACAATATCCTGGTGTTCAACATCATCAATCAAGTATTTGGAGGAGGAACCCGCCTTGCAATGCCGAAGACAATTTGCGCGCCAGACTCATCGTCATTGAAGCCTGGTTCAGGGGCTACTGAGGGAGTCCTGGATTAGGGGGTGTCCGGATGGCCGGACTATGACCTTTGGCCGGACTCCCGGACAATGAAGATACAAGATTGAAGACTCCGTCCCGTGTCCGGATAGGGACTTTCCTTGGCATGGAAGGAAAGCATGGCGATACAATATGAAGATCTCCTCCCATTGTCACCGACTCTGTAACCCTAGCCCTCTCCGGTGTCTATATAAACCGAAGAGTTTTAGTCCGTAGGACGAACAACAATCATACCATAGGCTAGCTTCTAGGGTTTAGCCTCTCTGATCTCGTGGTAGATCAACTCTTGTAATACCCATACCATTAATATTAATCAATCAGGAGTAGGGTTTTACCTCCGCCGAGAGGGCCCGAACCTGGGTAAAAACATTGTGTCCCTTGTCTCCTGTTACCATCCGCCTAGATGCACAGTTCGGGACCCCCTACCCGAGATCTGCTGGTTTTGACACCGACAATGATGAAAGTGGATCCCTCAACATACTAAGGACAAAGGATTGGCTCAAGCTCAAAAGCTCCAGACTCTTCATTTTATATTTTAGTGATCAAAGATCACATTGAGTCTATAGGAAAAGCCAATTCTATCAAGGAGGGATGAGGTGTTGCTTAATGAGCCTCTTGCTTGATGTGCTTTGTGATATGCTCCAAAACCCTCAGCTACTTCCCCACATCCACAAATGACCTAAACCCAAATCCAAAATCGGTCACACCGATTCTTCCAATCCGGCACCACCGATTCCAAAAGTCATAGCCACTGCCACAAACCCTAAGCAAATCGGACCTACCGATAGGGATCTTGGTCTCACCGAGATGGGATTGTAATCTCTCTGTTTCCCTTCGTAATGTTTCGGTCTAACCGAAGTGAGCGATCGGTCCCACCAAGATTGCAATGTAAACTCTCTGTTTCCCTTTTGTAACATTTCGTCTCACTGAAAAGAGCAAATCGGTCCCACCGAGTTTACCTGACCTACTCACGGGAAAGCTTATTACCAAAATCGGTTTCACCGAGTTTGTGTAATTGGTCTTACCGAGATTATGTTATGCCCAAACCCTAACCAAATCGGTCTCACCAAGATGCATGTCAGTCCCGCCGAAAATCACTAACGGTCACTAGGTTTACTAAATCGGTCTGGCCGAGTCTGTTGAATCGGTCCCACCGAGTTTGGTAAATTGTGTGTAACGGTTAGATTTTGTGTGGAGGCTATATATACCCCTCCACCTCCTCTTGATTCGTGGAGAGAGCCATCAGACTAAACCTACACTTCCAACTTACCATTTCTGAGAGAGAACCACCTACTCATGTGTTGAGGTCAAGATATTCCATTCCTACCATATGAATCTTGATCTCTAGACTTCCCAAGTTGCTTTCCACTCAAACCCTCTTTCTACAAGATCAAAATCCTATGAGAGAGAGTTGAGTGTTGGGAAGACTATCATTTGAAGCACAAGAGCAAGGAGTTCATCATAAACACACCATTTGTTACTTCTTGGATAGTGGTGTCTCCTAGAGTGGCCAGGTGTCACTTGGGAGCCTCCGACAAGATTGTGGAGTTGAACCAAGGAGTTTGTAAGGGCAAGGAGATCGCCTACTTCGTGAAGATCTACCGCTAGTGAGCCAAGTCCTTCGTGGGCGACGGCCATGGTGGGATAGACAAGGTTGCTTCTTCATGGACCCTTCGTGGGTGGAGCCCTCCGTGGACTCGCGCAGCCGTTACCCTTTGTGGGTTGAAGTCTCCATCAACGTGGATGTACGATAGCACCACATATCGGAACCACGCCAAAAACATCCGTGTCTCCAATTGCGTTTGAATCCTCGAAACCCTTCCCTTTACTTTCTTGCAAGTTGCATGCTTTAATTTCAGCTGCCTATATACTCTTTGCATGCTTGCTTGAATTGTGTGATGATTGCTTGACTTGTCATAAGATAGCTAAAATCTGCCAAACTCTAAAATTGGGAAAAGGTTAAGTTTTTAATTGGTCAAGTAGTCTAATCACCCCCCCCCCTCTAGACATACTTCAAGGTCCTACAAGTGGTACCAGAGCTTTGGTCTCCATTTGCTTTGATTTCCATAGCTTTTGGTGGTCATAGCCTTGGTTTCACAACCTAGGAGAGTATGGCGTCTAGCGAGGGAAATTATCACCGTAGAGGTCCTTACTTTGATGGTACTAATTTTTCTAGTTGGAAGCATAAGATGAAAATGCATATTCTCGGACATAACCCCGCCGTTTGGGCAATTATTTGTATTGGCTTGTAAGGTGAATTTTTGATGGGAGAGAACCGAACCGTGAAGCGAATGCATAAGAATTGAATATGTTGCAATACAATGTTCAAGCTTGTGATATCATCTTCAATGGATTGTGCCCCGAAGAATTCAACAAAATCAGCCGTCTTGAGAATGCAAAGGAAATTTGGGATACATTGATTGATATGCACGAAGGTACCGAATCCATCAAGGAATCCAAGTTGGATGTGCTCCAAAGTCAGCTTGACAAGTTCAAAATGAAGGATGGTGAAGGTGTTGCTGAAATGTACTCTAGGCTTGCACTTATCACAAATGAGATTGCCGGCTTAGGTAGTGAACAGATGACCGACAAATTCATCATCAAGAAGGTCCTAAGAGCATTGGATGGAAAGTATGATACCGTGTGCACATCTATCCAAATGATACCAAACTACAAAGATCTCAAGCCAACGAATGTCATTGGAAGAATTGTTGCTCATGAGATGTCACTCAAGGATAAGGAGGAACTTCACAACAAGTCAAGTGGTGCTTACAAAGCCTCAAGTGAAGCCCCCACATCATCAAGTGAGAAACAAACCTTCAATGAAGAATTGAGCTTAATGGTGAAGAACTTCAACAAATTCTACAAGAGTAGAAACAAAGAAAGAAGCTCCAAGTCAAGGTCGTATCATAACAAAAGATCTTCTAGTCGAGAGCGCAATTGCTACAATTGTGGGAGGCCTGGACACTACTCCAATGAGTGTACGACACCCTACAAAAGAAGAGAAGGCTCTCCAAAAAGAAGAAGCAAAAGAGAAGAATCACCACCAAGAGAGAGGAGAAGTAGAGATGATCGTTATGAACGAAGACCCTCACGGAGAAGCAAGGATTTGGAAAGGAAGGACAAGTCATCAAGGAGCTACACAAAACGAAGACATCAAGCTCATGTTGGTGAATGGGTATCCGGCTCCGACTCCGACAATCACTCCGAGAGAAGCTATTACTCCCAATCCGAACATACTCAAGATGAAGGTGTTGCCGGTCTAGCACTTGTGTCAACCAACTCCTATGACATATTTGATTCACCAAATGAAGGAATTGGAAGATGCTTCATGGCCAAAGGTCCAAAGGTAACACATCATGAGTATGTTGATTTCAATAGTGATGAAGATGACTTGCTTGTGGATGATGATTTACTTGTTGACAACTCTAGTGATGAATACTATGATGAAACGTCAATTAAACATGCTAATCAAACGAATGACAATGATAAGGAGAAAATTGAGCTTCTATCTAAAGAACTAAACACTCTAAAGTTGGCTCATGAAACTATCTTCGAAGATCATCGAGAACTTTTAAGGGCTCATGAGAAGTTACGCTTTGAAAAGCTCAATCTTGAGCAAGAGCATGAGTTCTTAAAGGCAATCAATGATGATCTCCGAAAGAAAAGTTCTTCTTACATTGCCAGGCGTTTACTCTTATCTACTTACATGCCTCAAGTCAAATCTGGTAACAATTACAAGAAAGATACTTCCTCTAGTAGTAACAATAATAATGTTAAATCCAATATTGTTGCTTCTAGTAGTTCTCTTGATTCCACTAATGATTCTCTTAGCCAAGTTACACTTGAGCAAGAAAATAGCTTATTGAAGGGAATTATAGAGAAAGGTGTTTATAAGAGCCTTGCCGGGAGTAAGCAATTCGAGGAAATTGTACGCAAGCAAGGAAGACACCGGAAGAATCAAGGTGTTGGTTTTGAACGAAAGTTCAATGCCAATGGAGTTGAGTGGGAAGAAGATCAATACCCCAAGACGAAGTTTGTTCCTCAACAAGAGAAGTATGATCCTACTTCCTTCAAGGGAACACAAGCTCAAGATGATCTTCCTCCACAAGACCACAAGAACAAAGGCAAGGATAATGTTCAAGAAGAGATTGATGCATTTGAAGAAGCACCTAAGGTCTCGGTCAAGTGGATTCCCAAGACTACGTCAAGTTCTACTTCATCAAGTACAACTACAACTCCAAGGATTCCCATCAAGATGATGTGGATCCCGAAGAAGAAGAACTAGAGAGTTCTTGAGGGTGACTCCGCCAACATTCTTCACTCATATCTTTATGGCAAGGACAAGTGCAACCAACTTCCACATCTTGCACTAGTTCAAGGAGTCACAAACCCTCATGTTGGTAAGGCAAGGGACAAGGTAACCTGATGGTTTCGTGGACATCATCTTGTGTGTGCATCACTCTATGTCTATGGATATTCTTGTTTGTTCCTTGTGGGACTAACCCATGTAGGCAAGTTGAAAGCGCAATTCACTCCAAAGGATTGCTCCAAATGATCTACATCAACATTGAGCATCCACATCTTCAACACGTACATGAAGTCATCGACAAAACCCAAGGTTAGTTCATCCCTCTAAAGGGGGGATCTCATATCTAGGGGGAGCTTAACTCAAAAAATTGAGTCAAAGCAACTCTAATGGTGTGAACACATCAATGCATTATGTAAAAGTGGTAACCCCACTTGAGCTTAAACGATGAGTATGACCTATGATCAAATGTTCTCATTTGACTCCTAAGTCAATATACTCATATACAGATGACCTAGTCATCGCCAATTGTTTGATAGATGCTAGAATTGGTTGTGCATGCTTTGCCACATATTTCATTTGCCATTTTATTGTGCGAGCATGTTGGTGCATATTTTACTCATTCAAGGACATCCACTTGTTGTTTTGATTGTTTGGTTCTTTCTTCTTTTGGCCAAGTGGATGGACAAGAATGCCTAAGAACCCTCTCTAGCTATCTATGCTTTTCTCGTCTCAAACTCTATTCATGCTACATCACAAAATTTGATCAGGTCAAATTCGAACCACTCTCTGTGAGGAGCACTCGGAGTCCCCGATTCGTCACACCGACTTAAACTTCCAAAACCTCTTTGTGATTCAATCTCGGTGCAACCGATTTGAACTTTTCGGTCACAGCGAGTTGCTATAACTGAACAAAGTTATGCATCTCGGTGCCACCGAGTTGTTCCACTCGGTCACACCGACAGGGTTGGGCTATATATAGACACGGGCAAAAAATTGGAAATTTCTCCGAACCCCTTCGCCCGCGCAATATCTCGCTCTGCCGTCGAAGGTCTTCGGATCGTCTCCTTGTCGCCAGCCGCCTCCTGTCGCTGGTCTCCGCCGCCGTCAACGAGAATCAACCCCACCGTTGCCGCCCTAGCGAGTTCATCGCCGCACTAGGGTATGGACTGGATCTTTGTGCTATTGACATCTGATTCCTAGCACATTGTACACTTATTGATTCTTGCCACGATTGAAAAAATCCTATCCAGCCAAAGTAGTCCGTAGAGTAGATTAGATTCAAATTTTTAGGGCTAGGTTTCCACCGAAACCATCTCGGACCCACCGAGTTGAAAAACTCGGTCTCACCAATTTGGCATATGCCATTGCACTAGTGACTCTCGGTCTGACCGAGAATTACTAATCGGTGCGACCGATTTTAGGATTCTGTGAAACCCTAGCAGTCTCGGTGCCACCGAACTGTGACTCGGTCCAACCGAGTTCATCAGTTTAGGTTCCAAAAACTGCTTCGGTATCACCGAGTTTGAAAATCGGTTGATCCGAAATGCTTTTTGTGGAAAACTAAAACTGAATTTTTGAATCATTCTTTTGAAAAAAAACTTTGCATTTTGTGATGCTCATCCACTCTATCTCATCTATAACTCTTCACAGGGTCAGCAGTCAGCCTTTGCAGCATGTCAGACCAGAGTGACGGCCAGAATAGGTCAGCAGAGCAGATTCACATGATTGAGGGCACTAGTCCCTCCAGCACTTTAGATGAAGGGAGCAGAAGCACTCCTAGCAACCTGCCTAAGGCTGCTACCAGGCAAAGGAGAAAGAGAACCTCAGACTCAGAAGATGAGGACTACAAAGCTGAAGAAGATGAGGCTACTTCCAAGAAAGTGGTGCTCAAGAAGGAATATGGCTCAGCAAAGGATACAAAACCAGACATGAAGATCAAAAGGCCTGCAGGAAGACAACCAATGTCCAAGGCCAGAGCATCAACTCAACTGCCTGAAAAGCCTGATCCCAAAGAGCCAGCTGCTGAAGGCAAGAAGAGGAAGGAAAGGGTCAAGAAGACCATGGCCAGAGTTGTTGGTCAACCTTCCATGATGGAAGAGGAAGAGCTTACTGCACCAGCACCAAAAGCACCAAAGCTTATGGGTGATGCTATTAAATCTAGGGCTGCAACATATAAGCCCAAGGAAGCACCCAAAGCTGCCCCCAAGGCCAAGTCTGCACCAAACAGGAATACCAGGAGTATTCCAGCTGCTGAGAAGAACAAGGCCCCAGTGCCTGAGGTTGCTGAGGAGGAAGATGAAGAAGGACAGGTTCTAAGGAAGCTCAAGCCTAAGATACCAGATCACAATGATGCCCATCCTGTGGCTGAGGACATGAACATCAGAAAAGACTCAGGATAGAGGCTATGGAGGATGGCAGATCCATATGCCACAAGGAGAAGAACTGCTGTTGATTACAGGTTCCATACAAAGGAACAACAGGACTTCTATGAGACAATCTTATTGACAAGAAGCCTATAGTTTGTGATATGAGGTAGGTCGACTGGACCTACATGAAGGAAAATGAAGAGCACTATCCTGGAGTGCAAGACAGCTTTGTTGCTTGTGGAGTTGCATATTTTTTTGGGTAAAAGCTCACAAACTAGAATGATGAACTTATCATGCAATTCTACTCCACAGCACATTTTTACCCAGATGGAAGAATTGTTTGGATGTCTGAAGGTACAAGGTACCAATCCACTCTTGAAGAATGGGCAAAACTGATAAATGCCCCAAAGGAAAATGATGATGATCTAGATGTATATGCCAAGAAGAAAATGGGACACAATACCATGTCACACATGTACAAGGAGATCCCAGACAAAGCCCTAGAGACTTTCTCTTTTGGATCAGTCCATTTTCTGTTGTCAGGGCTGCCTACTATCAATTGGATTCTGAGGCACACTCTATTGCCCAAGTCTGGTGACCACAACATGATCAGAGGGCATGCCATCAATATGTTGCATTTATTTGATGTGCCACAGAAATTCAAAGTCATGAGCCTTATAGTTGAAACCATTAAGAGGACTGCAGCAGATCAGAAGAGGAGCTGTGGTTATGCACCTCAGATTCAGGAATTGATCAAATCAAAGATGGGAACTGGCAAATATCTGTTGGATAGGGAACATTTTCCACTCTATCCAAACTTTGAAGACAATGAGGTTGTCATGAATGAGGATGATCCATCGTTAGTTCAAGCTCAAGAGAAGAGGGAGAAGGCAAGGAAGGAGAAGGCTGCCAAGATGCCAACTCAAGAGGAGGCATCTAAGTATTTCTTGAAAAACAAGCAGGAGCATCTTGGTTACTTGATAGCATCATCTCTGAGTATTGAGAAGGGATTTGCCACCCTCACTCAGAATCAGGAGAGCCTGGAGAGAATCATGGAACTCAAATTGCATGATCTTGATGTCAAGGTAACTGAGATTCAGATAGTTGTCGAGAAACTGTAGGATGACATGCAGGAGAGGAAGGGCAAGACAACCACTAATGTCTTTTCCAGAGTGCCTAGAGCTCAGAGGTCAGCTGCTGTGCCAGTGCCAGACACTAGAGCAACATCTTCAGCACCAGCTACTGCCCCTTCAGCTCCAGTGCAACCAGCTTCAGCATCAACTCCAGCACCCTCTACATCAACTAAAGCCTTCGTCCAAGGAGCCGTCTCTACACCACCAATTGAAGATCAAGCCTGAGAGTCAATCTAGCACTATGCATTTTCTATGAACTTTTTGGTAACTTGTTGCCAAAGGGGGAGAAAAATGTATAGATCATAGGCTTCGAGAGAGAGAGAGTGTTGCTTTTGTTCTCTCTTGCTTTGTTGGTTTAAACTTGTTTGCTTTTGATTGGTTGAGATACTATACTTGTGAGACATTGATGATCATGTGTTTGATCATAAGCTACACTTATGCATGTTTGATGATATTATCCTATCTATCTTATGTGATCATTTAATTTGCTTGGTGATGAGTGCATGTATTCAATACTTATCATTTTGAGCGCTCCACCAAGATGTATGTGACATGGAAGAGTAACCCATGAGCCTAATTCCTTGTGCATTTGCAGTCCAAAGCAAATTTTAAACTATGCACAAATTTAGGGGGAGCTCTTGCTTATCACATACTTCTCAAAGCGACGATGTTTTTATTCTTATTATCATTTGTCGAAGCTTTGATCTATATGTTGTCATCAATTACCAAAAAGGGGGAGATTGAAAGGGCAACTATCCCTAGGTGGTTTTGGTAATTCATAACAACGTATAGCTCATTGAGCTAATGCTATTCCAACACTATTATTTCAGGAAAGCTCAATGAATGGCATGGCATGCATGATGAAAGTGGATCCCTCAAAATACTATGGACAAATAATTGGCTCAAGCTCAAAAGCTCAAGACTCTTCATTTTATATTTTAGTGATCCAAGATCACATTGAGTCTATAGGAAAAGACAATACTATCAAGGAGGGATGAGGTGTTGCTTAATGTGCTTTGTGATATTCTCCAAAACCCTCAGCTACTTTCCCACATCCACAAATGACCTAAACCCAATGCCAAAATCGGTCACACCGATTCTTCCAATCCGGCGCCACTGATTCCAAAAGTCATAGCCACTGCCATAAACCCTAAGAAAATCGGTCCTACCGATGGGGATCTCGGTCTCACTGAGATGGGATTGTAATCTCAAAAGTCATGGCCACTGCCTTCCCAAGTTGCTTTCCACTCAAACCCTGTTTCCACCAGATCCAAATCCTATGAGAGAGAGTTGAGTGTTGGGAAGATTATCATTTGAAGCACAAGAGCAAGGATTTCATCATCAACGCACCATTTGTTACTTCTTGGAGAGTGGTGGCTCCTAGATTGGCGAGGTGTCACTTGGGAGCCTCCGACAAGATTGTGGAGTTGAACCAAGGAGTTTGTAAGGGCAAGGAGATCGCCTACTTAATGAAGATCTAGCGCTAGTGAGGCAAGTCCTTCGTGGGCGACGACCATGGTGGGATAGACAAGGTTGCTTCTTCGTGGACCCTTCGTGGGTGGAGCCCTCCGTGGACTCGCGCAGCCGTTACCCTTCGTTGGTTGAAGTCTCCATCAGCGTGGATGTACGATAGCACCACCTATCGGAACCACGCCAAAAACATTCGTGTCTCCAATTGTGTTTGAATCCTCCAAACCCTTCCCTTTACTTTCTTGCATGTTGCATGCTTTAATTTCTGCTGCCTATATACTCTTTGCATGCTTGGTTGAATTGTGTGATGATTGCTTGACTTGTCCTAAGATAGCTAAAATCTGCCAAACTCTAAAATTGGGAAAAGGTTAAGTTTTTAATTGGTCAACTAGTCTAATCACCCCCCCTCTAGACATACTTCAAGGTCCTACACCCAGGTTCACACCGAGGCCATCCTATCAGGCGCCTCGCCCAACCCAGCAGTATGCACTAGCTAAGTAGTATGGTGGATCAACAAATAAGGCTTCTCCCCGCACCAGCACTGTGACATGTTTCAAGTGTGGTGAACCGGGTCACTACATGCGAGAGTGTCCCCAGACCAAACCCAACCCCAACCAGTCTGGAAAGGCTGTTGGCCATGGCAAGACAATAGGGAAGGTGCCCTATGCCAAGCCAGCCACCGTTGTACGTGGGCATGTGAACTATGTCTCAGCTGAAGAGGCCCAGGAGGATCCTAACGTCGTTCTTGGTACGCTCCTTGTTAATTGCCACCCGGCATCTGTTCTTATCGATAGTGAAGCATCTCATTCATTCATATCCAAAAACTATGCTCGTTTGCATCACACCACATTCTGTGACATGCCTTCTACCATGGAAATTTCTACTCCTCGTTCTAGATGGCAAACTTCTAGAGTAAGCCATGCGAATGAAATTCAGGTCGACAGACTTGTTTTCCTTGCATCCTTGATAGCACTCAAATCTTTGGATATTAATATCCTCTTGGGTATGGACTAGATGTCAGCCCATCATGCCAAGATTGATTGCTTCTCTAGGACTGTTCAACTTACACACCCATCGGGAGAGGTAGTCAATGTCTTGACCCGAATAGCAAAGCGATAACTATATTCTCTCAACGCCAGTCCTTTGCCACACCTCGAAGAAGTTCCGGTAGATCGTGAATTTCTGGATGTCTTTCCAGAAGAATTGCCAGGTGTTCCACCTGACCGAGATGTCGAGCTCATGATAGATATTATCCCAGGAACTGTTCCAGTCTCTAGAAGACCCTATAAGATGGCACCACTAGAGCTAGTTGAGCTTAAGAAACAACTCGACGAGTCCTTGAAAAAGGGTTTCATCAGTCCTAGCTCGTCTCCATGGGCTTGTCCCGTCTTCTTCGTCAAGAACAAGGATGGTACTGATCGGATGGTTGTAGATTATTGACCCGTTAACTTGGTCACAATAAAGAACAAGTATCCGCTCCCCAGGATCAACGACCTGTATGACCAGCTTGCTAGATCCTCGGCCTTCTCTAAGATGGATTTGAGGTTGGTCTACCATCAAATAAAAATCAAGAACGGGGACATTCCCAAAACGGCCTTCGTTACTCGTTATGGGCAATACGAGTACACCGTCATGTACTTCGGTCTAACCAACGCTCCAGCCACTTTCTCTCAGTTAATGAACTTAATCTTCATGGAGTACTTGGATAAATTCGTCGTGGTTTACCTCGATGATATACTCATCTACTCCAAGAATGAGGAAGAACATGCCGAGCATCTAAGTCTTGTGTTGATGAAACTTCGAAAGCATCGCCTTTATGCCAAATTCTCTAAATGTGAATTTTGGTTGCCAGAAGTGACCTATCTAGGCCATGTAATCTCTGGTAAGGGTATTGCTTTCAACCCCGAGTGAGTTCAAGCCGGTCATAATTGGACTCCACCTGAATCGGTGAAGCAAGTTCGGAGTTTCCTTGGCTTAGCAAGCTATTGTCGCAGCTTTGTCGAGAACTTCTCCAAAGTTGCCAAACCTCTAACTGAACTCCTCAAGAAAGATAAAAAGTTCGAGTGGACCCCACAGTGCGATACCAGTTTTTAGGAACTAAAAAGACGCCTGACAACTGCTCCCGTACTTGTACCACCAGATTTCTCCAATGACTTTGTTATCTATTGCGACGCCTCGTGATTAGGACTAGGTTGCATTCTCATGCAAGATCATCACGTAATTGCTTATGCTTCATGACAATTGCACCCACATGAGGAAAAATTATCGTATACATGATCTAGAGCATGCAGTTGTAGTCCATGCACTCAAAACCTGGCGACATTACATCCTCGGTAATCATTGCGAAATCTTCACCGATCACCAAAGTCTGAAGCATATATTCTCCCAACCGGATTTAAATCTCAGGCAAATAGGTTGGGTCGAGTTGATCACAAATTTCAACTTAGGGATAAATTACACCCTAGGAAAAGCCAACGTCATGGCTGATGCACTAAGTCATAAATCTTATTGTAACAACCTGATGTTACAACAAATTCAACCGCTTCTCCATGAGGAATTTCGGAAGCTTAACCTTCACATCGTTCCTCAAGGATTCCTTTCTACCTTGGTGGCAAAACCTACCCTTACGAATCATATCATGACCGCTCAGTGGTATAATACGGGGATATCTTGGATCAAGGAGAACATTGCTAGCGGAGTTGCTACATGTTTCTCTGTGAATGACCAAGGTGTCGTGTACTTCGGAAACCATTTAGTGGTTCCCAAAAAGTGGAAACTACGACAGTTGATCCTTAAGGAGGCTCAAGAATCCCCTGTCACCATTCATCCCGGAAGTACTAAGATGTATCAGGACCTACGCCAGATGTTCTGGTGGACTAGGATTAAGAGAGACATTGCTCAATTTGTTGCTAACTGCGACGTCTGTTGTCATGTAAAAGCAGAGCATCAATGACCTGCTAGCACCCTTCAACCTTTAGCCATTCCTGAATGGAAATGGGATAAAACTGGTATGGATTTCATCACCGGTTTGCCAAGGTCCAAGAGAGGGAATAACGCTATCTTCATCATTATCGATCGTCTTTCCAAAGTGGCCCATTTCTTGCCTATTCGTGAGAGTATAACCGCTAGTCAACTAGCAGACTTGTATATCTCCCGAATAGTGTCTCTCCATGGTGTTCCATTGGAAATTAACTCGGATCGAGGAAGTCTCTTCACCTCTTGATTTTGGGAAAGTTTCCAAAATGCTATGGGAACCCGTCTTTCTTTTAGCACCGCCTTTCACCCTCAGTCAAGTGGTCAAGTAGAACGTGGAAATCAAATTCTACAAGACATGCTTCGAGCTTCTGGTATCTCTTTCAGAATGGATTGGGAAAAATGCCTTCCATTTGCCTAATTTGCTTATAACAACAAGTATTAATCTAGCTTGGGTAAAGCTCCTTTTGAAGTTCTCTATGGACGAAGGTGTCGAATGCCTCTTAACTGGCTAGAAACTGGGGAAAGACAATTCTGTGGCCCGGATATGATCCAGGAAGCAGAAGAGCAAGTTCGCATCGTTTGTGAAAAGTTAAAAACAACCCAATCTCGTCAAAAGAGCCAATATGATCGTAAGCATAAGGCTATGACTTTTGAGGTTGACGAGAAGGCTTACCTTCGGGTTACTCCTCTGAAGGGAACCCATCGCTTCAGTATCAAAGGCAAATTGGCTCCTCGCTACATTGGACCCTCTCGCATTCTTGCCAAACAAGGAGAAGTTGCCTACCAATTGGAACTACCTCTGCACCTCTCCAGAGTCCATGATGTCTTCCATGTTTCTCAACTCAGGCGTTGCTTCTCGGATCCTATCCATGGAGTGGACGACGAAACGCCTGATCTTCAAGATAATCTCATGTATCGAGAATACCCCGTCCATATGCTTGATCAAGCCGAGTGTACCACTCGACACCATAATATCAAGTTTCTCATGGTTCAATGGTCGCACCATTCTAAGAAGGAAGCAACTTGGGAAAGGGAGGATCGTCTTCGACTTGAGTACCCTGCCTTCTTTCCGGAGGATCCTAAATCTCGGGACGAGATTTTTCTGAGTGGGGGTGAGTTGTCACACCCTAGCTAGTTCATGCATTAGAGTGTTTGCATCATGATTATTTTTCATCAAAAACTTGAAATGGGGATGACAGAATCCCCAGCACCCCTGAAACCAACTAGGGTTTACTAAAAATATTTCCAATGAACCTGAAATGCCCATCTAAAATGTTCATCTCCTCTGTCTTGGTCTTAAACCACTTCAAAAACTGATGCACAAATTTCTAGGTCATTCCAGGTCACTGGATTAAATCATTAGTTATTTGAGTTTGGGCATTTAAATAATATAAAATATTTCAAATGCTCAAATAATCCCACCCTAAAATGTTCCATGCTGGATATATTCCAAACAGTGGCCATGTGCAGTTTGGTGATTTTTGAAGTTGCCTAAGTATTTTTAGAAATGCAACAAACTTACAGAAATGGAATAAAACAGAAATAAATGGGAAAGGGACTTAACTGAGCAAACCCACGCCCCGGACCACCTGGCGGCCCAGCACTGTGCTGGCCGCGCCACCCAACTGCTTCGTCCTTGCCAGGCAGGCAGGGAGGTGACGCCGATGAGTGTGAGCTCGCCACGGCGCCACCTGCTTGCCGCTTCGCCCGTGGACGAGCTGGACGACCTCCATGTCGCGCCCTCGACACCCTGGATACATCCATTCGCCCCCGTCGCCTCTCCCTCGCCTCCCTCCGCCATGGCTGACGTAGCCACTTCCACCTCGCCGTCGTAGTCGTAGCCACCACCGTCTCTGCGTCGCCTGACCGTGTCTAGCATCTCCTCCGTCGTCTTCCCCATCGAGCAGGCCGAGCCTCGAGCGCTCGTGTGCCCAGAAGCCACCACATAAACCTCGCCCGACTTCGCCACCACCGGAGATCCCCTTCGCCATCACCGTAGCAGCAGTTCGTCCCCGACCGTGCCGCCTAGCTCATCGTCCTCGCTATGAGCTTCTGCCCCTTCCCCTCCCTCTTGTTCTTGTTGCCGCCCTCTGCTTCGACTGCAACGAGTAGCACCACACGCACCGCCTCGTGAGCTCCTCGCTGACGACGCTCCGGCCAACTAACAGCCACGCCACCCTGTCCAACGAGTTTACCTCGTCACACAGATCACGTAGGAGCTGGACTTGAGCCTCCGAGAGCACCACAACGATGGGCTCGACCTCACCCGAACTCCGGCAACCGCACAGCTCGTTGCTGGCGTCGTTTCTGGCGACCTGGAGCTCCACCACCATCACCACTCGACGCGACTCACTCCCAGCTACGCGTAGATGGTCTCCGCCGTCCATTTTGTCGCTAGAGGGCAAATCCCGCAGCCTCCGCCGCGTCTGGACATCGCCGACGGCTAAACGCCGGTGAGTCAGCATGGTTTGACCATATGTTTGACTCCCTGGAGTCATTGACATGTGGGCCCTACCGTCTGGTCAAACCTAGGTTAGTTTTCAACTAATCCTAATTAACTTAATTAACTAACAGAGACACTGACCAGTGGGTCCCACTGGTTAGGTTTGACCTGGGCGCCCCTGTTGACATGCTGATGCAATGCTGACATAGTAATCCCTTTTTCTGGATTTAATCTTATTCAGGAAATTCCAGAAAATAGTGCAAACTTCAAAAATTCATAGAAATTAATCTGTAATTTCAAATGCAAAGTGTTATATATGAAAAATTATCAGAAAAATCAAATTTATCCATCTGTACTAGTTTCATGCATGTTTAAACAAGTTAACTTGCTGTTTAGTGCAAAACATGATAAAGCACTATTTAAGATCATATATGGGTTTGCAATTTGAATCTTTGGTTCAAAATGGCTCAAACTCATCTGGTCATAGTTGCATTAGCCCAATACACTCATTTTGCCATGTCTCATGCATGCATCATATTGTTGCACATTTTTTTGGTGTTGATTGTATATCGGTGCTCTCTGCGGCAGGTTCTGCCCCGGAAGAGTATCGCGAGTATCCAAACGAGGAGCAATACCAGTCTACGGACCCGCAAGGCAAGCAACCAACCATTTGATCGTATCGATAAAAACCCTTGTTCTCGCTTTTACTGCATTTAAGACAACGCGTTTCAAACTTCTCTGTGCTACGGTAGTTGAACCCATTTCCTCTGCATGACCTGTCATTGCCACAGTAACTAGATGAAACCCACTAGCATGTGTAGGAGTTGATTGAGCCATGTGTATGTGTTTCCTACCTTGCTATCCCTGCTATGCTTAGAGTTTTGTCAGGTCTGGTTCATCTGGGTGATGGGCTAGAGTGAAATGATCATGTCGGTAATGAGAGTGATGATGTTGAACACGATTTGGTAAAGGTATCGATGAGAGGCCATGTAGGAGTACATGGTGGGTTGTTTCATTGGAACCGTCCTTAAGCACTGAGATCTGTATGTGTGATTTAAGACTCAGCTACTACCATACATTGGGATCCTTAATTGACTCGCTCAACTTCTTATCCACCCTAGTCCTCTGTCCAGGAGTTGCAAGTAGTTTCTGGTGTTTGTAGCTTACTGGAGGCTGTGGGCAGTGCTGACCCTTGGGGTGGGCTGTGATGCAGTAGGTACGTGGCAGGGTATGCCGGGCACCCATTAGGTGTCTTGGAACCCTGTACACATCGTTCGGGGCCTTATGTAGAAACCTCGGCCGGACTCCCTGCGGATGGAACCTGAATAGGCAATAAACCTGGACTAGAGACTTAGGTGTTTAGGTAGGTCGTGGTCTACACCCATGTCGGCTTCCACTTGAAGTCTGCCGAGCACATGTCGTGTGCAGACGCTAAGTGGTGGAAACATGTATGAAGAAGTACACCCCTACAGGGTTAACATCATCTATTCGAATAGCCGCGTCCGCGGTAAAGGACTACTTGGTTGCCTATATAGTTCATAGACAAGTAAATGGATACTACTAAAAGCCTCAAGATAAGCGTGAGTGCCAAGGATGGCTCTTCCGTAGGATAATGGAGGTGGATCCCCAGTAGTGTATTGAAGTGGTGTGTAGTGGACTCGAGTGCGCAAAACAGTTACAAAGTTGGTGTCTCGTAAGATATCTTAGCCAAGAGTCAAAGCTGGCTTGCTACAATAACCCCACCAACCCTTCTTGATAATGTGCATGCATGTAGAATCTGATGTAAGTCTTGCTGAGTACCTCTGTACACATGTTTGCTTAATTTACATTTTACAAAAGAGGCTGCAACCCCTTCTGATAGGTTCTTCATAGTCATTGATGTCAATGAGTAGGCTGAAGCCCATGTGGTGATCCTGAGCTCATGATGGACCGTGTAGAATAGTCAGGCTTCCTCAAGCCTCTTTTATTATCTAGATGTCTGTACTCAGACATGTTACTTTTGCTGTTGGCTTGTATGTTTGTATGACTTGAATGCTGGGTCGTGTGACCCGTACTTGTGTGTATCATATGTATGGCTCTTTGAGCCTTTAAATAAAGCACTTGAGTTGAAGAATCATGTTGTATTTGCACATGTCGAGCATATTGTGTGTATGATAAAAATGCTTGGTATGTGTGGGATCTGACAATCTAGTTGTTTATCCTTGGTAGCCTCTCTTACCGGGAAATGTCTCCTAGTGCTACCACTGAGCCCTGGTAGCTTGCTACTGCTCTGGAACACTTAGGCTGGCCGGCATGTGTCCTTCTTCGATCCTGTGTCTGTCCCTATGGGGAAATGTCATGCGATGACTACCGGAGTCCTATTATCCTGCTACAGCCCGATTTACTAGAGTCCTGCTAGCCCAGTTGCTACAGCCCGGATTCACTTGCTGATGACCGAAACGTTCGTTGTTGGGTCACGTATGCTTGTACCTGTAAGTTAGTGCCACTTTGGGTTCACAACTAGACATGTCAGTCTGGTCTCCTTATCATATGGATGCTAGCGACACTATCATATACGTGTGCCAAAAGGAGCAAACGGTCCCGGGCAAGGTAAGGCGACACCCGTGGGAATACTGTGCGTGATACGTCTCTGTCGTATCTATAATTTTTGATTGTTCCATGCCAATATTATTCAACTTTCATATACTTTTTATACTATTTTTGGGACTAACTTATTGATCCAGTGCCCAGTGCAAGTTCCTGTTTGTTGCATGTTTTAAGTTTCGCAGAAAACCAATATCAAACAGAGTCCAAACAGGATAAAAACGGATGGAGAATTATTTTGGAATATTTGGGATTTTCCAGAGGAAGAATCAATGCGAAACGGTGTCCGAGGTGTCCATGAGACAGGGGGCGCCCCCACACCCCCTGGGCACGCCCAACACTCTCGTGGGCCACCCGTAACGCGGTTGATGCCCTTCTTTTGCTGCAAGAAAGCAAATTTTATGAGAAAAATCTAGGCGAAAGATTCACCCAATGGGAGTTATGAATCTCCGGATATTAAAGAAATGGTGAAGGGGTAGAATCTGAGAATGCAGATACAGAGAGATAGATCCAATCTCGGAGGGGCTCTCTCCCCTCCGAAGCCATGGGAGCCAAGGACTAGAGGGGAAACCCTTCTCCCATCTAGGGAGGATGTCAAGGTACAAGAACAAGAAGAAGGGGGGCTCTCTCCCCCTTGCTTCCGGTGGCACCAGAGCGCTACCGGGGGCCGTCATCATCACCGCGATCTACACCAACACCTCCGCCGTCTTCACCAACATCTCCATCACCTTCCCCCATCTATATTCAGCGGTCCACTCTCCCGCATCCCGCTGTACCCTCTACTTGAACATGGTGCTTTATGCTTCATATTATTATCCAATGATGTGTTTCCATCCTATGATGTCTGAGTAGATTTTCGTTGTCCTATCAGTGATTGATGAATTCCTATGATTGGTTTGAGTTGCATGTTTTATTATTGGTGCTGTCCTATTATGCCCTCTGTGTCGCGCAAGCGTGACGGATTCCCACTGTAGGGTTTGCAATATGTTTATGATTTGCTTATGGTGGGTGGCGTGAGTTACAGAAGCACAGAACCGAGTAAGTAGGTTGTTTGCGTATGGGATAAAGGGGACTTGATGCTTTAATGCTATGGTTGGGCTTTACCTTAATGAATATTTAGTAGTTGCGAATGCTTGCTAGAGTTCCAATCATAAGTGCATACGATCCAAGTAGAGAAAGTATTTTAGCTTATGCCTCTCCCTCAAATAGAATTGCAATAGTGATTACCGGTCTAGTAACATAGTCAATTGCTTAGGGACAATTCCACAACTCCTACCACCACTTTTCCACACTCGCTATATTTACTTTATTGCATCTTTACCTAAACAACCTCTAGCTTTTACTTACGTGCTCTTTATTATCTTGCAAACCTATCCAACAACACCTACAAATTACTTCTAGTTTCATACTTGTTTTAGGTAAAGTGAACGTCAAGCGTGTGTAGAGTTGTATCGGTGGTCGATAGAGATTGAGGGAATATTTATTCTACCTTTAGCTCCTCGTTGGGTTCGACACTCTTACTTATCGAAAACTGTTGCGATCCCCTACAGTTGTGGGTTATCAAGACCTTTTTCTGGCGCCGTTGCCGGGGAGTCATAGCATGGGGTGAATATTCTCGTGTGTGCTTGTTTGCTTTATCACTAAGTAATTTTTATTTGCTGTTCTAAGTTGTTGTCTATCTTTAGTTATGGATAAGGAACACAAAATAGCAAAAACATTAGGTGTACTTGCTACTCATGGAGATGGGGAACCTCCTAAAACCCTTGATGCTGGTTATGTGAAAGATATTATGTACTACTTTGATAATCCTGAGAAAACCCCATTCAATTATGTTATAGGAGACATGTTGGATCAATGTGAATACTTTAGGGATTATCGCTTGATACATGATTATACTTGGTGCTCTAGGATGAAGGCTCCACACCTTCCCTTTTGAAGCAAATTCAATGATAATGAAACCTTAGCTTCTTATGCTAATGGTAGATATGATTACTACGATGTGGAACAAATAGAAGAATTTGATGCTTTTATGGGTCCTTATGAGATTGAATCTATGTTTAAAGTGTTTGACGATTTTGATGATTCAGTTTATAGACCAGAAAATTTTGCTATACTTAGATATTGCTATGAAAACTATGGATACAATTACAATATTAATGCATTTATTGAGAAAGTCTCCACTTTCCAAGAAGAGAATAATATTTTGGAGGAAGCCATGGAAGAAGAAATTGATGAAACTGTGAGCTAGCTCATTAGATGAAAAAGATGATGAGGAGAGTGAAGAACAAAAGGAGGAAGAGCGGACTAGCTACCCGTGCCCACCTTCTAATGAGAGTAACTATTCAACTCATACATTGTTTAAATACCCTTCGTGCTGACCGAAGGATGATTGCTATGATAACTGCTATGATCCCGTTGATTCTCTGGAAATATCCCTTTTTGATGATGCTTGCTATGCTTGTTGCCAAGATGCCAATATGAATTATGCTTATGGAGATGAACTTGCTATAGTTCCTTATGTTAAACATTAAATTGTTGCTATTGCACCCACGCATGATAGTTCTATTATCTTTTTGAATTCTCCCAACTACACTATATCGGAGAAGTTTGTGCTTATTAAGGATTATATTGATGATTTTGATAGATATAATATGCATGTGCTTGCTGCTACTACTTGCTATTATTATGAGAGAGGAACTACATCTTCGCCTCTTTATGTTTCCAACACGATGGAATTTTAAGAAACTGCTTATACTATGCATTGGCCTTTACTTGGTGTACATGAATTGTTCTTTTATGACATGCCGATGCATAGGAAGAGAGTTAGACTTTGTTGTTGCATGATATATGTTACTTTGTGCTCACTACTAAATTTCAAATCATTGTTAATTAAAATTGGCTTTGATATACCTTGGGATCCGGGTGGATCCATTACTTGAGCACTATATGCCTAGCTTAATGACTTTAAAGAAAGCGCTGCCAGGGAGACAACCTGGAAATTTTAGAGAGTCATTTATTTCTGTTGAGTGCTTTCATATAGTTTAAAAACAAAAAATAAATAAAGAGGGTAACCTAAAAACTTTCCAAAAAGGAAAGTGAAAGTAAGAGAGACAAGCATTGTTGAAGTGGGAGAG
Organism: Triticum dicoccoides; assembly: GCF_002162155.2. Lineage (NCBI taxonomy): Eukaryota > Viridiplantae > Streptophyta > Magnoliopsida > Poales > Poaceae > Triticum > Triticum dicoccoides. Next base: position 74,232,603 of record NC_041383.1, read on the forward strand.
CTCCTTGAACTTTGTTCATGCTCACGGAAACTTTGTGAATCTTGATTACAGAAACTTTTCATCAAAAATAATTATCCCCTTGTACAATTCCATTGTATTATAAAAATAATGTGCCAAGGTTTGCCTTTAGGATGTTTACAATGCTTGTTGGTTTGTACGGTGCAGGGAAGAAACTTTGGCTGTAGTGCTAGATTTTACATTTTTACCTTGAACGTCAAATGGTTCTGATTCCTTTTGCACTGTCTTTCTGTAAAAATTATTTATTTTTCCTAATTTTGGTAGAATTGTTGGGTTACCAGAAGTATGGTGGATGTTCAGATTGCTACAGACTGTTCAGTTTTTGACAGATTTTGTTTTTGATGCATAGTTTGCTTGTTTTGATGAATCTATCAATTTATATCAGCGGATTAAGCCATGGAAAAGTTATATTACAGTAGACACAATGCAAAAACAAAATATGAATTGGTTTTCAACAGTACTTAGAGTAGTGATTTGCTTTATTATACTAACGGATCTTACCGAGTTTTCTGTTGAAGTTTTGTGTGGATGAAGTGTCTAATCGAGGAGGTTTCGATATGAGGAAAAGGAAGAGAGGCAAGAAATCAAGCTTGGGGCTGCCCAAGGCACCCCAAGTAAATATTCAAGGAGAGTCAAGCGTCTAAGCTTGGGGATGCCCCGGAAGGCATCCCATCTTTCTTCAACAAGTATCGGTATGTTTTCAAATTCGTTTCGTTCATGCATTTTGTGCAAGTCTTGGTGCGTGTTTTGCATTTAGTTTTCACTTTTCTTTTATGCACCATGCTGGTATGAGATAGTCCTTGGTTTATTTATAGAATTCTCATTGCACTTCACTTAAATCTTTTGATTATGGCTTTATAGAATGCTTCATGTGCTTCACTTATATCATTTGAAGTTTGGATTGCATGTTTCTCTTCATAATAGAAAACCGCCATTTGTAGAATGCTCTTTTGCTTCACTTATATTTTTTAGAGCGTGGGCATATCTTTTGAAGAAAGAATTAAACTCTCTTGCTTCACTCATATCTATTTAGAAAGATGACAGGAATTGGTCATTCACATGGTTAGTCATAAAATCCTACATAAACTTGTAGATCGCTGAATATGATATGTTTGATTCCTTGCAATAGTTTTGCGATATAAAGATGGTGATATTAGAGTCATGCTAGTGGGTGGTTGTGGATCGTAGAGACACTTGTGTTGAGGTTTGCAAGTCCCGTAGCATGCACGTATGGTAACCGTTGTGTGACAAATTTGAAGCATGGGGTGTTTCTTTGATTGTCTTCCTTATGAGTGGCAGTCGGGGACGAGCGATGGTCTTTTCCTACCAATCTATCCCCCTAGGGGCATGCGTAGTAGTACTTTGCTTCGAGGGCTAATAAACTTTTACAATAAGTATATGAGTTATTTATGACTAATCTGAGTCCATGGCTTATACACACTTTTACCTTTCCATCATTGCTAGCTTCTTCGGTACCGTGCATTGCCCTTTCTCACCTCGAGAGTTGGTGCAAACTTCGCCAGTGCATCCAAAACCCGTGATACGATACGCTCTATCACACATAAGCCTCTTTATATCTTCCTCAAAACAGCCACCATACCTACCTATTATGGCATTTCCATAGCCATTTCGAGATATATTGCCATGCAACTTCCATCATCATGATATACATGACTTGAGCATTCATTGTCATATTGCCTTGCATGATCGTAAGATAGCTAGCATGACGTTTTCATGGCTTGTCCATTTTTTGATGTCATTGCTACGCTAGATCATTGCACATCCCACTACACCGCCGGAGGCATTCATATAGAGTCATATCTTTGTTCTAGTATCGAGTTGTAATATCAAGTTGTAAGTAAATAAAAGTGTGATGATCATCATTATAGAGCATTGCCCTATAAAAAAGGAAAAATAAAAAATAAAAAAGGGGAAAGGTCAAAGAAGCCTAAATAAAAAGGGGGCCAAAGAAGCCCACCCAAAAAGAAAAGAAAAAAGAAAAAAAAGAAAAATAAAAGGGGCAATGTTACGATCCTTTTTCCACACTTGTGCTTCAAAGTAGCACCATGTTCCTCATATAGATTGTCTCCTATGTTGTCACTTTCATATACTAGTGAGAATTTTCATTATAGAACTTGGCTTGTATATTCCAACGATGGGCTTCCTCAAATGCCCTAGGTCTTCATGAGAAAGCAAGTTGGATGCACACCCACTTAGTTTCTTTTGTCAAGCTTTCATACATTTATAGCTCTTAGTGCATCCGTTGCATGGCAATCCCTACTCCTCACATTGACATCAATTGATGGGCATCTCCATAGCCCGTTGATTAGCCGCGTCGATGTGAGACTTTCTCCTTTTTTTTGTCTTCCCCACATAACCTCCATCATTATATTCTCTTCCACCTATAGTGCTATATCCATGGCTTGTGCTCATGTATTGCATGAGGGTTGAAAAAGCTGAAGCGCGTTAAAAAGTATGAACCAATTGCTCGGCTCGTCATCGGGGTTGTGCATGATGGGAGCATTTTGTGTGACGAAGATGAAGCATGGACAAACTGTATGATTTTGTAGGGATAAGCTTGCTTTGGCCTTGTTGTTTTGAGAAAGACATGATTGCTTTACTGGTACGCTCGAAGTATTATTGTTTTTTATGTCAAATGATAGACTATTGCTTTGAATCACTCATGTCTTAATATTCATGCCATGATTAGATATTTGATCAAGTTTATGCTAGGTAGAATTCCACATTAAAAATTATCTTTTTTAGCATTTACCTACTCGAGGACGAGCAGGAATTAAGCTTGGGGATGCTGATCTGTCTCCGTCGTATCTATAATTTTTTATTGTTCCATGCCAATATTATTCAACTTTCATATACTTTTGGCAACTTTTTATACTATTTTTGGGACTAACTTATTGATCCAGTGCCTAGTGCCTATTCCTGTTTGTTGCATGTTTTATGTTTCTCAACAAATCAATATCAAACGGAGTCCAAACGGGATAAATCAGACGGAGAATTATTGTGGAATATTTGGGATTTTCCGGAGGAAGAATCAACGTGAAACGGTGTCCGAGGTGGCCATGAGACAGGGGGGCGCGCCCACACCCCCTGGGCACGCCTGGCACTCTCGTGGGCCACCCGAAAGGCGGCTGATGCCCTTCTTTTGCCGCAAGAAATCTAATTTTATGAGAAAAATCTGGGAAAAAGATTTACCCCAATCGGAGTTACGGATCTCCGGATATTAAAGAAATTGTGTAGGGGTAGAATCTGAGAACGCAGAAAGAGAGAGATAGATCCAATCTCAGAGGGGCTCTCGCCCCTCCCAAGCCATGGGAGCCAAGGACCAGAGGGGAAACCCTTCTCCCATCTAGGGAGAAGGTCAAGGAAGAAGAAGAAGAAGAAGAAGAAGCGGGGCTCTCTCCCCCTTGCTTCCGGCGGCGCGATCTACACCAACACCTCCGCCGTCTTCACCAACATCTCCATCACCTTCCCCCATCTATATTCAGTGGTCCACTCTCCAGCATCCCGCTGTACCCTCTACTTGAACATGGTGCTTTATGCTTCATATTATTATCCAATGATGTGTTGCCATCCTATGATGTTTGAGTAGATTTTTGTTGTCCTATCGGTGATTGATGAATTCCTATGATTGGTTTGAGTTGCATGTTTTATTATTGGTGCTGTCCTACTGTGCCCTCCGTGGCGCGCAAGCGTGAGGAATTCCCGCTGTAGGGTTTGCAATATGTTTATGATTTGCTTATGGTGGGTGGCGTGAGTGACAGAAGCACAGACCCGAGTAAGTAGGTTGTTTGCGTATGGGATAAAGGGGACTTGATGCTTTAATACTATGGTTGGGTTTTACCTTAATGAATCTTTAGCCGTTGCGGATGCTTGCTAGAGGTCCAATAGTAAGTGCATATGATACAAGTATAGAAAGTATGTTAGCTTATGCCTCTCCCTCAAATAGAATTGCAATAGTGATTACCGGTCTAGTAACATAGTCAATTGCTTAGGGACAATTCCACAACTCCTACCACCACTTTTCCACACTCGCTATATTTACTTTATTGCATCTTTACCTAAACAACCTCTAGCTTTTATTTACGTGCTCTTTATTATCTTGCAAACCTATCCAACAACACCTACAAATTACTTCTAGTTTCATACTTGTTCTGGGCAAAGCGAACGTCATGCGTGCGTAGAGTTGTATCGGTGGTCGATAGAACTTGAGGGAATATTTATTCTACCTTTAGCTCCTCGTTGGGTTCGACACTCTTACTTATCGAAAACTGTTGCGATCCCGTACACTTGTGGGTTATCAGGCTGCAAAGTGATATGAGGTGTTACAAGCTAGATCTTTGTGGCATTGAGTCGGGGTCCTGACAATTTCCTCTATAATTTCATGTGCAATACTGGGATCAATTCCACTAAAATTTTCTTTGGCAATGCAATCCAAGAGTTGTCTATGGGACATATTTAGCCCAACATAAAAATTACGAAGTAAAATTCTAAAATTCACCACTAGGTTGCAATTACGATAAGATTCCATCATCCTATACCAAGCATCCTTTAAGTTTTCTCCTTGCCTTTGCTTGAAGTGAAGAAGTTCAAACTCGGGAGACATCGGAGCGGATAAGGGACTAGCCATGACGACGAGCAAACAAAAGACAAGCGAAAAAGAGAGGAGATTGGGAAAGAGAGGGCGAATAAAATGGCAAGGGTGAAGTGGGGGAGAGGAGAACGAGAGGCAAATGGAAAATAATGTAATACGAGGGAGATGAGTTTGTGATGGGTACTTGGTATGTCTTGACTTGAGCGAAGACCTCCCCGACAACGGCGCCCGAAATCTTTCTTGCTACGTCTTGAGCTTGCGTTGGCTTTCCTTGAAGAGGAAAGGGTGATGCAGCAAAGTAGCGTAAGTATTTTCCTCAGTTTTTGAGAACTGAGGTATCAATCTAATAGGAGGCTCCTCAAAAGTCCCACACACCTACACAAACAAAAAAGAACCTCGCAACCAACGCAATAAAGGGTTTGTCAATCCCTTAACGGCCACTTGCAAAAGTGAGATCTGATAGAGATAATATGATAAGATAAATATTTTGGTATTTTTATGATATAGATTGGTAAGTAAAAGATGCAAATAAAAGTAGATAGAAAACTTGTATGATAAAAGATAGACCCGGGGGCCATAGGTTTCACTAGTGGCTTCTCTCAAGATAGCATAAGTATTACGGTGGGTGAACAAATTACTGTCGAGCAATTGATAGAAAAGCGAATAGTTATGAGATTATCTAGGCATGATTATGTATGTAGGCATCACGTCCGTAACAAGTAGACCGACTCCTGCCTTCATCTACTACTATTACTCCACACATCGACTGAGGGAGTCCTGGATTAGGGGGTGTCCGGATGGCCGGACTATGACCTTTGGCCGGACTCCCGGACTATGAAGATACAAGATTGAAGACTCCGTCCCATGTCCGGATGGGACTTTCCTTGGCGTGGAAGGCAAGCTTGGCGATACGATATGAAGATCTCCTCCCATTATAACTGACTCTGTGTAACCCTAGCCCTCTCCGGTGTCTATATAAACCGGAGAGTTTTTAGTCCATAGGATGAACAACAATCATACCATAGGCTAGCTTCTAGGGTTTAGCCTCTCTGATCTCGTGGTAGACCAACTCTTGTAATACCCATAACATCAATATTAATCAAGCAGGAGTAGGGTTTTACCTCCACCGAGACGGCCCGAAACTGGGTAAAACATCGTGTCCCTTGTCTCCTGTTACCATCCGCCAAGACACATAGTTCGGGACCCCCTACCTGAGATCCGCCGGTTTTGACACCGACATTGGTGCTTTCATTGAGAGTTCCTCTGTGTCGTCGCCTTTAGGCCCGATGGCTTCTTCGATCATCAACCACGACGTGGTCCAGGGTGAGACTTTTCTCCCCGGACAGATTTTTGTATTCGGCGTCTTTGCACTGCTGGCCAACTCATTTGGCCATCTGGAGCAGATCGAAAGCTATGCCCCTGGCCATCAGGTCAGGTTTGGAAGCTTAAACTACACGACCGACATTTGCGGGGACTTGATCTTCGACGGATTCGAGCCATAGCCGAGCGTGCCGCACTATCTCGATGGGCATGATCTAGCTCTGCCGCCAGACAGCGCCCAGAGTGCCGCTCAGGAGTCCGCTCCGACCATTAGCTCGGAGCCGACTGCGGTAACCAGGGACAGACGGTTGGACACCGCCCCAGGAGCGGCAATCTCTATGGCGATAGAGCCGAATACCAGCCTAGTCCTTTGCAAGGCACGTGACTCCAAGGTGCCGGACTCCGTTCCGGACTCCGAATATTCTGCACCCCTTCCGATCGAACCCAATTGGGCTCCGATCATGGAGTTCACTGCCGCGGACGTCTTTTAGCACTCGCCCTTTGGCGATATCCTGAACTCCCTAAAGTCTCTCTCTTTGTCAGGAGAGCCCTGGCCGGACTATGGTCAGCATGGTTGGGATGCGGACGACGAAGAAATTCGAAACCCACCCACCACCCACTTTGTAGCCATTGTCGACGATCTAACCGACATGCTCGACTTCGACTCCGAAGACATCGACGGTATGGACGGCTATGCAGGAGACGACCAAGAACCAACACCTATAGGTCACTGGAAGGCCACCTCGTCATACGACATATACATGGTGCACACCCCCAAAGCAGGGGATGGCAAAGAAAAAGCGGAGGACAACCCTCCAAGAAGCAACCAAAGCGCCGACGTAAGCGGCGCCGCTCTAAATCCCGCCAAAGCAAGAACGGCAAATCCGGCACGAGAGACGTCAACACCCCGGACAGCGCCGAAGACATCCCCCTCCAGCAGGACTCAGCGCAGGAGGACGAAGGAGCCAGCCCTCATGAGAGAGCGGCCGACAGAGAGGTCGAGGACGACAATTATATGCCTCCCTCCGTAGACGAGGCAAGCCTCGACGACGATGAATTCATCGTGCCAGAGGACCCCGTCGAACAACAGCGTTTCAAACGCAGGCTTATATCCACGGCAAGCAGCCTCAAGAAAAAACAGCAGCAGCTTAGAGCTGACCAAGACCTGCTAGCCGATAGATGGACGGGAGTCCTAGCGGCCGAAGAGTATAAACTCGAACGCCCCTCCAAGAGTTACCCAAAGGCAGGCTGCTACCCCAATTAGAGGAGGAAGCAACTAAACCTACATCACCAGCGTACGATGCGCCCGATCGGCTACCCCGTGGTCGCGACAGAGAGGCCTCCCGACCCTCAATTCAAGTCGCACCCCGGCGCAACTCTAAGAGTACCAGAGCATGGAGAAACGCAACAGACCTGCAAAACATACTGGAGGACAAGGCAAGGCAAACAAGATCGATCTACGGATCGCATGAGCGCCCCACATTACGTGATGATAACCGTCACACCGGATACGATAAATACGGCCAGGCCGAATACAACAGACCAAGCTCATCCGAGCTGCGTCGCGATATAGCCAAGTACAGGGGCGCCGCACACCCACTATGCTTCATAGATGAAGTAATGGATCTTCAAATCCCCGAGGGCTTTAAGCCCATAAACATCGAATCATACGGCGGCACAACTGATCCCGCGGTATGGATCGAGGATTATCTCCTTCATTTCCACATGGCCCGCGGTGATGATCTACACACCATCAAATACTTCCCGCTCAAGCTTAAAGGACCATCTTGACATTGGCTTAATAGCCTGCCAGCCGAGTCAATAAGTTGGTGGAAGGACCTGGAATGCGCATTCCTGGACAACTTCCAGGGCACTTATGTGCGGCCACCAGACGCCGATGACCTAAGCCACATAAGCCAGCAGCCAGAGGAATCGGCCAGGCAATTGTGGACACGGTTCCTAACCAAGAAAAAACAAATAGTCAATTGTCCGGACGCCGAGGCCCTTGCAGCCTTCAGGCACAACATCCGAGTCGAATGGCTTGCCCGGCACCTAGGACAGGAAAAGCCGAAATCTATGGCAGCCCTAACGACACTCATGACCCGCTTCTGCGCGGGCGAAGACAGCTGGCTAGCTTGTAGCAATAACATAACCAAGACCCCTGGCAATTCGGATACCAAGGACAACAACGGCAGGTCACGTCGCAACAAGCACAAGCGCCGCATTAACGGCGACAATACCGAGGATACGACAGTCAATGCCGGATTCAGAGGCTCTAAACCCGGTCAACGGAAGAAGCCATTTAAAAGAAATCCTCCGGGCCCATCCAACTTAGACCGGATACTCGATCGCTCGTGGCAGATACACGGCACTCCCGAACAACCAGCCAACCTCACCAACAAGGATTGTTTGGTGTTCAAGCAGGCAGGCAAGTTAAGTGCCAATACCAGAGACAAGGGGCTGCGTAGCGATGACGAGGAGGAGCCCCGGCCACGGAACAACAGAGGACAGAAGGGATTCCCTCCGCAAGTGCGGACGGTGTACATGATATACGCAACCCACATCCCCAAAAGGGAGCGGAAGCGTGCTCTCAAGGACGTCTATGCATTGGAGCCAGTCGCCCCAAAGTTCAACCCATGGTCCTCCTGCCCGATCACTTTTGATCAAAGGGACCACCCCACTAGCATCCGTCACGACCGATTCGCCGCATTGGTCCTAGACCCAATCATTGACGGATTTCACCTCACTAGAGTCCTCATGGACGGTGGTAGCAGCCTGAACCTGCTTTATCAGGATACAGTGCAGAAAATGGGCATAGATCCCTCAAGGATTAGACCCACAAAGACAACCTTTAAAGGTGTCATACCAGGTGTAGAAGCCAGCTGTACTGGCTCGGTTACACTCGAAGTGGTCTTCGGATCCCCGGATAATTTCCGAAGCGAGGAGTTAATCATCGACGTAGTCCCATTCCGCAGTGGCTATCACGCCCTGCTCGGACGAACCGCATTTGCAAAGTTCAATGCGGTGCCGCACTACACGTAACTCAAGCGCAAGATGCCAGGACCTCGCAGAGTCATCATGGTAAATGGAAACACCGAACGCTCTCTCCGAACGGAGGAGCACACAGCGGTCCTGGCGGCGGAAGTACAAAGCAGCCTCTCAAGGCAGCTCTCCAATCCGGGTATTAAACGTCCGGACAACGTCAAGCGCCCCTGAAGCAACCTACAACAGAGCCGGCTGGCATGATCCAAGCAAGCATAGCAGTGCGGCCCCAACCCCAGCCCTCGTCAGATGGTGCTATCGGTATCACGCGTACATAATTATGCTTTGAAAATACCATGGGCATAAGGGGAGGGGCACAACTACGGCACGCCCAAAATGCGGCTCAAACGCACTTAGGGGCTTCCTATTCGGCCATTTTCCTTTTTTTATATATACTTTCAGGATCCAACTACTCAGAAGGCCTGCCCGGCAATACACTCGACGAACACACAATGCAACAGCCAGGGTGAGGACAAGCCGCGTCGAATGTCCAGGTGGTCTCTATAACGAGTTAAATACCTGTTTTTACTTACAAAACCCGCAGCTTGCCCCTGGAGGGGGACATGTCAAATAATCCCATCTCTTGCTTATCGCACTATTTGTATCGTTCTACCTTCACAGCAGCCCCTTAATAATAAACAATACATAGCTTCTATCTATTATTGTATTCCTTTTTATATATATATATGTTCAGTCATGACATTATGCAACCGTACACTTTGGTACGGCCAATACACCAGGGGCTTAAGCACCCCATAACATGGTGTGAGAAGACCGAACACTCTTCTGAGTGTGGCACCCCGAACTTATAGCATTATATGCATCGGCTCCAAATCATGTCTTGGGTCAATAGTTGGGTTTGCCCGGCTCCCATGTTTTGGTACCTTACGTTCCGCAATGTTGGCTAAGGTAGCGCTGGGAGAACTACTGCGATTGTGCCCCAGTTGAGCTGGGTTAACACCTCAGTAGACAAAGCTAAAACTGACCGTCATGATAGTGCGAGAGACCGGTCGTTGTTCGCGAGGTTTTTCGAGTCCTTAAAGACTTATGCCGCTTAGAGCGAGGAACCGGACTTATCCGGCCTAGGCGTGGATGCCGCCCCGAACTCGGTCTTCCGAATACTAGGGGCTTCGCCGAAATTTAAAATTATAGGATTCTATGGCGAAGTGAGAGTGATAAAGCATTATAAGTCCGACGGCCTGGTTCGTTGTGCTGAGTGCCTCCCTAGATGGACCCAAGAATGGGAACAAGAGCGCTCAGGTTTATCCTGAACACCCCAGCACTCGTGGCATGGGGGTCGAAGCCGACAACTTGCATCTCTCAGATTTGATAAACGGACGCATAGAAGGTAATATTTTAAATTAACAAGCGTTGCTTAACGCATATGAACAAAGTTTTCAGCGTACATGATAACAGATGCGAGTCTACTCAAAAATTACATCTTTGGAGCATTCGTCCGCTATACAGCGAGCACCATTCAGGACGCCCTTATAATACATCTCGGGCATGCGATACTCCTTGCCCGGTGGTGGCACGTCCGTCAAAAGCTTCTCAGCGTCCAGCTTGCCCCAGTGCACCTTAGCACGGGCAAGGGCCCGACGGGCACCTTCAATACAGACGGAGCGCTTGACGACCTCAATCCACGGACACGCGTCCACCAGCCACCGCACTAGATCGAAGTAGCTCCCAGGCATGGCTTCTCTAGGCCACAGCCGAACTATGAGGCCCTTCATGGCTGTTCGGCCACCTTGTGAAGCTCGACCAGCTGCTTTAGCTGGTCGCTCAAGGGCACCGGATGTTCGGCCTCAGCATACTGAGAACAGAACACCTTTTCCGTCGAGCTCCCCTCTTCGGCTCGGTGGAATGCGGCGGCATCAGACACACTACGGGGCAGATCGGCGAACGCTCCTGGAGAGCTCCGGAGTCGGGTAAGTACCAGATAATTTACTTTTATATTCTTGCTTTGCATAAAGAATGCCTTACCCGCTGCTATCTTCTTCATCGCCTCGATCTCCTGGAGGGCCTTCTGGGCTTCGGCCTTAGTGGTCTTGGCACTCTCAAGATCCAAGGCGAGCTCGGACTCTCAAATCTTCGACTCACGCTCCAAAGTCTCGTGCTTTTCCACGAGAGCCTGGAGCTCTTGCCGCACCTCCGCCACCCGTGCCTCCTGCTTCTCTCGCTCGGTGCGCTCCAAGGCCGTATTGTTTTCAGCCTTGGAGACCGCCTCTTTCAGGGTCGCCACCGTGTCTCTGGCCCCTACAACATTTACGTTGGGCCTGTCATTATTTCCAACCAAGTATTTCTATATACATTTAGTTACACTACTACATGCCCTCCTTGTCCCCGAGCTGCTTCTTGGCACGGCCGAGCTCGTTCTCAGACCGTTTGAGGCTTTACTTCAATACATTGACCTCCGCAGTCAGTGCGGCAGAGGTCAGCAGCGCCGCCTGCATTCCCATATTAACATATTTTAGTTAGACACCTGCCTATATCTTTTTAGATCCTCAGCTCGGCTTTTCTTTCCGAACACCGAACTAAGCATCAGGGGCTACTGTCTATGCGGTAACATTTTTATATGTTCTGAACACATACCTCAACGCCTGTTAACAGACTTGTACAGGCTTCTGTCAGCCCGCTCTTGGCAGACTGGACCTTTTGAATGACCGCACTCATAACAGTACGGTGTTCCTCGTCGATGGAGGCGCCGTTAAGCGCCTCCAGCAAATTGTCCGGCGCCTCCGGATGGACGGAGGTCGCCGGCGGCGTAGGCTTGCCCTACTTATGAAGGCGCCGCCTGTCGGACTCTGGAACCATTGGTGGTTCCGGACCAGTGTCCGGCCCGGGGCCGGACTTAGATCCCTCTGTGGCTTTACCCCCTTTGAGCCTGGAATCCGAGAGGTCGCCCTCAGGTGCCTCCGGGACCACCTCCTCCTGGTTCAGTCCCCTTCGGGACCCCACCTCGGCGTCATCCGTAGGGAGAGGGGAGGAGGCCGTCGGAAGTGAAGAGTTGTTCACATCCGACGAATTCAGGGAGCCGCTCGACGAATCGCCGAGCTGAGCTCGAGGCGGACTGCATGATTAAATTCGGTGTTAGAAATTACCGAATAATAGAGGAGCGCCGCGAGTATTTGGGTAACCGGACACTTACGATTTTGCCAGGGGCATGAGCCTGGATGTCCATTCCTCCCCGCCGTCTTCGGCATCGGAGGCATAGTCCGGCAGAAGGGACTTCCCCTTCTTGGACCCTCTGGCCTCCCCAGTTGGGGCGGCCTTCCTTTTCTTTCCTCCCCCCGTTGAAGGGGGAGAGGCTTCTCCTTCTTCCTCCTCCTTGTCTTCTGAGGCGGAGGGTGCGTCGGGGTTGTCGGACGATGAATCCGACACCACCAAGCGCCGGGAACTCTTTTGAGTCCCCGTGGCCTTCTTCTTGGCCTTCTTCTCCGGCACCACATGTGGTGCGCGAGCCAGAAGCCCCGTCAATCGGGCGTCCGCTGGATCTTCTGGTAAGGGAGCCGGGCAGCTAAGCTGCCCGGACTTCTTCAGCCAGTCCTGTCAAAGGTAAGGGAGTTTAGATCCCGCATAGAGTCAGACTATGAAATACAAGAGTCCCGTAAAGGGTAGAATAACTTACCTCGTTGGCCTGATGCCGCGAGCTGAATCCGCAATCTTCGGTAGTGGATGCGGGGGCCTCGGCACCCTTAAAAAGCACCTTCCAGGCATGTTCGTACATAGTATCGAAGAGCCCGCTCAAGGCTTGGTGTTGTGCTGGATCGAACTCCCACAATTTGAAGGCCCATTGTTGGCACGGGAGGATTCGGCGGATAAGCATGACCTGGACTACGTTGACAAGCTTGAGATTTCTGTTCACCAGCTTTTGGACGCAGGTGTGGAGTCCGGTCAGCTCTTCCGAATCTCCCCACGTTAGGCCCGTCTCCTTCTAGGAAGTGAGCCGTGTGGGAAAGCCGGATCAGAATTCGGGGGCCGCCGCCCATTTGGGGTCGCGTGGCTCGGTGATGTAGAACCACCCCGATGGCCACACATTAATTGTCTCCACGAAGGAGCCCTCGAGCCATAGGATGTTGGCCATCTGGCCCACCATGGCACCTCTGCACTCCGCTTGGCGGCCGCCCACTACTTTCGGCTTGACATTAAGTCTTCAGCCAATGGCCGAAGTGGGGCTGGATGCAGAGGAAGGCCTCGCACACGACGATAAACGCCAAGATGTTGAGGACAAAGTTCGGGGCCAGATCGTGGAAGTCCAGGCCATAGTAGAACATAAGCCCCCAGACGAATGGGTGAAGAGGAAAATCTAGTCCGTGGAGGAAACGGGGAAGGAAAACAACCCTCTCATGGGGCCTGGGGGTGGGGATGAGTTGCCCCTCATCTGGAAGCCGGTGCGTGATGTCGTCAGACAAGTATCCGGCCTTCCTCAATTTCTTGATGTGCCCCTCCGTGATGGAGGAGGCCATCCATCTACCTCCCGCTCCGGACATGATTGGAGAAGGTTGAGGTGGGAAGTGCGGGCTTGGGCATTGGAGCTCGAGTGCGCAAGGACGGATAAGCAAAGGAGGAAGAAGGCGTAAGTGGGAAGGGTCGATCCTTACCCCCTTATATGGGCGGCCAAAACTACGAGCACCCACCGGCCTGATAAAACTCACTTATCTCCCAAGCGCCGCAGTTAATGGCGCGGTTGGGTTACCCACGCCCGTATTGATGAGAATCCCGGAATAAGGGGACACGATCTCTGCTTTGACAAGACGTGCCAAGGAAACCGCCTCGCTAAACGAGCTGAGGTGGAACAGTAAGATGAATAAAGGCTCGGCCATGGCATGATGTCACGCCGCGGAATACGTCAGCAGATTAGATTTGTGTAAATATTATTCTCTCTACGGTGGCATGTGGAACTTATTTTTGCAGAGCCAGACACTATCCTTGTGTTCAAACATCTTCTATGATGTATTCGGAGGAGGAACCTGCCTTGGAACGACGAAGACAATTTGCGCGCCGGACTCGTCGTCATTGAAGCCTGGTTCAGGGGCTATAGAGGGAGTCCTGGATTAGGGGGTGTCCGGATGGCCGGACTATGACCTTTGGCCGGACTCCTGGACTATGAAGATACAAGATTGAAGACTCTGTCCCGTGTCTGGATGGGACTTTCCTTGGCATGGAAGGCAAGCTTGGCGATACGATATGAAGATCTCCTCCCATTGTAACCGACTCTGTGTAACCCTAGCCCTCTCCGGTGTCTATATAAACCGGAGAGTTTTTAGTCCGTAGGACGAACAACAATCATACCATAGGCTAGCTTCTAGGGTTTAGCCTCTCTGATCTCGTGGTAGATCAACTCTAGTAATACCCACACCATCAATATTAATCAAGTAGGAGTAGGGTTTTACCTCCACCGAGAGGGCCCGAACCTGGGTAAAAACATCGTGTCCCTTGTCTCCTGTTACCATCCGCCTAGACGCACAGTTCTGGACCCCCTACCCAAGATCCGCCGGTTTTAACACCGACATCGACCGACTCCTGCCTGCATCTAGAGTATTAAGTTCATGAAGAACATATTAACGCATTAAGAAAGATGACATGATGTAGAGGGATAAACTCATGCAATATGATATAATCCCCATCTTTTTATCCTCGATGGCAACAATACAATACGTGCCTTGCTGCCCCTGCTGTCACTGGGAAAGGACACCGCAATATTGTGGCACCTCGGCTCAGAGCGACCGGTTTACCTGGCATTGCCAGCCCAGAGACGTTGTCTTCTGGCAACACACGACAACATGGTACAGAAAACAACCGCTTTATTCATGCTAGCGGAGCATAGCTCATATTATAACAGTTAGCGAGGCCAAGCGGCACACACGGTGTGGCTGAACAATATGTACATTATTTAGTGAACATAAAGGGGCCTCGATCATGACAACTACTCGGCAGTGGAACAACGTCGTAGCGGGACTCCATAGCACAAGGACACCGACATGGACATGATCTAGACTCGGACAACACTCCTTTCCAATGGGACTTTCCTGAAATCTGGCATAACACGCCAGGTCAGTACATTGAATGTACTTGCAAGCTCACAATAAGCATAAACATGATGACAAACAATATCATGATATTTAACCAATTAAACAAAAATGCAACCATATATATATATACAACATTCTACGATTATGCTCGACATGTACTCATTCTCCTGACTGGCTTACCAGATGTGACCAACAAACATGATAATACCAAAAACACACTCGTGATCCTTACGGCGATCACAGCCCGACCAACTCGTGGCTCGTGATCCTTACGGCAATCACAACCCGACCAACTCGTGGCCAACTCAACACGATGGCCTCTCTACCATCCTTAGTGCAATTTACTGTGTATATTTATTATGTGTGGACCCATGGTGTAGCCTACTTTCGAGCGTGTCTGTAACCGTGGACTCGGCTGTCGATAGATTAAAACACTCTGCAGAGGTTAGTACACTGTAGCCACACTACGGAACCCATGGCCTCGCACTCCCATTCGGGTGGACCAACGACGTTTCGACGAAAACATTTCATTGTCATGGCACTCTCCCGGCCCTTCCGACTCAGACCCCAACGGGCTAGTCCTGGGTGGCCCTGTGTCTACCTCTAGACACCTCGACCACCGTCGTGGCCACGATCCACTCTGGGACTCGGTACCAAAATTAACTTAACAATGGGCTCACAAGGTTATGCTTGCCTACCGGGCCAGGGTACAACACGCCCATAACCTTCCCTAAATGGAGGCACCGACCAGAGGCACGACAATGAAACGCATTAAGGCCATCCCATACCAGCAAATGTGGTTGCACCGGGAAAGACTCGTTTCAGTGGCACCACGACCCGGTCAACGACATGTTCAAGTTGAATTATTAATCAGGTTCAACTTAATGTGAAAATAACCAGTGTCATACTGCCATACTATGCATCACTTAACATATGCATCACATAGCCTTGCAAATATCTGCATCAATCATCAACACATACTACTATTCTGGTTACAATCTCACTTTACTTATACCAGAACCATTTCTAGCATTCTCATCATTGTTCATCATGCAAAACAATATTTAAACTACTCATCAAAACTCTATGACCATATTATTTATTTATTACTTGCAACTAAGTTCTCCTTATCTTGTCAACAATATTTACTTCAAACATTCTGAAGTTCAAGTATTTCAACACATCAAGCATATAACAGAATATATTTATTATATAACTAATTTAAATGCATCAATATTTATAAGTTCAAGTATGAAAATCATAAATATTGAAGTGGCACCATGAAAATGTCACCGTGGCTTGCCTTCGTACTGACGAGGTTCACAAAGCTCCTGGTGATCCTTAAGACAAGCTGTCTCTGCTGAAAATATTCAAAACCACAAAAATAAAATATCAAGAAACCTTCTCAAAATTGCCAGAAAATCCAGACAGCAAGGAAAAATCCCATCCTTTGGGTTCTATTAGTTTTTTGGACACAGAACACGATGCAAAAAGAATCAATGCATTTGGACTTTCAGGTAAAAAGTTGTGGTTGTTTGAATGCTACTGGAATTTAAATGAATTTGAAATAATAAACAGACGGGGAGACGTCAAAGGCGTAATCTCCCGGGGCGCCACCACTCATACCGCTTCACGCGCGTAATGAGTGGCTGACTAGCAGGCCCCGCTAGTCATCAGGCCAGAGTAAGAGGAGAGGGAAACAGAGAGGTGCGGCACTTCGCCGGAGCTCACGCCGGCGTTGAGACTTCTTGGAGGCGAACGTGAGGGAGGGATCGACGGAGAAGACGATTGTGCACCTGCCCGTAACCGTAGTGTGGCTAACGGTGGCCGGACGGCGTCGGATTTGACCTCTCCAGTGGCGACAGAGGGCGGAGGTTGCCAGAGTTGGAGAAGACGGTGGCTTGGGGCAGCTCCTGGGGCTCTAGCTAGGTGCGTTGGCTTCACGGAGGAGAGGCGGAGGCCCTTGCGGGGTTGCCTTGGCTTGGGAGGGGCCGGAGCTGCGGGAACGATCTAGAGGGGATCGCCGGCGAGCTCGGCTCTGGGACGGCAGCACGCGGCCTGCCCGGCCGGGTTGCGGCTTCTACTGGATCTAGGAGAGAGTGAGTGTGGTTTGCGATGCTCCACGAGGCTGCGGAGGGGGGCTTTTATAGGCGGGGTGGCAAGGAGGGCTCGGGCTCCGCCAGAGGACACCTGTCCCCGGCGCCCGGCGACGAACGGTGCCAGAGAGAGATGGAGAAGGTGACGGAGGTCACGCAGCCACTGTACACGGGCGCGGACGAGCACAGGAACAAGGGGGAAAGAGACGAACACAGTGCGCACGCACTGTGCCGTTGGCCGGACCGTGCCCGTGCTCGCTGCGGTGAGCTCCGGCGTCGGTGGTAGGGTGGAGTTATGGAGGTGGAGACGAGGATGGGGGCGAGGGGGAACACGCTCTGGCTGGCCGAGCAGCGAGCACACGCTCAACAGAGGCACTGGCGACGTGCAGAGCACGCGTTTGGCATGCCCGCACGCTGCTACCTCTTGAGCACTGCGTTGGATTTCCCCGAAGAGGAGAGGATGATGCAGTAAAGTAGCGTAAGTATTTCCCTCAGTTTTTGCGAACCAAGGTATCAATCCAGTAGGAGATCACGCACGAGTCCCTCGTACCTACACAAAACGATAGCTACTCGCAACCAACGCGAGTAGGGGTTGTCAATCCCTTCACGGTCACTTACGAGGGTGAGATCTGATAGAGATGATAAATAATATTTTTGGTATTTTTGATATAGAGATGCAAAGTAAAAAGTAAAAGGCAAAGTAAAAACAAAGCAAGTAATAAAGTAATGGAGATTTATATGATGAGAATAGACCCGGGGGCCATAGGTGTCACTAGTGGCTTCTCTCAAGAGCATAAGTATTCTACGGTGGGTGAACAAATTATTGTTGAGCAATTGATAGAAAAGCGAATAATTATGAGATTATCTAGGTATGATCATGTATATAGGCATCACGTCCGAGGCAAGTAGATCAAAACGATTCTGCATCTACTACTATTACTCCACTCATCGACTGCTATCCAGCATGCATCTAGAGTATTAAGTTAAAAACAGAGTAATGCCTTAAGCAAGATGACATGATGTAGAGGGATAAATTCATGCAATATGATAAAAACCCCATCTTGTTATCCTTGATGGCAACAATACAATACGTGCCTTGCAACCCTTTCTGTCACTGGGTAAGGACACCGCAAGATTGAACCCAAAGCTAAACACTTCTCCCATTGCAAGAACTACCAATCTAGTTGGCCAAACCAAACGGATAATTCGAAGAGACTTGCAAAGATAACTCAATCATACATAAAAGAATTCAGAGAAGAATCAAGTATTATTCATAGATAAGCTGGATCATAAACCCACAATTCATCGGTCTCAACAAACACACCACAAAAAGAAGATTACATCAAATAGATCTCCACAAGAGAGGGGGAGAACATTGTATTGAGATCCAAAAAGAGAGAAGAAGCCATCTAGCTACTAGCTATGGACCCGAAGGTCTGAAGTAAACTACTCACACTTCATCGGAGAGGCAATGGTGTTGATGTAGAAGCCCTCCGTGGTAGATGCCCTCTCCGGCGGAGCTCCGGAACAGGCCACTACTAGGGAAAAGCATAGCAACAGCGCGGGTTTTAGGCCTATCAGTAGCGCGGGATGATGCACTATTGATAAGGCGCTATAGCTAACGTGTAGCAGTAGTGCCCGTCGTCCCATGCTACTGCTATACATGGATAGCTGCAGCGTGCTTCAGTGTAGAGCGCTACTGATATTATCTGCAGCTCTTTTTACAGAGAAGCGCTACTGGTAAGGCGACGCTACTGCTAACTTTTCCCCCCTCGCTACTACTAGTTTTATTAGTTTTCATATTTGTTTTGTATTTGAATAGGCTTTATACAATAATCTTTAGCATATCATACACATACAAATGTAATCATAGCATATACATACAATTAGTCTCATTAAATCATGTCATCATCATAATCATCATCCAATACAAAGTGGTCTCTCGTCATCATCTCGAAAATAGCGATACAATTCCTCGATTACTTGACAATACATCATCAACCATATAAACAATGGTATACGCGAGAAGAGCTATCAATTTGAGTACATGAGTTCGTATCCCTCTCTCGCATTAGCGTGAACCTAAACTAACTACTGCCTGTCGCTCGGAAATCAGAAATCGGTAACACCTGGGCCTAACACTCCCGCCACTCATCGTATATATACTCCTGGTGTAGCACTTCTTCGCCATCGATGATCTATGCACCTGCATCATCACATGAGTCGATGATATGCAACATATATAGTTGAGCAACAGAAAGAGACAGACTTGGCAAAAATAGAAACAACATATCATAAGCATAAATAATAAAGTTCATCGTACCCAAAATGCCCTAACTACAGTGATCTTCGCTAGTCGAGGAGGAGGATGGTTTAATTACATCACAAATAAAGTTCCACTGCGCATAACTCAAAGTTTTGTCATACAGAACGTATGGACTAAACAGACACATTGTCATATATCGACAATCACTCCAACATGTTGTGCCATCCATCGAGGTCAGGGAGATAGTCCCCGAGCTTAGTGAAAGGCTTCATGTCGAGACGCTGAGAGGCTATCCATGTTCCGACGTCTTCCCGCGACATTTGTCCTTCTTCGTAGAACATCCCTGTTTTTTGGACGACCTCCTTCATGATGATTTGGGCAAGTTCGTGCTGGATGTGATAGAACTCAGCTCGAACTCGATGATCCTCGATATCTCCTACATTCTTTGCCCATTGCAGAATATGGGCATCACCAGATCTAGGTGACATGCGAAGGTTCTGGTGATCCCTACTGTACTCCAGCATGTGGTGTAGGACATAGAATCCATCATTAAGAGAATTGTTCGGTCGTTGGATGCAGCAGAAGTCGGTATTATGGCCGAAGGCGACCCTGCCGCCCCTTCTCTTCTTGTCCCTGACCTCTCCACCCCTTGCTTGGTAGTAAAACATAGTACTATCGAGAACATCGTTGATGTGGGTGTAATCCTTTTTGTGAATGTTCTTCGACGAGTCCAAGTAAAGAGCATGGGAGAATTGGGGGTATAGGATGATGAGGATGGCGCGCCCGCCGCTGCGCAAAATAAGTACACCTCAAATTACTTAGCCTCCACCGTGCAAATGAATGATTGAAATCGAAGGAAGGATAGCAGCGCGGATGACTTACACGGGATGATAAGGCACGAGAATCGCCCCCTTGTCCTTATTGGCGAGCATGAAATTGACGATGTATTCCCTCGCGTATACACGGTACTCTGCGTAGACTCCCAAGAAGCCCTCGTGCATGTAGTACAGGTCAACAACGCAGATATGAGATATTTTCTCAACCCCGATGATGTAGTTCATGTGAAAGGCATAAAGGCGGACAAACGTAAAATCCAGCTTCTTCACGTGAAACATGTCGAATATGTAATCAAATCGGAGGAAGAACTTATCCGTGGGGAAGCTGTCGACGTACGACATTTGCCGCAAAACGTTAACCACGTAGAGTGGGTATCCTGGATCTGTCGAGGCGATGAGGCCTTTCTCTACCCGTAGCACATCGTCATGAAGTCTCCTTAGATCGCCGAATCTTGCCTATAGCGCTATTGCAGGTAGGATTGGTTGACCGGGGATATGCCATTTATCCGCATCGGGGATATCTTTACGGTCCTGAAGCCGAGGCTGCTGAGACGGCTGGATCATAGAATCAGCTTCTTTGCCTTTCCTTGCTCTCTTCCTAGACTTCTTTACTACCGGAAGGTCGTCCATAATACGTTGAGACGGCAATTCAGGCAGAGACTCATGACGCTCAAACCCTGAGGAGGCACCAGTATAGACATACTGTTCAGCGCCACCATCGTCCTCATCCTCATCCATGGCGACGTCATCAGCAACTAATGGAGCCTCCTCCTTACCCCATCCGCTATCACCCAACCCGACACCCGACGCTAATTGGGTAGGTGGGGTGTTGATGTTCATACCTTGCTGAGGCTGCGTGCTCGTGGGTGTGCTCCCGACCGCCTCCAGACGAAGCAGACTCTTTGGCCACAACAGGACCCACCCATTGCAACAATCACCAAGCCGCCATGGTGTCTCCTCGTCATCCACCAGTAGTGTTGGAGGAGGCAAATTCTTGTGGCCCGGTTCGACTCTAGCCACGGAAACCTTGAAGACGTCCGGGGGGATCGGCCGGCTGTGGAACAATGGTTCCTTCGGCTCCATTATCGTCGCCTTTCCCACGTCCGCCTTCTGGTCGCCGATGGTGTACAATATGGTGCACGGGGTTTTGTCGGCCTGCAAAGAAAAGTGTACGATGTGAGACATCTGAAAGGCAGCGAAAATGGGAGATTATACATTTATATTGAAGGGGGCCGGTGTGACAGATACCGTCAGGGCGTCGAGCTCTGCCAAAGACGAAGCACCGCCGAGCACGTCCGGTGTGGGAGCCGGTGCGGGAGCTGGTGCGGGAGCAGGTGCTCCCAAGAAGTCAGCAAGGGGAAAGTCACCAAGGAAGTAGACAAATCTGCAACCACCTGTTTTGCGGCAGCTACCGCTGTTGCGACTGTCTGAGATGATTTCTTCTCAACCGCAATCTCAACCTTCTTGTCGATGTTTTCTTCATTTAACCTCCGTCTTTCCTTTCTCTCCTCCGTGGTCTCACGGTAGTACTTCTTCCACGTGGCGCCGTCTCCGACACCGTCCACACCTCCATACGACGGTCGAGTATCCACCGGTTGTCGTTTCAATATGTTCAACGCCCGGTTGAATGGAGTGTCCCACTTGGGCCTCGCCAATGCCTCAGACGGTGAGTCACGTTCGGCCGCAATTCGGTGATGCTCTCTCTGCAAAAGGCACAAGGATCGTCTACAAATATGACTAACGTGTGCAGTCGAATTGATTAGAAACTAAAATTACCAGCAGTCTCACGAACTCCGTAATGACCAGCGTTGTCTCGTAAACCTTCTTCACTGGGTCCCAACGGTGTCGGGCCCTCAGGACGTCACACTCCTGCGGGACGGTGAAATCCGCCAAGGGGTCTGGAATGCCCAGACTCGCGGCTTCTGCGTCCTCCTTGGCCCATTTGGACCTCTTTCCATCGTAACCATGGCTTCCGAGGTGGTGGCTCCCAATGTTCCTCTCTTGAAGCCCCTTCATGTACTTAGACTTGTTTTTGGCAGCTTCGGCCTTGCAAGCCTCCTTGAATATATTGAAACTGGTCTTCCGTGATTGTCGGATTATCCTTTACAATCTCGGAGTAGGGTTCCTTCTTGTCGATGATCCTTGCTTTCACTCGAGTTTTCCAGGCGGCCAACGCGTCGCTAAACTTGGTCATGGCGTGTTTGTTTATCTTCTTCATTGCCGGGTCCTCGTCTGGATCTTCATAATCCTTCTCATTCCGGCCCGGGAACAAGAATATCTGGTGAAACTTCTTTAGGAGGGAGCTCCTCATATTTTCTATCTTCTGTAGTTTCTCATCGTTGATGGTGGCGGTTGTCCGCATGATGCAGCCTATTTGATTGCCGTAGCACGAGCGCGCTTCCTCGGGCGCCTTTGGCTCAAAAATGCCGTCGTCCACCTCCATGACCACCAGCCTAGTAGTCCTGAGTTTGTTAGGAAGCCATTGCCTCTTTGCTTTCGGTTCTACACTGGCTCCGCTCCTCGAGGCAGCACCAGTCTCAGTCTCAGTGCCGGTCCCAATGCCAGTCTGAGTCTCAGTGCGGGTCTCAGTCTTAGCACCGGTCTGCATGTTGGTCTCAGTCCCTGATGCCACCGGTGGGCCCAACAACAACATCGGTTGATCGTTGGTAAGGCTAAAAAATTCGTCTGCTGCCCGGTAGACGTCGACGCAATCACCAGAACCCTGTCCTTTATCGTTGCTAGCCATGTTTCCTATGATTAAATCTAGTCAATTAATTCTAGACCTAATAAAATCAATAATGACATAAAAAAGGCCTATTGTTTTGCAGGAATGTTGACTCCTTCCTGGTGAGGCAAATCCTGGGCACTCAATATGTCCTAGTTTGTAGCACAAGTCATGCCAAATTTCACGGAAAATTTCAGCATGACCATTGCTAAAAAGTGGACAAATCGAGAACCTGAAATTTGCCGGAACAGAAATGAATCAACATTCCGGCAAAACATAGGCCACTCAGCATCATTCCCTGGAAACGACAAAGCCACCTGTGCACAATCGAACCACTTCAATGAAAAGATATAACATGACCACTTCAATGAAAAGATATAATCAACAATAAAAGTCTAGGAAGGGATCATCTTTAAAATAAAATTTGCCTAAATTCTTTTCCTTCAAAAAAAAGTGGTCTTTTCAAAAATCAAAAACCTTTGCAAAATGACCTCACTAAACACTTCTCTGCCTAGGACAAAACCCAAATTATGTTGATCTAGCTATTCCTCTCTCTCACACAAACACACATTATTATCTCTAACCCTTCTCTGCCTAGGACAAAATCAAATTAAATTGCAAAGGAACTCCATTTCTCTAACCCTTCTGACCTAATGCTCTCAAATAAAAATTTCCTCTAACCTAGCCAACATACTTAACCTAGCTTGTTAATCCAACGAACCTAATTAACCTACCTATTTAACCTAGTTAGTTGATATAGTTTACCTAGATAATTAACCTAATTATACTAGTTAACGCAGCCAGTTCTCTATCAAAGCCCTAAATAAAATTTTGCACTAATTAACCTAGATAATTAACCTAATTAAACTAGTTAACCTGACTAGTTCTCTATCAAAACCCTAACTAAATTTTTGCACTAACCTAGATAATTAACCTAATTAAACTAGTTAACCTAACTACTTCTCTGTCAAAGCCCTAACTAGTTAACCTAGATAATTAACCTAATTAAACTAGCTAACCTATGCATGAGAGAGAGAGGAGGGGTGGGGGCTTACAGAGGATGGCTCCGGTGGTGGCGAGGGAGGCAATGGTGGCGAGGGAGGCAGGGGCGTCTCCGGTGACGATGAGGGAGGCAGTTGTGGCGAGGGAGGATCTGGTGGCGTCGACGGCGGCTCCGGTGGCGTTGATGAGGCCGCGTGGCTCCGTGGCATTGGGGGCAGCTCCAGTGGCGTCGACGGTGCACGGCTCTAGTGGCGTCAACGTTGGCAAGAGACGGCGGCGAAGTGGGCGATGGCGAATCGGGGAGACGGCGGCGGGGTGGTCGGGTGGTTTGGGGGAGAAGTGGTGGCCGGGGGGACACGGTTTTTTGGTTAAGTCAAACTTAGTGGTAGCGCGTTTCGTAAAACACGCTATAGCTAAGATTGCTATAGCGGTTTTCACAAAATGTGTTGCTGCTATAACTATGTAATTTTCTTCCATTTTTTAATTTCCTTTTCTGTTTCTATAGCGGGGGTCTGGGACACGCGCTGCAGCTATGTTAGCTATAGCGCCTCTTACAAACACATGCTACTGCTATGCCTTCCTCCGTTCTTCCGCTTTTTCATTTATTTTGCTTTACATTTTATTTTTTCCTTTCTCCTTTTTCTATTTGTTTTTCATCTTATTTTATTTCCATTAGTAGTAGCGCTCTTCGTAGGAAACGCGCTACTACTTATGCCCTAGCGGTAGCGTGCTTCTTCCAAGCCCTCTACTGCTATGCGTAGCCTATCATTCTACCAACGGGAATATTAGTAGTAGCGTTTTTGCCGCTACACCCGTTACTGCTAAGATTGTATCTATAGCGCGGTTTTTTCTCAATCGTTACTACTATCTAGCACTAGCTCCCTTTTTTGACCCACGCTGTTGCTAAATTTCTGCGTATAAGGTTTTCCCTAGTAGTGGGCCCCAAGATGGGATCTCGCGGATACAGAAAGTTGCGGCGGTGGAATTAGGTTTTTGGCTCCGTATTTGATATGACGGAGGTACGTAGGTATATATAGGAGGAAGGAGTACGTCTGTGGAGCAACAGGGGGCCCATGAGGCAGGGGGGCGCGCCCTCCACCCTCGTGACTGCCTCCGGCACTTCTTGGAGTAGGGTCCAAGTCTCCTGGATCACGTTCAGTGAGAAAATCACGTTCCCGAAGGTTTCATTCCGTTTGGACTCCGTTTGATATTCTGTTTCTTCGAAATACTGAAATAGGAAAAAAAAACAACAATTCTGGGTTGGTCCTCCGGTTAATAGGTTAGTCCCAAAAATAATATAAAAGTGGAAAATAAAGCCCAATATAGTCCAAAACAATAGATAAGGTAGCATGGAGCAATCAAAAATTATAGATACTTTGGAGATGTATCAAGCATCCCCAAGCTTAACTCCTACTTGTCCTCGAGTAGGTAAATGATAAAACAGAATTTTTTATGCGGAGTGATACTTTGGCATAATTTCAATGTGAATCTTCTTAATTGTGGCATGAATATTCAAATCCGAAAGATTCAAGACAAAAGTTCATATTAACATAAAGGTAATAATATTTCAAGCATACAAATTAAAGCAATCATGTCTTCTCAAAATAGCATGGTTAAAGAAAGTTATCCCTACATAATCATATAGTCTGGCTATGCTCTATCTTCATCACACAAAGTATTTAATCATGCAAAACCCCGATGACGAGCCAAGCAATTGTTTCATACTTTAGAAATCTCAAACTTTTTTAACTTTCACGCAATACATGAGCGTGAGCCATGGACATAGCACTGTAGGTGGAATAGGATGGTGGTTGTGGAGAAGACAAAAAGGAGAAGATAGTCTCACATCAACTAGGCATATCAATGGGCTATGGAGATGCCCATCAATAGATATCAATGTGAGTGAGTAGGGATTGCCATGCCACAGATGCACTAGAGCTATAAGTATATGAAAGCTCAACAAAAGAAACTAAGTGGGTGTGCATCCAACTTGCTTGCTCATGAAGACCTAGGGCACTTTTGAGGAAGCCCATCATTGGAATATACAAGCCAAGTTCTATAATTAAAAATTCCCACTAGTATATGGAAGTGACAACATATGAGACTCTCTATCATGAAGATCATGGTGCTACTTTGAAGCACAAGTGTGGAAAAAGGATAGTTGCATTGTCCTTTCTCTCTTTTTCTCTCATATTTTTTTGGTGGGCTTCTTTGGCCTTTTTTTTTATTTGGGCTTCTTTGGCCTCTTTTATTTTTCATAAAGTCCGGAGTCTCATCCCGACTTATGGGGGAATCATAGTCTCCATCATCCTTTCCTCACTAGGACAATGCTCTAATACTGATGATCATCGCACTTTTATTTTTCTTACAACTCAACAATTACAACTCGATAGTTAGAACAAAATATGACTCTATATGAATGCCTCCGGCGGTGTACCGGGATATGCAATGAATCATGAGTGACATGTATGAAAATTATGAAGGTGGTCTTGCCACAAATACAATGTCAACTACATGTTCATGCAAAAAGAAATATGACAAAAGTAATGTGTGTCATATGAACGGAACGGTGGAAAGTTGCATGGCAATATATCTCGGAATGGCTATGGAAATGCCATGATAGGTAGGTATGGTGGCTGTTTTGAGGAAGGTATATGGTAGGTGTATGATAACGGCGAAAAGTGTGCGGTATTAGAGAGGCTAGCCATGGTGCAAGGGTGAGAGTACGTATAATCAATGGAATCAACATTAATCAAAAGAACTCATGCACTTATTGCAAAAATTTAGAAGTCATCAAAAACCAAAGCACTAAACGCATACTCCTAGGGGGATAGATTGCTAGGAAAAGACCATCGCTCGTCCCCGACTGCCACTCATAAGGAAGACAATCAATAAATAAAATTGTGCTCCGACTTCATCACAAAGCGGTTCACCATACGTGCATGCTACGGGAATCACAAAATTCAACACAAGCATTCTTTAAATTCATAATCACCCCAACTAGCATTTCTTTAATATTATCACCTCCATATATCAAAACAATTATCAAGCATCAAGCTCATCTTAGTATTCAACGCACTCAAAAGAAAGTTTCACAAACCTTGAATACCAAGTATATTAATCATTAAGCAAATTACCACGCTATTAACAACTCTCAAAAATAATCTAAGTGAAGCATGAGAGATCAATAGTTTCTTTAAAACAAATCCACCACCGTGCTCTAAAAGATCTAAGTGAAGCACTAGAGCAAAAATTATTACGCTCAAAAAGCTTTAAGTGAAGCACTATGAGCAAAACTATCAAGCTCAAAAGATATAAGTGAAGCACATAGACTATTCTATCAAATCCTAAATCATGTATGGCTCTCTCAAAAGGTGTGTACAACAAGGATGATTTTGGTAAACTAACAAGCAAAGACGCAAATAATACAAGGCGCTCCAAGCAAAACACATGACATGTGGTGAATAAAAATATAGCTCCAAGTAAATTACCGATGGAAGTAGACGAAAGAGGAGATGCCTTCCGGGGCATCCCCAAGCTTAGGCTCTTGCCACTCTTTGTTCTATAATCCATCAAAAGAATTCACCCAAAACTTGAAAACTTCACAACACAAAACGCAATAGAAATCTCGTGAGCTCCGTTAGTGAAAGAAAACAAAAGACTACTTTAAGGTACTGTAATGAACTCATTATTTATTTATATTGGTGTTAAACCTACTTTATTCCAACTTCCTTATGGTTTATAAACTAATTTATTAGCTATAGATGCATTGAAATAAGCAAACAACACACGAAAAACAGAATCTGTCAAAAATAGAACAGTCTGTAGCAATCTGTAACTAACGCAAACTTTTGGAACTCTAAAAATTCTAACAAAATAGATGTACTGTACAATTTGTTTATTGATCAGCAGAAAGAAGAATCAATGCAAACGCACGTTTCCGTGATTTATTGATTTTTTTCTCGTGAGCGCAAAGTTTCTGTTTTTCAGCAGAATCAAATCAACTATCATCATAGCTTATCCTATAAGTTCTACTTGGCACAAACACTAATTAAAGATAAAACCACATCTAAACAGAAAGTAGATGGATTATTTATTCCTAAACAGAAGCAAAAACAAAAAACACAAAATAAAATTGGGTTGCCTCCCAACAAGCGCTATCGTTTAACGCCCTTAGCTAGGTATAAAAGCAAGGATAGATCTAAGTCTAGCCATTTTTGGTAGGCAATCCATAAGTGGCTCTCATGATAGATTCATATGGTAATTTTATTTTCTTTCTAGGGAAGTGTTCCATACCCTTTCTCAAGGGAAATCGGAATCTAATATTCCCTTCCTTCATATCAATAATCGCACCAATCGTTCTAAGGAAAGGTCTACCAAGAATAATAGGACATGAAGGATTGCAATCTATATCAAGAACGATAAAATCTACGGGCACATAATTCCTATTTTCAACAATAATAACATCATTAATTCTTCCCATAGGCTTTTTAATAGTGGAATCCGCAATATTCAAGTTTAGAGAGCAATCTTCAAAGTCACAGAAATCTAGGAAATCACACGAAGTTTTGGGAATAGTGGAGACACTAGCACCCAAATCACACAAAGCATGAAACTCATAAGCTTTAATTTTAATTTTGATAGTACGTTTCCACTCATCATAGATTTTTCTAGGGATAGAAACTTTCAACTCAAGTTTTTCTTCATAACATTGCATCAAAGCATCAACAATTTGTTCGGTAAAGGCCTTATTTTGACTATAAGCATGAGTAGAATCTAGCACGGATTGCAACTAGGAAATACAACCAATCAAAGAGCAATTTTCATAATTAAATTCCTTGAGATACAAAATAGTGGGTTTAGCAACATCAAGATTTTTATTTCTTTCAATCCCACTTTCATCAATTTCATCATCAAGATCTAGAAACTCCGAATTCTTACAACGCCTTCTAGGTAAAGGAAGATCATATTCAGTTTCATCAAGATTCATATTGCAAAACAAAGATTTAATAGGGGACACATCAATAACTTCTATATCTTCATCTTGATTTTCATAGGAATTTGGTATAGCGGCCATCTTATTAACTAAGGTTGCTTGCATATCCGAAATTTCAACGGTCATCATTTCAAGACAAGCAATTTGAGCTCTTATACCATCGAATTCTTTAGACATATCATCGAGTTCTTTATTCATAAAACTCATGAAACCTTTTTTTCTTTAAGCTCGTTTCTAAAGAAATTATTATGCTCGAATTGCAAAATCATAAACTTTCTGACATTACTTTCGATCTCCTCTAGCTTTTTAAGGTGAAGATCACCATACTTAGGGAGAGCCATTGTGACAAGTAAGTAGACTAACACACGAGCAAACAGAAAGGCAATGGGAAAAAGAGGAGGATATTGGGAAAAAGAGGGCGAATAAAACAGCAAGGGTGAAGTGGGGGAGAGGAAAACGAGAGGCAAATAATGTAATTCGACAGATAGGGATAGGGATGGGTACTTGGTATGGTTGACTTTTGCGCAAACTCCCCGGCAACGGCCCTAGAAATTCTTCTTGCTACCTCTTGAGCACTGCGTTGGATTTCCCCGAAGAGGAGAGGATGATGCAGTAAAGTAGCATAAGTATTTCCCTCAGTTTTTGAGAACCAAGGTATCAATCCAGTAGGAGATCAGGCATGAGTCCCTCGTACATACACAAAACGATAGCTACTTGCAACCAACGCGATTAGGGGTTTTCAATCCCTTCACTGTCACTTACGAGGGTGAGATCTGATAGAGATGATAAATAATATTTTTGGTATTTTTGATATAGAGATGCAAAGTAAAAAGTAAAAGGCGTAGTAAAAACAAAGCAAGTAATAAAGTAATGGAGATTGATATGATGAGAATAGACCCGGGGGCCATAGGTTTCACTAGTGGCTTCTCTCAAGAGCATAAGTATTCTACGGTGGGTGAAAAAATTACTGTTGAGCAATTGATAGAAAAGCGAATAATTATGAGATTATCTAGGTATGATCATGTATATAGGCATCACGTCCGAGACAAGTAGATCGAAACGATTCTGCATCTACTACTATTACTCCACTCATCGACCGCTATCCAGCATGCATCTAGAGTATTAAGTTAAAAACAGAGTAATGCCTTAAGCAAGATGACATGATGTAGAGGGATAAATTCATGCAATATGATATAAACACCATCTTGTTATCCTCGATGGCAACAATACAATACGTGCCTTGCAACCCTTTCTTTCACTAGGTAAGGACACTGCAAGATTGAACCCAAAGCTAAACCTTCTCCCATTCCAAGAACTACCAATCTAGTTGGCCAAACCAAATGGATAATTCGAAGAGACTTGCAAATATGACTCAATCATACATAAAAGAATTCAGAGAAGAATCAAATATTACTCATAGAGAAGCTGGATCATAAACCCACAATTCATCGGTCTCAACAAACACACCACACAAAGAAGATTACATCCAATAGATCTCCACAAGAGAGGGGGAGAACATTGTATTGAGATCCAATAGAAGCCATCTAGCTACTAGCTATGGACCCGAAGGTCTGAAGTAAGCTACTCACACTTCATCGGAGAGGCTATGGTGTTGATTTAGAAGCCCTCCGTGGTAGATGCCCTCTCCGGCGGAGCTCTGGAACAGGCCCCAAGATGGGATCTCGCGGATACAGAAAGTTGCGGTGGTGGAATTAGGTTTTTGGCTTCGTATTTGATCTGACGGGGGTACGTAGGTATATATAGGAGGAAGGAGTACTTCGGTGGAGCAACAGGGGGCCCACGAGGCAGGGGGCGCGCCTAGGGGGGGCGCGCCCTCCACCCTCTTGACCGCCTCTGGCACTTCTTGGAGTCGGGTCCAAGTCTCCTGGATCGCGTTCGTTGAGAATATCACGTTCCCGAAGGTTTCATTCCATTTGGACTCAGTTTGATATTCTGTTTCTTCGAAATACTGAAATAGGCAAAAAACAGCAATTCTGGGCTGGGCCTCCAGTTAATAGGTTAGTCCCAAAAATAATATAAAAGTGGAAAATAAAGCCCAATATATTCCAAAACAGTAGATAAAGTAGCATGGAGCAATCAAAAATTATAGATACGTTGGAGACGTATCACACGCTCGGACGAAAGTGGTCACCGCGTGGATCGTGACATCAAGCCACCTACGCACTAACAAGGATGTCTGGCGTGTAGTCCCTAGTAAACTGAGGTGTTACCATGGCTCGGTTTGG
Organism: Triticum dicoccoides; assembly: GCF_002162155.2. Classification (NCBI taxonomy): domain Eukaryota; kingdom Viridiplantae; phylum Streptophyta; class Magnoliopsida; order Poales; family Poaceae; genus Triticum; species Triticum dicoccoides. Next base: position 74,263,794 of record NC_041383.1, read on the forward strand.
TTCTAGGTGTAGTAGAAGTAAATTGGTGATGAGGTTGAGTTACTGGATAGAAACTTTGGGGAGTTACTGTGGTCAAACCATAGGGATTCAAGGGCTGAGCTTTGGGGTTTTACTGTCTCTTACTAAGGTAAATAAGATCAGGGAAAACCAGCTACATTGGAGCTAGTAAAAAGGTAGTTGCTATAGAACCTACCATTTTAGACCAAAAGTGATTTAATTTTCTGTAGCCAAAATATTCCAAAGAGTGGTGAAATATTTTTCCTCAGAAATGTGCCCTAGGGTCTAAAGAATATTTGGGATTTTTCTCAGGATTTTTGGGGCAAGAAAAATCAGGGTTGCTTTGGAGCTCAATGAGTTAGCTAGGGTTTTGGAGGCCAAAATGAATATTTTTCATTTAAGAAAAATATTCCAAGCAATATTGTTGGGTTGGCCAGGGGTGAAATGATGGCTTTGAGGAGGAGAGGGAACACTTGGGTGAAAATCAAGGGATACCCAAGTGGTTAAGTCCAAATGAAATGATTCAAAACTCCAAACCCAAAATCAACTCAGCTGAAAATCAACCAAAGAAAACAGGGCAAAAACCAGGCTATCACAAACCTCCCCCACTTAGAATGAATCTCGTCCTTGAGATTTGGTTGCTTGGGAAAACCATTCTGGATAACATGCCCTTAGAAATTCTTCTAATTCCTAGGTTGATTCTGACTCGGTATGATGTATCCATGGAACCTTGTAAAACTTTCGTGATTTACTGCGAGTGACCCTTTCCATCTGATCCAAAATTTTCATTGGCCTCTCTTCGTAGGTCAAGTCCTTTGCTAGATCTATCTCTGCCAAATCGGTCTTTTTCTTGGGTGGTGAGATGCACCGTCGTAGTTGGGAAACGTGGAACATGTTTTGCACGTCTGACAGTTCAGGGGGCAGTTCCAACTGATATGCCACAGCGCCTACTCGTGTCATGACGGGAAATAGACCAATAAACCTGGGTGCCAATTTTCCATGAGTTTGGAACCTTCTTATTCCTTTCATGGGCGTGACTCGAAGGTAGACATGTTCTTCGGGTTCAAAACTGATCTGCCGATGCTTTGCATCGTAATAACTTTTCTGTCACGACTTGGTCAGTTCTAATCTGTCTCGAATTTCCTTGACTTGCTTTTTGGCTTCCAGCATGAGATCTATTCTGAAAATACAGCTATCTCCGGTTTGAGACCAATTTAATGGAGTGTGGCACTTCCGGCCATATGAGGCTTCATATGGTGACATCTTTAAACTGGTCTGGAACCCATTGTTATACGAGAACTTAGCATACGACAAGCAGTCTTTCCGTTGGGATCCTTGGGCCAAAACACATGCTCGGAGCATATCTTCGAGTATCTGATTTACTCTTTCTGTTTGCCCAACCGTCTGAGGATGATAAGCAGTACTGTATTTTAACTCTGTCCCGAGGGCCTGATGGAGACAGGACCAGAAAGCAGAGGTGAAAAGCGAACCTCGGTCAAAAGTGATGGTTCGGGGAACTCCATGCAAACTGACAATCCGGGATACATACAGTCAGGCAAGTTCATCTGCTCGGTATGAGGTTTTGACTGGGAGGAAGTGGGCTACCTTGGTTAATGTATCCACTATGACCCAGATTGCATTATTGCCTCGTCGGGTCCTGGGTAGTCCTGTGATGAAATTCATATAGACATCATCCCATTTCCATTGTGACACGGGCAGTGGTTGGAGAAGTCCGGCTGGTTTCTGAAGTCCTGCCTTAACTTTGTTGCATATGTCTCAACAGGCCACGAAATACGCAATGTCTTTCTTCATTCCATCCCACCAGAATATTTTTCGAAGGTCTTCGTACATTTTTGTACCTCCCGGGTGGATTGAATACGAGGATTCATGGGCTTCTGATAAAATTTTCTGCTTTAGGTCAGCTTGATTAGGCACACAAATCCTTCCCCTGAATCAGAGGGTACCGCACTTATCCTTCGAGAAATCGGATGACTTGATGCGTTTCTGCAGATTGGCACCTCCTGACTGGGCCTTACGGATTTTTTCCTCAAGAGTAGGGGTAACCGTCAGGATATTGGCAAGGCCAGCCTCAACTATGACCAGGTTGAGTTGAGCAATATCTTATTTAAGTTTGGAAGGCAACGATTCCAACATGACGTTTAAACTGACGGGCTTTCGACTGAGTGCATCGGCAACCACGTTGGCCTTACCTGGATGATAATTTATTCCAGGATCATAATCCTTGACCAACTCAAGCCATCTTCGTTGATGGAGATTTAAATCCGGCTGAATATATATTTGAGATTTTTGTGATCGGTAAAAATTTGGCACCTTTTTCCAATGAGGTAGTGTCTCCACATTTTTAAAGCATGGACTACCGTGGCCAATTCCAAATCATGAGTGGGGTAATTTCTGTCGTGGGGTCGTAGCTGCCGTGAGGCATAAGCTACTACCTTACCATCTTGCACAAGCACGCATCCAAGTCCTTGCCGGGAAACGTCACAGTATACGTCAAAGCTGCGGTAGATATCTGGAATTTGGCACCTTTTTCCAATGAGGTAGTGTCTCCACATTTTTGAAGCATGGACTACCGCGGTCAATTCCAAATCATGAGTGGGGTAATTTCCTTCGTGGGGTCGTAGTTGCCGTGAGGCATAAGCTACTACCTTACCATCTTGCATAAGCACGCATCCAAGTCCTTGTAGGGAACCGTCGCAGTATACGTCAAAGTTGTGGTAGATATCTGGAAGTGTTAATACTGGCGCAATTGTCAAGCATTTCTTTAACTTGGTGAAACTTTTCTCACAGCCAAAAGTCCATTCAAACTTCTTATCCTTTTTGAGCAGCTCTGTCATGGGCTTAGCAATCTTGAACCCTTCAATGAAACGACGGTAGTATCCAGCTAATCCAAGAAAACTCCGAATCTCAGATACGGTGGCGGGTGGCAACCAGTCGAGCACATCTTTTACTTTGCTTGGGTCCACGGCTATACCTTCAGCGGATAGCACATGCCCGAGGAATCCAACTTGCTTGAGCCAAAACTTGCATTTACTGAAATTGGCGTATAACTAGTGCTCACGGAGTCGTTGTAACACAGCGTGGAGGTGTCCTTTATGCTCTTTTTCACTTCTTGAGTAAATAAGTATATCATCGATGAAGACGACCACAAACTTATCGAGGAAATCCATGAATACTTTATTCATCATGTGCATGAAAAAGGCGGGGGCGTTGGTGAGGCCGAAGGACATGACGGTATATTCATAGAGACCATAGCGAGTGGTGAACGCGGTCTTGGGAATATCCTCCTTTTTAATTTTGAGCTGGTAATATCCAGTCCGCAAATCAATCTTTGAGAATACCTTGGATCCACTGAGCTGATGAAACAAATCATCAATTCTTGGCAGAGAGTATTTGTTTTTGATCGTGACATCATTCAACTGCCGGTAGTCCATGCACGTACGAAGGCTGCCATCTTTCTTGTCCACAAAAATAGCAGGTGATCCCCATGGCAAGGAACTGGGGCGGATGTATCCTTTTTGGAGCATTTCATCAAGCTGTTTCTTTAGCTCCACCAATTCAGATGACAGCATTCGATAATATTTCTTGTGTATTGGTGTGGTTCTGGGCACAAGTTCTATTGCATACTCAAGCTCTCGGTCAGGTGGCATGCCTGGAAGTTCTTCTTGGAATACATCAGGAAACTCACTGACCACCAGAATTAATTCGATTTCTGCTATTGCTATAAAAACCATTTCCTTGGAGGGTAAGCTTCTACGAGCAATAAACTTGGTAGCTTGCCCATCTTTTCCGATCAAGTTGACTTCTCGTGTCGCACAATTTATGCATACTTGGTACTGAGTCAGCCAATTCATACCCAAAATAACACCCAATTTATCAGACTCAATAAGTATCAAAGATGTTGGGAAACGGATTCTGTTGATACTGACTTCCAGATTGCGGCAGAACAGATTGCTTTGAATAAGAGATCCCAGGGTTTCTACCAGCATATTCTTGCCCAAAAGTGAACAAGGGAATTTGTTTTGGGCAACAAAACTCCGAGAAATAAAAGGGTGGGAAGCCCCAGAGTCAAATAAAATTACTGCAAGTATGTTATTAACAGGGAACATACCAATGATGACTTCGGGATTTTCTTGGGCTTCGTCCACTGAAATGTGATGAACGTATCCTGTGACGTCGTGCTGACTTGGACCGGCTTCCAGATAATGGATTTGGGGCTTGAACGTAGCATTGGTCCGGTTGTTCTAGGGACACTGTTTGGCGTAATCTCCGGTTTGTCAGCAACTATAACAGGAATTGTTGCGCAATCGATTTTCCATAACTGGGTTGAGAACGTCATTCTTGACTTGGGTGGCGGTCTTGTTAGCATTTTTTTGCCAACTAGGCTGGTATGCCACCGAATTTGGCTGCCAGGTAAGAACCTTCTGCACTGGTTGTATTTCCTTCTTAGGCTCAAACTTGCACTTGTGATCATTATGGGCATACTTAATATCTGACACGAGCTTGTGTTCCCTTTCAGCAATGAAAGCCTTGTTCACCAGGGTTTGGAAATCTGGAAAATCGAACAAACTAAGAGCACAGCGAAGTTGCGGGTTTAATCCACCAAGAAATCGGTCTATCTTCCTTTCTTCAGTGGACATGTCATATTGAGAGTAACATGACAGGTGATTGAATTTCTGCAAATATTCTCCCACTGACTGACTTCCTTGGAGGAGCGCAAGAAATTCACGCTACTTAGTCTTCATAATTCCCGCCGGGATGTGATATTTCCGGAATTGTTCCTTGAATCTTGACAAGGTAATTGCTTCATTCTCAGTCCCTATGGCTTTCTCATTTCCCCACCATATAGCAGCAGCGCCTTCCAGATAATGTGTTACAAATGGAACTTTATCCTCTTCGTCAATTCGGGCAACCTCAAGTTTCTTTTCCATAGTTCTCAACCAATCATCTGCATCCAAGGGATCAATGGCCTGACTGAAACTGGGAGGCTTAGTTCTCTGAAAACCAGATAGCTTGGAGTGAGGGGCGAGCTGATTTCCATTCTGTCCAACCATTGCTTGAATACTTCTGAATATTTCCATTAGATCATTGTTTCATTGTTCCTCGAACATATGCATAATTTGCTTGGTGGAGGGCATATTTGGCGGTGGAGGCAGTGGTGGAACGTACGGCTCAGGTGATTGTCCTGCCTATCATGCGGAACGCCGAATAGGGGAACCCTCACGAATGTTGCTACTGCAGCCTCCCCGCGTCATCCTAATATGATTTTCCCAAGTCAACGCAACCGTGATGAGAAGCATTCAACAAAAACTGGGGAGAAGCCAGCAACAAAACCAAGTGAAACCGAAAAGACGAAGAAAATACGGCGAATAAAATAAAGTCCAACATAATTATGCATAGACTCATCCATGAAAGATAACAACATGCCAGGTCCATCTACTCTCATACATGAAATGAAACACCATAACTCGTACGACTACATCCGTACTCCATCCCGATGACTGAGAATACTCAAAAGCTCTACTGCCCGGCTGGCACTGCGGGGTCCTCTCCTAAAGCGGACTCGGATCCAGAACTGACGGGGTTAACAGAGACCTCCGGGTTGAAAGTGACATGACGATGCTGCCTCGAGGGCTCTCCCTCTGGGGCAGGTGGAGGGTGGACCATCGGGGCTGCAAGAGTGGCGAGGAGTGAAACCCACTCGGCCGGAGCACTAGGTAGACTCACAGTCGCGGTGCCCGAGCTACTCGGGGAGTAACAGGAGAAACATGGGTTCTAGAACTGGCAGGAACGTAGGGAATAAATCTTACAGATGGAGAAGTAGTGGCGGAGCGAGCAGAGACTAAAGTAGAGGCTAAAGCAGTACGTGTATGACTCAGCTCACGAGCCAGCTCGTAGTTCAGAAGATAGCTAGCAGTGATTTAGCGAGAAAGGTGGCTAGCTACACTATCAGACTCTGGATCAATGATAGGGAAATGAACACGGCCATTATCGTGGAGAGAAGGGTAGTAATGGAAACCTGGGTGATTCTGCATCCAGACCTCGTTGTAGCGGAGCTCAACAAGTACCTCGAATGCAGCAAACTGGAGAGCCTGAGAAGCAGAAGAAGCGTAGCCACTATGAGAGGTACGAGTGTAAGAGCTGGAATCGGACCTGGTGCGCAGAGTAACCACGGCGTGATACTCATACACTGAGTCAGCTAGGCGCTCCCGATACACACGATAGGCTGGATTGTCTCCGTGAGGGTACAGCCGACGCCACACGTTACGAAGGAGATGCGGCGACATTTACGGCATCAGCTGCAACTGGCACGGGTACAGCACCGGAGCCATCTACACTCACAACCATTAGCAGGTTAGCATAGAAAAATATAATCAGTGCAAGCAATGCAACAACCAGCTACAGTTATTACAGACACTCAGCTACAAATCGTATCTAGCGTCAAGTTATCTCGGCTTAGTCTAGCGTGGCCTACAGTCAGTGCGGCTCTGATACCAAGAGTTGTGGCACCCTGGCTCAGAGCGACTGGTTTACCTTGCATTGCCAGCCCAGAGACCTTGTCTTCTGGCAACACATGACAACATGGTACAGAAAACAACCGCTTTTTTCATGTTAGCGGAGCATAGCTCATATTACAATAGTTAGCGAGGCCAAGCGGCACACACGGTGCAGCTGAACAATATGTACATTATTTAGTGAACATAAAGGGGCCTCGATCATGACAACTACTCGGCAGCGGAACAATGTCATAAGGGGACTCCATAGCACAAGGACACCAACGTGGACACGGTCTAGACTCGGACAACACTCCTTTCCAATGGGAGTTTCCTGAAATCTGGCATGACACGCCAGGTCAGTACATTGAATGTACTGGCATGCTCACAATAAGCATAAGCATGATGACAAACAATATCATGATATTTAACCAATTAAACAACAATGCAACCATATATATATCCAACATGCTACGATTATGCTCGGCAGGTACTCATTCTCCTGACTGGCTTACCAGACGTGACCAACAGACATGATAATACCAAAAACACACTCATGATCCTTACGACGATCACAACCTGACCAACTCGTGGCCCGTGATCCTTACGGCGATCACAACCCGACCAACTCGTGGCAAACTCAACACGATGGCCTCTCTGCCATCCTTAGTGCAATTTAGTGTGCATATTTATTAAGTGTTGACCCATGGTGTACCCTACTTTCAAGCGTGTCTGTAACCGTGGACTCGGCTATCAATAGATTAAACACTCTGCAGAGGTTAATACACTGTATCCACACTACAGAACCCATGGCCTCGCACTCCCATTCGGGTGGACCAACAATGTTTCGACGAAACCGTTTCATTGTCATGACACTCTCCCGGCCCTTCCGACTCAGACCCCAACGGGCTAGTCCTAGGTGGCCCCGTGTCTACCTCCAGACACCTCGACCACCATCATGGCCACGATCCACTCTGGGACCCAGTACCAAAATTAACTTAGCAACGGGCTCACAAGGTTATGCTTGCCTACCGGGCCAGGGTATAGCACGCCCATAACCTTCCCTAAATGGAGGCACCAACCAGAGGCACGACAATGAAACGCATTAAGGCCGCCCCATACCGGCAAATGTGGTTGCATTGGGAAAGACTCGTTTCAGCGGCACCACGACCCCGTCAACGACATGTTCAAGTTGGATTATTAATCAAGTTCAACTTAATGTGAAAATAACCGGCGTCATACTGCCATACTATGCATCACTTAACATATGCATCACATAGCCATGCAAATAGCTGCATCAATCATGCTCCTACGGAGCCTTCAACAACACATGCTACCATTCTGGTTACAATCTCACTTTACTTATACCAAAACCATTTCTAGCATTCTCATCATTATTCATCATGCCAAACAATATTTAAACTACTCATCAAAACTCTATGACCATATTATTTATTTATTACTTGTAACTAAGTTCTCCTTATCTTGTCAACAATATTTACTTCAAACATTCTGAAGTTGAAGTATTTCAACACATCAAGCATATAACAGAATATATTTATTATATAACTAATTTAAATGCATCGATATTCATAAGTTCAAGTATGAAAATCATAAATATTGAAGTGGCACCATGAAAATGTCACTATGGCTTGCCTTAGTATTGATGAGGTTCACAAAGCTCCTGGTGATCTTCAAGACAAGCTCGCTCTGTGGAAAATATTCAAAACCACAAAAAGAAAATATCAAGAAACCTTCTGAAAATTGCCTGAAAATCCAGACAGCAAGGAAAACTCCCATCCTTTGCGTGCTGTTAGATTTTTGGACCCAGAACATGATGCAAAAAGAATCAATGCATTTGGACTTTCAGGTAAAAAGTTGTGGCTTTTTGAATGCTACTGGAATTTAAATGAATTTGAAATAATAAACAAAGGGGGTGACATCGAAGGCGTAATCTCCCGGGGCGCCACCACTCATACTGCTTCGCGCGCGTAATGAGTGGCTGACTAGCGGGCCCCGCTAGTCAGGCCGGAGTGAGGGGAGAGGGAAACAGAGAGGCGCGGCGCTTCGCCGGAGCTCATGCCGGTGTTGAGACTTCTTGGAGGCGAACGAGAGGGAGGGACCAACGGAGAAGACGATTGCGCACCTGCCCGTACCCGTAGCATGGTTAACGGTGGCCGGACGGCATCGGATTTGACCTCTCCAGCAGCGACAGAGGGCGGAGGTTGTCGGAGTTGGAGAAGACGGCGGCTTGGGGCGGCTCTAGGGGCTCTAGCTAGGTGCGTTGGCTTCATGGAGGAGAGGCGGAGGCCCTAGCGGGGTCGCCTTTTCTTGGGAGGGCCCGGAGCTGCAGGAACGATCCAGAGGGGATCACCGGCGAGCTCGGCTCCGGGACGGCAGCCAGCGGCCTGCCCAGCCGGGCTGCGGCTTCTACTGGCTCTAGGAGAGAGTGAGAGTGGTTTGCTATGCTCCAGGAGGCTGCGGAGAGGGGCTTTTATAGGCGGGGCGGCGAGGAGGGCTCGGGCTCCGCCGGAGGACACATGTCCCCGGCGCCCGGCGATGAACGGTGCCAGAGAGCAATGGAGAAGGCGACGGAGGTCACGCAACAACTATACGTGGGCGCGGACCAGCACGGGAACGAGTGGAAAAGAGACGAACACAGTGCATGTGCACTGTGCCGTTGGCCGGACCGTGCCCGTGCTCGCTGCGGTGAGCTCCGGTGTCGGCGAGCTGCAGGGTAGAGTTATGGAGGTGGAGACGAGGATGGTGGCGAGGGGGGGACACGCTCTGGCTGGCCGAGCAGCGAGCATGCGCTCAATAGAGGCGCTGGCGACGCGCAGAGTGCGCGTTTGGCATGCCAGCACGCTGGGACGAACGCGGTCACCACGTGGACCGTGACATCAGGCCACCTACGCACTAACAAGGATGTCTGGCATGTAGTCCTTAGTAAACTGAGGTGTTAACATGGCTCAGTTTGGTTCCAGGTGCAGTAGAAGAAAAATGGTGATGAGGTTAAGTTACTGGACACAAACTTTGGGGAGTTACTGTGGTCAAACCACAGGGATTCAAGGGTTGAGCTTTGGGGTTTTACTGTCTCTTACTAAGGTAAATAAGCTCAGGGAAAACCAGCTACATTGGAGCTAGTAAAAAGGTAGTTGCTGTAGAACCTACCATTTAAGCCCAGAAGTGATTTAATTTTCTGTATCCAAAATATTCCAAAGAGTTGTGAAATATTTTTGCTCAAAAATGTGCCATAGGGTCCAAAGAATATTTGGGATTTTTCTCAGGATTTTTGGGGCAAGAAAAATCATGATTGCTTTGGAGCTCAATGAGTTAGCTAGGGTTTTGGAGGCCAAAATGAATATTTTTCATTTAAGAAATGAAAAATATTCCAAGCAATATTGTTGGGTTGGCCAGGGGTGAAATGATGGCTTTGAGGAGGAGAGGGAACACTTGGGTGAAAATCAAGGGATACCCAAGTGGTTAAGTCCAAATGAATTGATTCAAAACTCCAAACCCAAAATCAACTCAGCTGAAAATCAAGCAAAGAAAAGACGGCAAAAACCAGGCTGACACAAAGATTGAACCCAAAGCAAAGCACTTCTCCCATTGCAAGAAAGATCAATCTAGTAGGCCAAACCAAACTGATAATTCGAAGAGACTTGCAAAGATAACTTAATCACACTTAAAAGAATTCAGAGGAGATTCAAATATTTCTCATAGATAAACTTGATCATAAACCCACAATTCATCGGATCTCGACAAACACACCACAAAAAGAGTTACATCGAATAGATCTCCAAGAAGATCGAGGAGAACTTTGTATTAAGATTCAAAGAGAGAGAAGAAGCCATCTAGCTAATAACTATGGACCCCAAGGTCTGTGGTAAACTACTCACAACTCATCGGAGAGGCCTTGGAGATGATGTAGAGGCCCTCCATGGTCGATTCCCCCTCCGACGGAGCACCGGAGAAGGCTCCAAGATGGGATCTCGCAGATACAGAAGGTTGTGGCGGTGGAAATAGTTTTTCGTGGTGCTCCTGGATGTTTTCGAGGTACGTGGATATATATAGGAGGAAGAAGTAGGTCGGTGAGGACGGTCGAGGGGCCCACGAGGGTGGGGGGCGCGCCCACCTCCAGGGGGCGCGCCGGGCACCCTTGTGGCCGCCTCCTCTGTTGCTTGACGTCCACTCCAAGTCCCATGGATCACGTTTGTTCCAAAAAGATCGCTGTCGAAGGTTTCATTCGGTTTGGACTCTGTTTGATATTCCTTTTTTAGAAACACTGAAATAGGCAAAAAAACAGCAATTCGGGCTGGGCCTCCGGTTAGTAGGTTAGTCCCAAAAATGATATAAAAGTGTAAAGTAAAGCCCATAAACATCCAAAAGGTGTAATATAATGGCATGGAATAATCAAATATTATAGATACATTGGAGACGTATCATCTTTCTCTATAGGAATTGAGATGCATGTCATCTCACTTCCTATGATTTTCATATTCCTACAAAATTCCTATCCTATGAACGAAAGGAGGCCTCTGTTGGAGTAACTACTGTAGCTAGCAGTACTTCTGGTACAGTAGTTTTCTTCAAGAAGAGGAATTCAACGAACTCATAGTGGTTCCTTCGTCTGAGAAAATTCAAAGTGGGAAAGTGGGCCTGTGATTTGACGGTGCGACGACCGGGGTGACTCTCCCTTGGAGTTCTGCGTGCATGGCAAGTGGACCAAGATGGTCGATGTCCCACATGTTGGCGAACGGAAGTATTCTTTCCGATATCGAGGAGCAAGGAAACCACGTGGTATAGTATCACTTCTGATTGGTTCTCAAAAAATAGTATCACTACTGATTTATAATTATTTTTTATTTCTGATGAATGCTAGCGTTTCAACTCTTACGACGAAGAGTGCCAAACACGGCACGTGCTGGATGTCCCACACGTCAGCGAAAGGAGTGGGACATGAACAACGTGGTAGAGCCCAGCGCAAAAAAACAACGTGGTAGAGCGTCTCCACTTCTTCGACTTCCGGGTCGGATACCACATGTAGTAGTACTTAGTGGTATGAATGATACAAAGTGCGACCTGGAGAGAAAGACACGTCTAGTTGGAAGGTCTCGGGGCATATTTTGTTCAACTGGTTCAACAGGTTCAACTGATACAAAGTGCGTAAACCGATGCCACCCACCGTGTATATTGTTCAACTGGTTCGGGTGCTGCCAGGCTGCGACGAGTTGTTACTTCCAATTCGACCCGCCGGGGCCGACTAAGATGATCTGATGACCCTCAGTGCCTGCCTAAGCTGGCCCCTGCTTTGGCCGAAGAGCCAGATTCGTTTGGGGGCGGGGGACACCACCCCACAGACAAGACCGCCAGTCGTGCCGGCGCCGCACCATGGCAAGAACGTCGCAATGCTACCGCACATGCCGGACATCCCTATGGCACAGGATCCGGCCATGCATATGGCACAGGACGACAACGACGACGACAACGACGAGGGTACATTTACCAACCTTGATAAGTACTTTGCCGAACATGGGTACGGTGACGAGTTCGGCGGGCCTCCTTCTCAAGAACCCAACCAAGACGACCGCGATCTAGCTGGTACGGCGGAGAAAACCAATTGCAACAGGCGTCGTTTGGCGTTCAGTTCTCAGGAGACGCCTCTAGCTCCCGCCTTCACCGAGCCTCAAATAGCTGAGGTGCGAAATATTATCAGCCCCAACAGGCTCAAGAAGGCGGTCTGTGAGCAGAACTCGGTCCCATTACAGCAGATCAAGAAGAAGGGACGGAAATGAAAGACTAACAAGGGCGTCGGTGCGAGCCAGCCAGCACCGAGTACGACCCGTGCTCAGGACGGGCCACCTTCACCTCAGGATATCTCGAGGAGGGTGCATGTGGCGGGTAGGGCGATGCTACCGAAAAATATGCTCAATGCTGCAACTGGTGCTATGCGGAGTCTGCATGACAGCGTTCTTTCCTTGGAGAAGATGCGTCTCTCCCAAAATGATGTGGCATACCCGGTTTTCATGGCCAAGGTGCCAGAGGGCAAGGGCTTTGTGGATGGCACCATCGGGGGTACGATCGTCCTGCGGTTTGATGACATCTTTGCTATGTTTAATCTTCATCCGTTGCACTACACCTTCGTTCAGCTGTTTTCGCTGAGTATGGAGATGCGGATCATTCGAGACAAGACCCTAGAGATCATGATAGTCGACCCCTTCTACATGCGTGCCAAGATCTTGGGCAGCATTGGGGACCGACAAGTCGCAAGTTCACACCTCGAAGGAGTCATTCTGGCAAACCCAGATAAGGATAACTTCCTCGTGCCTTACTTTCCCGAGTAAGTCATCCCCTCACCACCCCGTAACATATGATTTCTTAGATTTCGATCGTTCTTTTTTTTCTAACATTCCATGTTCTGTGCAGTGACACACATTGCACACTCATCCTCTTAGGCCCAAAATATTCCACGTCCATGTATTTCGACCCGGACCGTGACTCCAAGATAGACTACACAAATATCAAGAAAGTTCTTGATGATGCTCTCCCCGGCTACGCCACATCTGGAGGCACCTTTAAGAGGCCAGTTCGTAGGTAAGGAAGGCACGTGTTCACCCACAATACGATGTTCCCTTGCGTCAAGCAGCCACCTAGCGGTCAGAAGGATGCCTACTACGCCCTCCATCACATGAGGGCGATCATACGAGACCATAATCACTTTCTGCTACCAAATAATGTCAAAGATTGGGCCGCAAGCTTGGCGGCAATCTAGGTCGTGGACCTCCGACAAGAATTCTTTCGCATCTAGTCGGAGTTTGCAGAAATCATCCATCAAGATGTCCTTTGTACCTTGGGGCAGTTCTACCTCAGAGAGCAACCGTCCAATAGTGAGATAGACACAACACTTCAAATGCAGGCTCACAACGCCCGCGACTTCATGACCATCACGAAAGATGGCGGCTTCATCCACGCTCCGGTCCCATGAGTCGAGTCGAAAGTAGTGATGTTATTTGTAGTTCTGAAACATCGATTAGCTCATGTTGTCATTAAACTTTAGTGAACTTGTATGTCTCTTTGGTTTCGACAGTCATTCAACTTAGATGTAATCGATGCTATTTATTAGTAGGACCATGAATCGTGTTATTAATGTCTTGCTTTTCTCTTCCGGTCCTTTTGTTGCATACTTATATATTGCTTATGTATTGTCTGTTGTTTGGCTTGTGCATAGAGATTCCATCATATGTCGTGTACAAGGGTAAGGTTCCTGGAGTCTACGACGACTGGGAGGAGTGTTGGAGACAGGTTCACCGTTTCAGCTGTAACAGTTACAAAGGGTACACCATTAGGGCGGAGGCGGAATCTAGATACGCCCGCTATCTAGCGGGAGAGAGGAGGGAGCGTTGGAGGAACCGGTTGAAGACCAGTTTCATCACGATGATGCTCATCGTGATGACCACAACTCTCTTCTATGTGATGGTAGTTTAGATGATCGATATCGACTTGTAATGTGAAGACAAACTCACTACTCGCGGTCTCGAGACTTGTAATGTTCTATCTTTGTTCGGTCTTTTGAATTCAGAGACTAATATGATGAATTGTATTCAGAGACTAATCTTCTATTGTATTCGATGAATCTGCTGTTGCTGTGTGGTGTTGTTTAAATTTTGTTCAATAATATATTTTGTAACCTGTGAAAATAGCAGCAAAGAAAAAACTTCCTAATATTCATACTAGTGGCGCACCACACAAGACACTAATGGCGCACTGTGATAATCACACTAATGGCGCATCACCCACTGGTGTGCCATTAGTATGCCAAAGCACATGGGTACATATGGCCCCCAGGGAGGCATTCTAATGGCGCACTGTGGGCTATACTAATGGCGCACTGCGTGGTGCGCCATTAGAACACCAGATACTAATGGCGCACCAGTGGTGCGCCATTAGAATTTAACTCTAATGGCATGATGCTACTGGCGCACCAGTAGTGCGCCATTAGTAGGCAAAACTGGTGCGCCACTAGCATGCCTTTTCCTAGTAGTGCGGCTGCGGGATCTACAACCGGCGTCGCCGCTGGCGGGAGCCTCATCTTCTTGGCGCTGGGGCCATCTGACTCCACTTTCCTTGTGGGCGTCGCGCCGTGCTCACGGGTTTGAGCAGAGTAGCCAGAGACGAGCCTAGTGGTAGTGCGAGTGGGGAAGGAGGGTTGGGGATTTCTGTAGGAGTGGAATAAGAGGAGCAGGCGTTTTCTATACGAGTGAGGAAGAAGGTGAGCAGTGTTTTCCGGACGAGTGAGTAAGATTGGGGAGCGGGGGGAATTGGAGGGGAGATGGAAGCGAGAGAGCGATTTGTTCGTGTTTATAAGGCCCGCTGCACTAACTACTCGCTTTTTCCCAAGAACCTCTCTCTTCTTTTGCGTTGCTGCATTGGAGTTGGCGCATGGACTTGGCTGCAGGATGCATGTGCCCGCCGGCCACTGCATGCGCCTGGTTTGTTACCAGGCCTATTTAATAGGATGGTTATGGAGTAAATTATGGAGATTTATTTTCTCATTGTGCATCCACCAAATTAGAGGATGAGGTACTGGATGCAGACACTCACATTAAACTAACATTCAAAAGAACAAAAGTTCAGCATGTCTATGCATCTCAATGATTCACCATACTATAACCAATACAAAGCTGTGAGAAGGTGTGGAAATAAAGAAAATCGGTCGATGCTTCTCTGAGCAAAGGGCCTCCCTACGCACGCATTAATTTCCTAGGCATGTTTGTTTCTTCTTAATGTTGCGAGCACTTTGAGCATGTTGGCAACTCCACAGCTAGCTAGCTGCCTCATCTTGCAATTGATGATGACACATTTGTAGCAAACACATGAGGCAATAGACATGACTCAACATGGGTCCATATTGTGCAGTTCCCCTGAAATCATATTCATTATCCTGAATCTGAAAAGATAGGAAAACAGTAGCTATACTTAAACGGTGTTGCAAAACAGTAGCACAATCAATAGCTTGGCATGACAAAACACGATCATTTGGACGAAGGGGATACTGACTTGCCTGAGGAAGATTATATATAATTTCATAAGTCCTTGGTTGATTTCCACCTTCGGCTGCACTGCTTGTTTGCTCCTCCACACATGACAGGATCGTTCCGCACTGCATTCAACAATCAACGTACGAATAAGCTAATTTCATCTTGCGGTGGTCATTGTACCTAGTTACGAATGTAGGAATACCTGGAGCACCATGAGGTTAGCTGACAGCAGGTAGATGCAGCGATATAAATTTTGTGCGGTGCTACCAAAATTGAGGTTTGTATCCCTTCTCGTTATGAGAATTCTTCTTGAAGTTGGTAGAATGTCACGGCTTGTTCTTTGCATCAAACTTGCCTTTCCCCTTAGATTTGTTATTGTTATTTTGGGGCTGGTTGGGCTGGAAGTTCTTCTCGTGTACTATGTGGGCACTAGAAGCTCCCTCGGTGACCCAAGCACGTGTGTCTTTTTCTCTCGCCTTCTCCTCAAAATCAAGAGTGCTAATGAGATCCAAAACAGAAAACTCATGTCTCTTGTTTTTCAGAGAAGTAGCAAAATCGTTCCACAAAGGTGGAAGCTTGGCAATGATGGTCCCAGCAACAAATTTCTCCGGCAACATACACTTAAAGTACTCAAGTTCCTTAGAGAGTGACTGTATCTCATGAGTCTGCTGAACAACAGAGCGCTCATAAGTCATCTTGTAGTCACAGAATTGCTCCATGACGTACAACTTGTTGCCATCGCCCGAGGACCCAAACGTGGCCTCGAGCGCAGCCCACATGTCTTTGCCGCTGTCAAATGACATATATGAATCCACAATGGAATCATCAAGAACACTCAGCGGGGAGGCTTTGAAGAGGGTATCCATGTTCTGTAAAGCTTCCTGCTGTGTAGGATTAAGATCGCTCTCAGGCTTACCCTTAGTGGCGTCATAGCAGTAGTGCAGTACATGATCTGAAACCAATATACTGCTCTTGTGCGCCACCTTTTATATTGCACCCCCTTAAAAGTAGGAGGCTTCAAAAGCGCAGCAAAACCACTTGGAGTAAATTGCCTGTAATCAGGTTTTTGGATTGGATTGTTGAATATATGAGCAATTTAGTATGAGATTTAATACGAATCAGCAGTAAATAGATCATGACGACAATTGCAAACATCAAAGTAATGATGCAGACTAAACTAGGAGAACAGAATCACATACTGTATAGAGGGAGCAGAACCGATGTGGTTGATGTTGTCACTCATGTCGTTCATGAAGAGGTTACCGAGGTCGGGGAAGAAGGCTGTCGTTGAGGAAGTCGTCACTGGCAGCAGTCATAGGAGTGTGCTTCCCAAAAACCTGATCGCCCCTCTCCCGTACAGGACCACGAAAGGCGGGGTTCGGAGGACTGCTGTCCCTTCTCGCGGTGCACGCCAGAAGGAGGGCTGGAGAAGAACTGCGTGACGGCGCTAAGATCTGGAACGGTGCGAAACCATACGATACAACGGCGGCTAGGGTAGAGCATGTCAGGTCGGTCGTGCGAGTATAATAGTAGGCCTCTGGCCCACAAAGCCCACGTCCAAGCCAATAATAGCTCAAAAAAAGTCAATAATAGCCCCACCAAGGTTTGTCTAAAAAACAGAGTTTTTAAGGCGTCCGTTAGTCCCTTTAGTATAAATACTATATCATTAATAATGGCCCCACCTTTTGTCTCACAACGTATGTTGGAGTACAACCGGCTACACGTTTACAATCCGCTTCGCTTCTCTCTCCTCTTCTCTCTCCTTCAACTAAGGCTATCCATAGTGGGAGTAACTTATGTAGTAACTTCAGACATCCCAAGACAATTTTGCTTATGGTGCAAGTATTTAATGAGGAAAGAGGTGCTTGTGGTAACATAATATGTTGCTGTAACATAGTGCTTCCTGAGGAAAAATGAGTATATGAGATAATAAATGAAGCAATCTATGATACTACTACTTCCCGAGGCAAAATGCTACTTTCCACTATGGAGGTAATAACTTACACTAGTGTCATATGCATGACACTAGTCTAAGTTACTCCCCACTGACCAGCCTAAGAACAAATACTATATTTAAATCCTTATAGCATGCTTATGTCATCTAATTGTAGTACTTGCTCTAAAGTTACTCTCCACTGTGTAGTCTGAAATGCCGGGCGTGCAGCGGGGGGTGCCCTCGGTTGGCGCGCCGCTTCAACAGTGGAAGCAGTGAGAGGCCGCGTCGCCCTGACTTGCCATCAATGTGGAGCGGTGGGCTCAGCTGGCGCCGGGCGGGAAGCACACACGGGAGGGGGGAGGGGCTTTTGTTGGGCCAAGAAGGTGAGGAGCCAACTTGGGATCAGTCCGTACGGGGAAATATCATGTGCTCCCATACTCTGCATATGACAATAGTCTATGTTACTACTCCCTCCTTTCCGGTTTATAGAGATGTTTAGATTAACATAGTAATATGTTACAGTATAAGTTACTCCCCAGTATGACCAGCCTTGGCCTCTCCCAGTGCTCCACCATGTATAGCTGCTAAGCCTGCCACGTAGGCATAAAATATGATGTGGCACCAATAAACTAAGCACCTATGCATTGAAGACTTGAGTTACTAAGCCATTTAATGCACTTAGAACCTCATCTAAAGAGCATGGTTAATAGTATAGCCAGCTGCTAGCTATAAGCCAGTGCCATGTCATCTACAACCCATCTTATAGTCAACATGTACAATAGTAGATCAAAAGAGTGTGGCCCACCTTTCATTCTCACAAAGTGCCTAGGAGCACGTGCTAGAGCTGGCTCTTCACGAAGAGCCTGCTTACCCTTCTCTCTCCTCTTCTATTTCCTCCAACTAAGCAGAAATATACTACTCCCTCTGTTCCATGATATAAGGTGTATAGATTTTTGAGAAAATTCCGAAATATAAGGTGTATTGTGCCGCACCACTCGTTTGGATAATGTTTTGTGGGATTTGTTTGCATTTCCTTATATCATGCAACCTCCTCTATTTTCTCATGTCAATTAGTCATGTGTGATGTCGCCCAAAACTTGTGAAATTTTCCCTTCATGTGTGTTCTTTAATTTCCATGCCAAAAACTATACACCCTATATTTAGGAATGGAGGGAGTAGTTTATTCCTTATAGCCCGCTGACTCAGCTCTATTGTACTTGCTCTAAGCACATCTAAGCACTTACTAGCACCCCCTTGAGCGTGGACCTTGATGGTGTACGTCACCTGTGTCTCATAATTTTCCTCGTCATCATGTGAGTCCTAGAAGATCCCACCCACATCATCATTAGCATGCAGCCACCTTGATAGACAACGTGCGCAGAAGGAGTAGAGGCGACTGGGGACGCACCACCACCATGTTGTGGGCACTCCGTATGTGCTCGTGTGCGTGCAGCGTGCGTGTTTTTTCCATCGGTGCTAGCTCTAAGGCCGAGGCTGCGGTCGTCTTCGTCTCCGACTAGTAGTTGAGCAACAACAACAAAGAGGTGTTGCAAGAGATGCGTATGCGCTATTGCGTGCGAGCTTCGTCATAGCACGACAAACCGGACATCGCCGCTGATGGTGCACCCCTCCATGCAGCCAAGTGTGTGCGCATGCATGTGTTATTCACATGCATTCTGCGGGCGAGCGTGTGTGCATGCACATCCTGTGTATGTGCGTTGTGTGCTCCATGCTGTGCTTGTATGTGCATGAGTTGGATTAGATGGAGTTAGTGCGTTGGCTTGTGTACATTCGTGGCTGCATGCGTCCTGTACATGTGTGGATTGTTGCGTGGTTATCAATAATTCAATATAAACTACTCCCTCCATTCCTAAATATAAATCTTTCTAGCCATTTCAAATAGACTACAACATACAGATGTATGTAGACATATTTTAGAGTGTATATTCACTCATTTTGTTTAGTATGTAGTCGCTTATTGAAATCTCTAAAAAAACTTATATTCGGGAACGGAGGGAGTATAAAACATCTTCAACTTAGCATCCTGATGTACCGTTTCTAGTGGTTAGCGAAAAGTTCATGTTCTTTTATTTGTTTATAGGTGGGCAGGCGGCAAAAAACAGGGGAAAACGCGCAAGGTTCCTTAGAGACGCTCCACCGCGAGGTTCCTTGCTCCTTCTCAATCGTCGGGAATCTATGCTCTTCAACTCTTTTCTTTTACGTGAGCTTTGTTCATCATTTTCCCAACACGCGAGACATCTAGCATCAAGGTGCACGTGTCATGCAAGAAAATGGAGATAATCAGACAAGCAGTGCGTAAGTGAGTCGTGCGGGGGGAAAAGCGGAGGGAAACCCATTTTCGTAAGTGAGTCGTGCACTTCGGTGGCACCTACACAATATTTTTTCTCCTCGATGGCACGTGAATAGTGCATGTACTCAACGATGGAGCACGGGATGGTAGCAATGACATGACATGGTCAGCCCTTTTTGGAGAGAGTACGTACTACTAGTAAATAACTTTGATGTGTCCTGTCAACTCGCAGAACAAGGAGAAGCTGGATTACGCCTTCTCCCTCGCCAACGCGTGCGCGGTGGCTCGCAGCACGAGGTGAAACTTTTGCTTACAAGCGTGGACGTGCAACAATTCATTTGGTGTCAGATTGCCAGAAGCACTACTGTAGAACCATCGACTTCCGAAAAGAGGCAAAGAGCCAAGCGCAAGGTCACCTACTAACCTTAGGCTAGGCGTAGTGGGAGTAACATAAGTAGGGGTACCTCCTTTTTTTATTCTAGAAACAACCACACGCGAATATCAAGGTGCTGGTTACATAGAACATATTTCTTGGAGTCCGTGCTCAGCCCTTCTCTATCCCTCTTCTTAGCCAGCCAGCGGACGCGCGGAGCCCATCGTCTGTTTGCTCACATGCGGTCCCACATGTTAGTGAAAATGCAAGAGGACCCATTGAACCTGCACATCTTTCACCTTGACGTGCTAGTGATGAAAAACAAATCCAATAAAGATCTTCGGTGGCCGCCTTTGGAGTTACTCAAGAGTAATAAGATTCTATTTACAGTTTAACCCAAGATGCACATCACGTGGCTTCAACTACAACACTATTTTCTTTCATGACACGACCTGGATGCTGGATATCCCACGTGTCGGCAAAAGGAGGAAGAACCCGACCAAATCTTCGGTTGTGCTCTCGGATTAGACTAGTTGTGCTAACTTAAGAAAATATTGTGTACTCCCTCCATTCCAAAATACTTGACTTACATTTGTCCAAAAATGGATGTACCTATATACTAAAACATGTCTAGATACATATATATTTTGAAAAATAGAAGGCATGTATTGTGCAAGGGAGGGAGTAGAATGGATGCAAGTCTTGGTATTGGGAAGAAGAGTACATCCATATATTGACAGAGCGCAATTTACTCGATGTTCTAGCACTTTTAGCTAGCACAGAGGCTAGAGATGAGACTAGTGCACTTGTTGATACTCCTACTAGAATAGAGGCTAGACATGAGACTAGATGCGAGGAAGCAACGTCTACTTCTTTACACTTGAAGAAGAAAGAAGCACACAAGATTGAGCCTCCGCAGATCAACAATGAATGCATCGAGAAGGCACTAAGGGCATCCATAGTGCTTAGAGGCTAGCTTGCCTCTAAGCTGGACCGCACAGTGCTGCCTCCAAACAATCAAAACCATGTAGTGTATAACATTTTGCTTCAGCCTCTATTGTGGGCCCATGATTGACTAAACAAAGGCGATGCGAGAGATTTTTTGCTTAGAGACCTGAAGTGCAGTGTATGGAGGCGACATCTAAGAAGAGAGAGAGTGCTTAGAGGCAGTGAAAAATGCACACTGTGGATGCTCTAATGCAATTTACATGAGTAGTAAAATGTATTCTTGTGGTTCTTGTTTTCTTTGGTCTTGCTTGTCTAGTCAGAATTATCGATGGAGTTCGTGCCAAATGGAGGTTCGTTTGGGGTCATGCGTTGGAGTTGGCCTTACAAGTGGGACCGCAGTTGAGGAAACCGACTATCGGCAAACCCCCACCTCGCTCGCCGCGCGATGGCTGAAGTTAGAGAAATGACGAGGTTGAAGAGGTTGCTCTAGCACGGACTGCAAGAAATAATATGGTGTCAGATGGATGTCGTGGTGGTGGCGTGTGCCATACTCCTGGACGTGAATGCTTGTTCTGGCCCATGCCACCCAACTACTCCTACTACTTACTATATACTACTCCTACTAGTATCGAGTACTTGAGGTGCTGGTTACGTACAGCGAACACATATTAACATATGGCTACATTAAAAACACCCGCCCGATGCGCGAAGCATGTGAAGCTAGTACAAATAGTGTACTACTATTGTTGATTGGCCTCATCTGATAACCTGTTGCAATGCACGTACAATTATGTATTCAGAAAATATATTTTTTCCTCGTCGCACCACTCACTCAGAGAAGCGACTCTAAACCATTCATAAATTTAGTAAGTTTATCACAGGCATATCATTTTATTACATACAACAGTTCATCAACCCACATCGACAATGAGGATACATTATAAATACTAAAGTTTTCACCACACAACAAATAACAAGCAATGAAATGAACTTCAACTCAACCATTCCTCGGCGTTGGAAACGCTTGCTTTGAACCACAAGTGATTCTGCGGGACGGGCCATCCATTGTTGATCTGGAGATCAATGCAGGACTGATCATCTAGGCTGAAGCGGCCTACTATATCAGTACCAAGGTAGGGAACCACCAAAATGTCCAAGGTATAGACACAGTTGCTTCTCATAAATGGTAGTAACGTTGTGTCAACAACAGTTGGATCGCCTTTCACCATCATTGGATAATTTTGTCCAAGGAAGAGCGAGTTTTCTCCAAGACTATCAATTCTATACCAGGGAGGAGTTGGCGCTAGCACACTAGTATCCATCCTGAATACCATTGAACGGGTGTTGGAATATGTCCGGAGAGTGCGACCATGGGAGACTACACCTGATTCCTTAGTAGTAACATCATTAGTGGGCTGTATACACACAAGAAGAGGTGATCCATCGCAATTAGTTGCTAGGCACCACAAAGTATATGGGCGCTGCTCGTCCTCATGGTCGTGATCATCAGCATCGTCATCTCCCGCTTGGTTATAAAAATTTTCAAGTATGGGTGGTGGAATGTTCATAGGACCTTGGAAACACAAGAAGAAGGTTAATTAGTAAAGGGAAACTTGCTAACCCGCATGCATGTGGATGGAACAATTATAATTACAGTGGAAGACAAACGTACCAAAAGCATAAGGATTCCATGCAAAAACAGTGCCACGAGTGGTGGCAGCAAACACAAGGTGTAACGCCCTGGATTCGATGCGCCAGGTGTCTGCCAGTTATTCGCCGTCATTGCCATGTCATTTGCTTGCGTGTTGCATTTTATCATGTCATCATGTGCATTGCATTGCATACGTGTTCATCTCACGCATCCGAGCATTTTCCCCGTTGTCCGATTTGCGATCCGGCACACCTATGTCCTCCGGCGTCCCCCTTTTGTCTCTTGTTGTGAGCGGGTGTTAAACTTTCTCGGAATGGCCTGAGGTTTGCCAAGCGGCCTTGGTATAGCACCGGTAGACCGGCTCTCAAGTTTCGTTCCATTTGGAGGTCATTTGATACTCCAACGGTTAACCGGGGAACCATAAAAGCCCTTTTTATCTTGCAGCCCAACACCCCTCCAAAGTGGCCCATAACCCATCTAAATCACTTCCATGCTCTCGGTCATTCGATCATGATCGCGTGGCCGAAAACCGCTGCTCATTTGGACACTGCTAGCTCCCTCTACCTATATATAGGCCCTTCCCCTCAATTTCGCAGATGAATCCCCTAACCTTAACTCCTTCCTCCCTCCGCGCCGCCGGACACGTCCGGCCCGAGCGGGACAAAGTCGCCGCAGCCGCCCGGCCAACCGCGCAGTGCCATGTGGCTCGCACCGCCGGCCTCCGCGGCCCGCAGCGGGCCCCCG
>NC_041383.1:74287491-74297794 GCF_002162155.2 Triticum dicoccoides
GCGCCGCCGGGGACGCCCCCCGCGCCGCCTCCCGCGCCCGGCCGCCGGATCCGCCCGTGCCCCGCCGCCTCCGCCCGTCAGTGCCCCGTCTTCCCAGCCGGCCACCTTCCCCGTCGTCTTCTCCGCCACCAGCCTCGAGAACCGTGCCTAGATCCAGATCCGTTTTCGGAGGTTGACCCCGAATTTTGCCCAAGTCCCTTAAACTTTTGCATATTCTGGTGCATACTTTGACATGCCATAACTTGTTGCATACTGCTCCGTGTTATGCGTGTAATATGTCAAAATGTCATCATGAGATGCTCTTTATTTTGTTCCATTGTGCCATGTTCATTTGAGTTCATCTTGATGCCTGAATCATCGTTGCAAGAGTGGTATATGATATTAATCTGCTGAAACTATTATAACTTGGTGATTTGTCTTTTTCGTTGCATTTTGTGTGTGCATCCTATGAGCATGAGTCCTACATGAGTTTTGAACTATGTCATGCCATCTTTACGGGGGTGCAATCCATGTATTTTGGTGGGTCTTGTAGTGAGTGCATCGAGCTTGTTAAGTAGGGTACTTGCTGTTACTGTTTTGCTAGGCTGAATCTGTTATTTCGTGATGCTATGTAAACCTGCTGCTACAAGTCATTCTATGCGTAATCTGGAGATATTCACTAAGGATGTTTCGTTATCCATGTCATTCTCTATCCATCCATGCGCCTGGTTGCATTTATAATCTGCTGTAGCTTGTTGCCATCTTGCTCCAAAGTTGCTAAATAATGTTGATGTCAGTCTGTTAACATTAAGTTCAATGTTGCCATGATTGTTGTTAGTGATACAAGCATGCTATGAACTTGCTATTGCCATGATTAGCTTCATAAACATGTATCCTTAATGTTGGTTGGCTTGTAATGCCATGTAATTCTCTGTGGTGAGCGGTACAAGCTCACCAACATGCCTACTTATTATTATTCCTGCTATGTTTGAATGTCATATCTTTTGCCATGTTTACATGGGTGCGATCATATCTTCTGATCCTTTTTGGCTCATGGTCAGTAAAGGACTTTTGTTCTATGCATTTAGTAGTATTATGAGATGCTTTAATTTTATATGATATGTTCCTGTAGCATGTTGTTTGATAGATCTAAACATTACAACCTAATGTTATTTCTGCAAAGTCTGAAACTGTTAGTATATGCAATCTTGCCATGTCTTTTTGAGCATGTTCTAGTGATTTCTGGAGATATCTCAGTGTTCATGTTTTGTCATTCTTTACCTGTACATCATGTCCATGCCTTTTTTTCCATGTTGGGGTGTTGTAGAATATGTTCATGATGCTTGTAAGATGCCTAGTTGCTGTTTTGAATAGATTGTTGTTATGACTTGTATAGAGTGTATGTGTTGAACCGTTGCTCCGTTTTGAGGGTGCTCTATATGAAACTTGCTTGATTTTGCATGTAGCTCCATATTATCATGTTGCATCCTTGTTTTGAGGTGTTTGCTTGATGTTTGTATGCATTTTGCATCAATGCCATGTTTAACTTGTTTTGCTCATATCTTCTAGGCCGTAGCTCCGAATTAAACGAACTTTATATGTAACTTGACTAGAATCGCGTGTAGATCATCTTGGTGCATCTTAACTTGCTGTTTAACAACTTGAACATAAGGTTTATTCAGATCTGGACCAATTTCGAAATCTGCATATGAGGACTTACCGGAATTGTTATATGTTGTTTCCGTCCTCATTCAAACTTTCCTTGATGTGTTGCTCTTGTTTGCATCATCTCTTTCCATGAGTAGACCCATCTAGCCTCTGTCATGCATCATGCTTAGTTGTGCATCATGTCATGTTTATGTGTGGTGTGTTTACTATGTTGTGTGCTTCTTCTCGATAGTTCCCGTTTCGTTGCGATCGTGAGGATTCGTTCGTGTACGCTTGGTTCGTCTTCGTGGCTTCATCTTCTTCATGGACTCATTCTTCTTCCTAGCGGGATTTCAGGCAATATGACCGTCACCTTGGATCTCACTACTATCATTGCTATGCTAGTTGCTTCGCTCTATCGCTTTGTTGTGCTACCTATCACTTGTTTATCAAGCCTCCCAAATTGCCATGTCAGCCTCTAACCTTTTTCACCCTTCCTAGCAAACCATTGCTTGGCTATGTCACCGCTTTGCTCAACCCCTCTTATAGCGTTGTTAGTTGCAGGTGAAGTTGAAGATTGCTCCATGGTGGACAAGATTATGTTTGGGATATCACAATATCTCTTATTTAATTAATGCATCTATATACTTGGTAAAGGGTGGAAAACTCGGCCTTATGCTTGGTGTTTTGTTCCACTCTTGCCGCCCCAGTTTCCGTCATATCGGTATTATGTTCCCGGATTTTACGTCCCTAACGCGGTTGGGTGATTTATGGGACCCCCTTGACAGTTCACTTTGAATAAAACTCCTCCAGCAAGGCCCAACCTTGGTTTTACCATTTGCCTCACCTAGCCCTTTTTCCCTTGGGTTTCCGGAGCCCGAGGGTCATCTTTATTTAGCCCCCCCCCCCCGGGCCAGTGCTCCTCCGAGTGTTGGTACAAACTAGAGCATCGTTCGGGACCATTCCTTGGAACTTGGATTACGTCGGTGCCTGTACGCTTCGCTTATCCGGTGTGCCCTGAGAACGAGATATGTGCAGCTCCTATCGGGATTTGGCGGCACATCGGGCGGCTTTGCTGGTCTTGTTTTACCATTGTCGAAATGTCTTGTAAACCGGGATTCCGAATCTGATCGGGTCTTCCTGGGAGTAGGTATATCCTTCCTTGATCGGGAGAGCTTATCATGGGCTAAGTTGGGACACCCCTGCAGGGTCTAAACTTTCGAGAGCCATGCCCGTGGTTATGTGGCAGATGGGAATTTGTTAATGTCCGGTTGTAGATAACTTGACACCAGATCCGAATTAAAACGCATCAACCGCGTGTGTAGCCGTGATGGTCTCTTTTCGGCGGAGTCCGGGAAGTGAACACGGTTTTTGGTTATGTTTGACGTAAGTAGGAGTTCAGGATCACTTCTTGATCATTGCTAGCTTCACGACCGTTCTGTTTGCTCTCTTCTCGCTCTTATTTGCGTATGTTAGCCACCATATCATGCTTAGTCGCTGTTGCAACCTCACCACTTTACCCCTTCCTTTCCCATTTAGCTTTGCTAGTCTTGATACCCATGGTAATGGGATTGCTGAGTCCTCGTGGCTCACAGATTACTACAACAACAGTTGCAGGTACAGGTTTTGCGATGATCATGACACGAGAGCGATGTTTGCTTGTTTTGGAGTTCTCATTATGCTTGTTCTTCGATCAGGGGATAGGTTCCAGGTCGGCAGCCTGGGCTAGCAGGGTGGATGTCGTTTGAGTTTTTGTTTGTGTTTCATCCGTAGTCGGATGGTGCTCTTATGTAAGATGAAGTTGTATTCGTGTGGCATTGTATGCCTTTTGTATGTATCCCCATCTATTATGTAATGTTGATATAATGATATCCACCTTGCAAAAATGTTTCAATATGAGGTTCTATCCTTGGTGGGACCTTCGTGTCTCTTTAGGATAGTATCACATATTGGGCGTGATAAGTTGGTATCAGAGCCTCGACCGACCCTAGGAGCCCCCTTGATTGATCGTGTAGTTTGGCTGCTGTCGAGTCTAGAAGAAAACTGTTTTCGGAGTCTAGTTATATCAGAGAGTAGGAATTCTTTTTACTCCTCAGCCCTCGTCGTCGCTTTTGTGAGGAATCTTGACGTAGGTGTTTTGAATTACTTCTCTTCCCCTTCAAATTTTCTTTAGGATCACGTGGTTAGTTTTCTGGTCGTTGGTTCTCATCTCTTTTCATCCGGTGCATTTCTCGTCAAGTTGACTCGAACCTCTTCATCTTTGCCAAGTTCAATTCTTAATCCGCTCTCAATGAAGTTGTTTATCTGACCGAAGTTGTCTTCTTTTCACACCCACCCACCCCTTTTCTACTTGGAGCCGGAGTTCGTAATCGAGTATCCATCCTACTCGTGCGAAGTCTTTGTTTTCTTGCCTCAATGATTTCAAGCGGTGTTTTCTCTTCAAGATATTATTCGGTTCCCCCATCAAAGTTGCCTTTGTTTTCCCGCCCTCCCAACCTCTTCTTCCCGGAGCCTGAGTCTCTTTCGAGCATCAATTTCATTCGTGCGGAGCCTCTTCAGTCTTCCCTCAATTGTTTCAACCGGTAAATTCTCGTCTCGTTTGACATTCTTCATCTCTTTTTCTTCTCCGGTGGATTCAGTTCAAGTTTTTTGCTATTGATCGTATTCTTTCCCTCGGATCAAGTGTTCTCATTGCTCGTTTGCCTCTCGTCATTCAATCATTTCGGAGTTCGGAAGACATCTCAGGAGATTCGTATGTGTTATAATTAATTCGAGGTTGTCACCTCATTCAAATATCTTAATTGTTCCAGTGTATCATCTATCTTTTCAACAATCCTTTTCAACGGTGTTTTTCTCTTTAGTGGGCCCTAACCCACAGGCCTTTTCCAGGATCGTACCTTGACTCTTCTAATTCTCCCGGAGTTATTCTCAAATACCTATTAAGTGTGACGTAAGAAGGGATTTCAGGAGTCAGATGCCATCTCAAAGATCTCTTTCAAATTCTTTTCATCTCTGGTTCAACCCTTCCTCTTTTTCATTCTACCGGAGTATCTCAGTAATTTTGGTGTTGTTTCTCGTGGTCATTTGAAGACCGAAGAAGAGTTTTTCCTCTAAATCTTGCTCGTTCTTTCGAAGCTTCGGGGTTCCAGCTTCTTGTTATCCTATCGAATTATTCCATTTGTCAGATATTCATTTTCTTAACCATCCGGAGTATTTCAGGAGTTGATTTCTGTTTCTTTTGACCAGAGGCCATCATTCCAGAAGAATTCTTCATCCTCACATTTCAGCTACCGTTATCCATTTATCCAGGCATTTCGTTCAAATGTTCTTTAATCAGCTCATGATCTCTTTGTTCTCTTGCATCTAAATCCCCTCAAGCATATTTCTTTGCTAATTCTTCTCGGTGATTCAGTCTCTTTCATCAGTCATTTCCAAATTCTTATGCTGGTTCGTTCAAGATTCTTTTTCTTTGTTTTTCATATTAATTCATTCGTTCTTTTCAATCCTACCGGTGGTTCATGAAGACTTTCTCAAGTTTTGTTCTGTATCCCCCTTAATCGTTTTCAACAAGAATAAGTAGTATTCAAAATTCATGTACGTAAATTAAATTTGATGAAGGATAAGCATACAATAAATCTTATTCTTATTTTATGCAAGTGAGTAATCCTTTTTCTTCGGAGTTTGTTCTTGAGGAATAAATTCTAGTTTCAAGTGTTTTCATCTTTTCTTTTCCAAAGTTCTATTTCCTCGGCCATTTCGTCGAAGCTCCATCTTAATCATCGCAAAGCTTTAATCTTAGTCTTTCATCCTTCATTCCTATCTCATCATCTTTTGTCACCGGAGTTCTTCATGGTGGATCGTCATGATTTAATTCATTCCCCAAAGAGTTCATCAAGATTTTGTTGGAGAATTTCAAGTATCTTTTCTTCTCCGTTCTTTTCATTCAACTCTTTCAATTCTTTCCAGAGTTTTTGTGTCATGTCTTCATCAAGTATCATTCCATCCTCTAAAGCTCATGTTCTATTCCTCCATGTTTCACCCGGAGTGCTGCCTAAATCCTTTCAGTTCTATTCGTTTCTTATCTCGTTCTAACCGGAGTGGTTTTAGAGTCTATCTGATTCCGTCAGCTTTCGATTCTCGTCATTCTCGTCGTTCCTCTCTTCTTCTCGAGCGCTCTCGATTCTTTGCCTCTTCTCTTGAGTTCTTGATTCACCTCATCCTTTTCCCTTACGTCTCGGTCCTAAGATCTCGGGACGAGATCTCTTGTTAGTGGATGAGTGTTGTAACGCCGCGATTCGATGCGCCAGGTGTCTGCCAGTTATTCGCCGTCATTGCCCCGTAATTTTCTTGCGTGTTGCATTTTATCATGTCATCATGTGCATTGCATTGCATACGTCTTCATCTCATGCATCCGAGCATTTTCCCCGTTGTCCGTTTTGCGATCCGGCACAACTATGTCCTTCGGCGTCCCCCTTTTGTCTCATGTTGTGAGTGGGTGTCAAACTTTCTCGGAATGGCCCATGGTTTGCCAAGCGGCCTTGGTATAGCACCGTTAGACCGCCTGTCATGTTTTGTTCCATTTGGAGGTCGTTTGATACTCCAACGGTTAACCGGGGAACCGTAAAAGCCCTTTTTGTCTTGCAGCCCAACACCCCTCCAAAGTGGCCCATAACCCATCTAAGTCACTTCCATGCTCTCGGTCGTTCCATCACAACCGCGTGGCCAAAAACTGCTCCTCATTTGGACACTCCTAGCTCCCTCTACCTATATGTAGGCCCTTCCCCTCAATTTTTGCAGATGAATCCCCTAACCCTAGCTCCTTCCTCCCTCCGCGCTGCCGGACACGTCCGGCCTGAGCCGGACAAAGTCGCCGCCGCCGCCCGGCCAACCGCGCAGTGCCATTTGGCCCGCGCCGCTGCCCCGCGCCACCATCCCGCCGCGGGCCCCCGAGGCCCGAGCCGCCCGCCGTCCGATCCCGTGGGATCTGCCGCTGCCATCTCCGCCTCCTCGCCGGCGTGCCTCATCGCGCCGCCCGGCGCCGATCTCCAGCCATCGACTCCGTGCGCCTTCGTCCTGCCCCGCCGCCCGCGCCGGCCTGGGCCGCTGCCACGCCCTCCGGCCCTGGCGTCCGTGCGCCCCCACGCCGGTGCCACGCCGCCTCCCGCGCCCGGCCGCCGGATCCGCCCGTGCCCCGCCGCCTCCGCCCGTCGGCGCCCGTCTCCCCCGCCGGCCACCTTCCTCGTCGTCTTCTTCGGCGAGCCGCCACCTGCCTCGGGAACCGTGCCTAGATCCAGATCCATTTTCGGAGGTTGACCCCGAATTTTGCCGAAGTCCCTTAATTTTTTGCATATTCTGGTGCATAATTTGACATGCCATAACTTGTTGCATACTACTCTGTTTTGTGCGTGTAATATGTTAAAATGTTCATAATGAGATGCTCTTTATTTTGTTCCATTATGCCATGTTCATTTGAGTACATATTGATGCCTGAATCATCGTTGCAAGAGTGCTATATGATATTAATCTGCTGAAACTGTTATAACTTGGTGATTTGTCTTTTTGAACTATGTCATGCCATCTTTACAGGGGTGCAATCCATGTATTTTTGTGAGTCTTGTAGTGAGTGCATCGAGCTTGTTAAGTAGGGTACTTGTTGTTACTGTTTTGCTAGGCTGAATCTGTTATTTCGTGATGCTATGTAAACCTGCTGCTACAGGTCATTCTATGCATAATCTGGAGATGTTCACTAAGGATGTTGTGTTATCCATGTCATGCTATATCCATCCATGCCCCTGGTTGCATTTATAGCCTGCTGTAGCTTGTTGTAATGTTGCTCCAAAGTTGCTAAATAATGTTGTTGTCAGTCTGTTAACAT
Organism: Triticum dicoccoides; assembly: GCF_002162155.2. Classification (NCBI taxonomy): domain Eukaryota; kingdom Viridiplantae; phylum Streptophyta; class Magnoliopsida; order Poales; family Poaceae; genus Triticum; species Triticum dicoccoides. Next base: position 74,294,993 of record NC_041383.1, read on the forward strand.
TAAGTTCAATGTTGCCATGATTTTTGTTTAGTGATCCAAGCATGCTATGAACTTTCTCTTGCCATGCTTAGCTTCATAAACATGTCTTATTACTGTTTGTTGCCTTTTCATGCCATGTAATTATCTATGGTGAGTGGTACAAGCTCACCAACATGCCTACTTATTGTTGTTCCTGCCATGTTTGAATCTGTCATATCTTTTGCCATGTTTACATGGGTGCCATCATATCTTCTGATCCTTTTTGGATCAAGGTCATTAATGGACTTTTGTTCTATGCATTTAGTAGTATCATTCCATGCCTTAATTTTCTATGATATGGTTCTGTAGCATGTTGTTTGATAGCTCTAAACATTGCAACGTGATGTTATTTCTGCAAAGTCTGAAACTGTTATTATATGCAATCTTGCCATGTCTTTTTGAGCAGGTTATATTGATTTCTGGAGATAGCTCAGTGTTCATGTTTTGTCGTTCTTTACCTTTACATCATGTCCATGCCTTTTGTTTCCATGTTGGGGTGCTGTAGAATATGTTCATGATGCTTGTAAGATGCCTAGTTGCTGTTTTGGATAGATTGTTGTTATGACTTGTATAGAGTGTATGTGTTGAACCGTTGCTCCGTTTTGAGTGTGCTCTATATGAAACTTGCTTGATTTTCCATGTAGCTTCATATTATCATGTTGCATCCTTGTTTTGAGGTGTTTGCTTGATGTTTGTATACATTTTGCATCAATGCCATGTTTAACTTGTTTTGCTCATATCTTCTAGGCCGTAGCTCCGAATTAAACGAACTTTATATGTAACTTGACTAGAATCGCGTGTAGATCATCTTGGTGCATATTAAATTGCTGTTTAACAACTTGAACATAAGGTTTATTCAGATCTGGACCAATTTCAAAATCTGCATATGAGGACTTGCCGGAATTGTTATATGTTGTTTCCGGCCTCATTTAAACTTGCCTTGATGCGTTGCTCTTGTTTGCATCATCTCTTGCCATGAGTAGCCCCATCTAGACTTTTTCATGCATCATGCTTGTTTGTGCATCATGTCATGTTTATGTGTGGTGTGTTTACTATGTTGTGTGCTTCTTCTCGATAGTTCCCTTTTCGTTGCGATCGTGAGGATTCGTTCGTCTATGCTCGGTTCGTCTTCGTGGCTTCATCTTCTTCATGGACTCGTTCTTCTTCCTAGCGGGATTTCAGGCAAGATGACCGTCACCTTGGATCTCTCTACACTAGTAGAAAAGGGGCCAATGGTCCAGGCCGGTCCAGCCCATTAGTCCCGGTTCAACCCAGAACCGGGACCAATGGGGGCATTGGACCCCGTTCGTGAGCCCCGGGGGCCGGCCAGGCCATGTGGGCCATTGGTCCCGGTTCGTCTGGACGTTTTGGTCCCGGTTGGTGGGACGAATCGGGACCAATGGTCCTCGCTCCTGGCCCACCACCATTGGTCCCGGTTGGTGGCATGAACCGAGACCAATGGCTGCCCTTTAGTCCCGGTTCATGCCACCAACTGGGTCTAAAGGGTCGGTCCTCGTTGCGGTCAGAGTTTAGTCCCACCTCGCCAACCGAAGGGGAATCAGACCGGTTTATAAGCCCCTCGCTCTCTGCCTTGTTGAGCTCCTCTCAAAATGATAATAGATGCCCTTATACAGGAAATTTAACCTAAATTCATATTGAATTTCTCTGAAGTTAGTAGAAATTTATTATGAATTTAGGTTGAATTTTCTCTATAAGCGCATCTATGCTCATTTCTGAGTAGCTTTTTAAATAGTTTTTTTTCTTTTTTGCTATATTTATTTTTTTCTTTTTATTTCTGAGTTGTAATAAGTCATTAAAAATAAGCATCTATGCTCATTTTTTAGTTAAGTTAATCACAACTATTTTTTCTTCTATTTATTTCTGAATTGTAATAAGTCATTAAAAATAAGCATCTATGCTCATTTTTTAGTAAAGTTAATCACAACTATTTTTGCTTCTATTTATTTCTGAGTAGTTTCTTATATAGTTTTTTTTTCTTTTCGGCTATATTTATTTTTTTTCTTTTTATTTCTGAGTTGTAATAAGTCATTAAAAATAAGCATCTATGCTCATTTTTTAGTTAAGTTAATCACAACTATTGAAAATAAGTCATAAAAATAAAAAGAGGCGCAATGCTCGCTAATTTGCTTCAAGCCTTTCGTAATAGTGTCAACTGCACTGCACATAGCTCTGTGCAGTCTACCCTCTTCCTAAAGGCTTGAAGCTAACCAACGTGCAGGTGAGCATTGAGCCTCTTCTTCATCGTCTCTGCACTCAGGGCTTATAAACAGCTGTTAGTGCCTCTCGCTTGGCGAGGTGGGACTAAACAAACAGCTGCACATAGAATCAACTAAAAAACAGCTGCAGAAAACAAAAAATTAGACGGGTCCATTGGTACCGGTTGGTGGCGCCAACCGGTTCCAATGCCCCTCTTTGGTACCGGTTGTGCCATCAACCGGTACCAATGCGCCCCTTTTGTCCCAGTTGGAGCCACCAACCAATACCAAAGGTCTTCGTTTCCCGCCCTTTGGGCTGCCGAAAAGAGGCCTTTGGTCCCGGTTGGTGGCTCAAACCGGGACAAAAGGGGGGCATTGGTCCCGGTTTGGGGCACGAACCGGGACCAAAGCATCTGCTATATAAGTAGCACTCCCGCCCCGCCCCGACTTCGATCTCTCCCGACGCCCTGACGCCGTCCCCTGCCGCCACCTCACCGTCGCCGCCCCGCCCCGAAGCCGTCGCCGCCCCGACGCCGTCCCTACCGCCCCGACGCGCGCCCGTCCTGCC
>NC_041383.1:74298096-74318189 GCF_002162155.2 Triticum dicoccoides
TTGTGTAATTAATTTAGATTTTTTTTGTTAGTAGATTTTTTTGTTAGTAGATTTGTAGTAATTTAGATATGTAGTTCATATTTTTTCTGTTAGTACATTTTTTGTTCATATTATGTTAGATTTATTTGTTAGATTAGATGTGGTGTAATTTAGATCTGTTCATAGAATCTTTATGATTTTTTTTCTATTGTAATTTTGTTTATAGAATTTTAATGATTTTTTTGTTCATAGTATTTAGAAAAAGGAAAAAAATAAGAAGAGAAAGTGTTTAATATAATTAGTTAGAAAAATACTAGTTTATTTTTAGTAAGTACTACTTTATTTTATTTATAGTAAGTGCTTAGTAGTTGAACTAGCTAGTTGATTTAATTAATAAAACTACTTTATTTAACTATATATCGAAGTAGTTCCCACATCGACGTCGGCGATGCCTATCCCGCATCCTCGTCGTCGTCGACTCGGCGGTGGAGGCTTGCTTGATCAGGGCCATGTTCGGGACGGGGCTCCGCCGGGCTGGTATTGGGAGGTGCTACCTTCCGGGGGACGTAGGTTGGTGAGGAGGCAGCCCGTTGTTGACCCGATCCTTGTTTGGTGGCGGTCGCATGGGCCAGTGACGGTGCCAAGGCTTCCGGACACCGCGGAGGTGGTACGTCACCGTGTCAGCGAGGAGGACGACCACGTCCGTCGCTACATGGTTGCATTGGAGGGCAGGTTCGTCAATACCTGGCAGGTTCTTCAGGCATCTCACTGGAGCTATGATCCTGTGATGGTTCCTTATCTTTGGATGTCCACCGCCCGCGTCGATACCCGTCGGGCACTACGGTTCTAGTTGTATTAGTGATGCTATATTAGTGATAATATTCGACGATGTACGGGGACCAAGAGTTGATGTACTTTTGCTTATAATTATTGAATGCATGCTAATTTGAATACTACTTTATTTTATGATTTGGTTTTGCTTATTTTATGATTTGGTTTTGCTTATTGAATGCTCATATTGGATAAGTTCTCCTTCATTCCCGTGTGCTAGACAATTTGGTGTAATAATGCACTCGGGAATGAAAGGAGGAGCTACGTACATCACCGATAGTCAACCCGTGATTAATAATCTAGTTTAATATTTGAATTAGGAACATAGGCCGGAAATGTCGTACTCGGACGACGAAAACCGCCCGGGGGAGTGCGACTGGTGCCATGACGACCGAGGTATCTGCGATAGGTTCATTGAGCTGGACGAAGATCGTCGCTTCAGCATTAAGCTCGAGGAGACCTTCGATGTTCATACGGTACGCAACCGACGACAATAGTTTTTTTTCATAATTAATCAAGACTTCAACTATTTTAATCATGACAATATTTTTCATCTTTTCCAATTCGACTACCTTATCCCATGCTTTGCAAGACGCTATGTCTTGGAGAGGATGGGTTTTGAAGACCATGAAAGTTTCGAAACCAAAAAAATTATCCTAAGTACCAATCATGGTGTGGATTTCCAAGTAAAGTTGTACAATGCTCATAGTGTAACCCATTTTGGTTGCAAAAATTGGGAAGCACTTTGCAGGATGTATGGTCTTGATGAGGGTATGCTTGTCACCATTGATCTTGGTGATCCTACAATCAAGCAAGAGAGACCTTCGATTTGGGTCCTTATGGATACACCTCCAATTCTTCCCCCATGTGAGCTTAACATAGTTATTAAGTAATTTATATTGTTTATTTCAAAATAGTTGACAACTTATCTCCATTGACAGCTTATTTTCATTCTTCAAAGAATGCGCGGAAGATGGTAGACAGAACCTACTACACCGATGGCTCCGAATTAACTTATCAGGAGAAAAATCATCTGGTCGCATTTTGTACTGATCTTGAGAATTACAATATCTACAATCAAACTCCTCAACATTATGGTCAATACGTGCCACTAGTGCACGTGTTGAACTACGGTAACTACCATGGAGATACCCTGGTAAGATTATTTTTTACTATATTACAACATCTGTGCATCTTTTTGCACACTTCTAAAACTATAGTACATCATTGCTAGCTAGGAAGTTATAACTATGTTTTTCAACAGATAATCCCGAATGATTGTGTGCCTCATCTGATGTATACGCATGGTAGCCTTCATGTTTGGAACATACAACTAGGTCGTCCTACGAATCTCAACTATCCATCCCGGGTTTCTAAAAGAAGTGGAGACATAACAATCAAACAATGGAAAAAATGTATGGACAGTCGTAAGGAGCTTCTTGGAAGCAACAAGCAGCGAAGGGCAAGAATTGGAGACAGGATGATCGCCATTCTTCATAATGGAGAGTCAGGGTCTATATTGTTTTATGCTATTTTACCTTAAGGGTGTTTAGGTCCTACCTGATACTGATGATCATGTGCTAAGAACAATTATGTAGGGTTGGGTTCGATGACTATGAGGATGATGATCGTATGACTTATTATTAATAACGAGTAGAAGTTGTATGATGATGCATAGGACTTGTTATTATATATGATGATGTATGATGCGAGCATGCATGAGCATGTTATATCAGCGGGTGAAATGAACATAGCAGCAGCGTTGATAAACCAAGGACGAAGATATAAGAGAGGACACTTCTCTCTATTAGCTAGCTAATAACAACCTAAAAATAACCCCCAAAACCCCTAAAGCAGCCACTTTTGTAAAAAGAACATGGAATTTTGGTCCCGGTTGGTGCCACCAACCGGGACCAAAGGCCCCCCTGACTGGGCTCGGCGGACCGGCCACGTGGAGGCACATTGGTCCCGGTTCGTGTTTGAACCGGGACTAATGGGTGGAGGTATTTGTAACGACCCATTAGTCCCGGTTCATGAACCGGGACTAAAGGCCCTTATGAACCGGGACTAATTGGTGTTTTTCTACTAGTGCTACTATCATTGCTATGCTAGTTGCTTCGTTCTATCGCTTTGCTGCGCTACCTATCACTTGTTTATCAAGCCTCCCAAATTGCCATGTCAGCCTCTAACCTTTTTCACCCTTCCTAGCAAACCATTGCTTGGCTATGTTACCGCTTTACTCAGCCCCTCTTATAGCGTTGTTAGTTGCAGGTGAAGATGAAGATTGCACCATGGTGGACAGGATTATGTTTGGGATATCACAATATCTCTTATTTAATTAATGCATATATATACTTGGTAGAGGGTGGAAGACTCGGCCTTATGCCTGGTGTTTTGTTCCACTCTTGCCGCCTTAGTTTCCGTCATATTGGTATTATGTTCCCGGATTTTGCATCCCTAACGCGGTTGGGTGATTTATGGGACCCCCTTGACAGTTCGCTTTGAATAAAACTCCTCCAGCAAGGCCCAACCTTGGTTTTACCATTTGCCTCACCTAGCCCTTTTTCCCTTGGGTTTCCGGAGCCCGAGGGTCATATTTATTTACCCCCCCCCCCCGGGCCAGTGCTCCTCCGAGTGTTGGTCCAAACTAGAGCACCATGCGGGATCATTCCTTGGCAACTTGGATGACGTTGGTGCCTGTACGCTTCGCTTATCCGATGTGCCCTGAGAACGAGATATGTGCAGCTCCTATCGGGATTTGTCAGCACATCGGGCAGCTTTGCCGGTCTTGTTTTACCATTGTCGAAATGTCTTGTAAACTGGGATTCCGAGTCTGATCGGGTCTTCCTGGGAGAAGGTATATCCTTCATTGATCGCGAGAGCTTATCATGGGCTAAGTTGTGACACCCCTGCAGGGTATAAACTTTCGAGAGCCATGCCCGCGGTTATGTGGCAGATGGGAATTTATTAATGTCCGGTTGTAGATAACTTGACACCAGATCCGAATTAAAACGCATCAACCGCATGTGTAGCCGTGATGGTCTCTTTTCGGCGGAGTCCGGGAAGTGAACACGGTTTTGGGTTATGTTTGACGTAAGTAGGAGTTCAGGATCACTTCTTGATCATTGCTAGCTTCACGGCCGTTCCGTTTGCTCTCTTCTCGCTCTTATTTGCGTATGTTAGCCACCATATCATGCTTAGTCGTTGCTGCAACCTCACCACTTTACCCCGTCCTTTCCCATTTAGCTTTGCTAGTCTTGATACCCATGGTAATGGGATTGCTGAGTCCTCGTGGCTCACAGATTACTACAACAACAGTTGCATGTACAGGTTTTGCGATGATCATGAGCGAGAGCGATGTTTGCTTGTTTTGGAGTTCTTCTTCTGCTACTTCTTCTATCAGGGGATAGGTTCTAGGTCGGCAGCCTGGGCTAGCAGGGTGGATGTCGTTTGAGTTTCTATTTGTGTTTCATCCGTAGTCGGATGGTGCTCTTATGTAAGATGAAGTTGTATTCGTGTGGCATTGTATGCCTTTTGTATGTATCCCCATCTATTTTGTAATGTTGATGTAATGATATCCACCTTGCAAAAGCGTTTCAATATGCGGTTCTATCCTTGGTGGGACCTTTGTGTCTCTTTAGGATAGTATCGCATATTGGGCATGATACAAGGCCCTTGTATTTAATTACATCATAGTACTCATCCGTGTACAGAAACTGATTTTTGAGAAATATCCATCCAGTCAAACCACGAAGGACGGCAACAAGCTCGTCGAAGATAGCAACAACTTCATAGTTGTTGTAATTCCAAGAGCAGTTGGGAACTTGAAAAATTGCTATCTTCCGTAGAAGACATTCACCATGATCGTATTTGAACGTGCGCACAATACCGGTGTGCTCAACCAATGGGCAGTATGCTGAGATTTTTGGAAGTGGAACCCGGTCATGAGTGTACACATTCACAAGTTCCCACTCGCAGTTGGACCCAATGTAGACAACCCAATCTCCATGTGCGCCTGCCCAAGCCTTACCCTCAAGCAATGGCATCTTAACATCATACGTATCATTATCAAGCAGCATCAACTTGCACAGGGCGAGGCCTCCGTCGTCCTGGTGCCAGTCATCAGGGTCACGGCAAAGAAGATAGGGGAGATCAAACCGCTCCTTGACTCTTGGGTTCCTTGTAATGATGTTATTAGTTGAGTCGAGAATGTGCTTGAACGAACCTCCCATGCTAGCCGAGGAGATGACGTCGCACCAATCAGTGAGTTCCTCCACCATGTCATCTTTCAAATCGGGGCAAGAATAACGGGGTCGTTTCCGGCCTGTTCCCTCCATGGAGAATACGATCGAACAATGGCAGAAGAAAGGATGAAGGGCTGAAGGAAAATGGAGGAGGGAGAGGAAGAGCGTGCGACAGCAGTTCAAAATCGAGAGGGAAAGGCGAAGAGTCGGTGGACGGTTGCCAGTTTGCCATGATTCATGAAGAGGCGCCCCGGCCTACACGTCCGTTCAGAAATACTACTACTCGCCGTCGTCTCACTGATATGTTGGAACGGGACCACATGTCAACGAAACATGGTGTGTAATTTCTCGTGCAAAATGCAATCTTGCCGCGTTGGCCCGAGGTGCCGCATTAAATTTTTTTTTGAAAGTGTGCCGCATTAGTTATCGACCTTTATTTTTTTTAACATGCAATCAGAATGGATAGCTCCTGTGGTCATCAAATCTGAGTGGATATAGTGATGGTTGATTCACCCGAGCAACTTATTACTGTGGGAATATGGGATTAGCAGCGGATTCAAGGAACAGAGAAATGATGGTTGGTTCGTCTGATCAACTTACTGTGGCGAAGGTGGGGCTCTGTGATTTGACTACTCACTAGTCATTACTACTGCGGCACAACGACCGGGGTGAATCTTTCCCTGAAGTTGTGTTGTGCACTCAATATTGCTACATGGCAGGTGGAGCCGGATGAAGGATGTCCAACATGTCGGCGAAACGAAGTTGAATTGTTTCTGGTATTGCTATCAATCCTCCAGGATTTGTTTATATGTACGCATAATTTTGATGAAATTGTACTGTGATACTATGAAGGTTTCAACTTTGGTTCCCGCAGGAAAAAAAGGTTCCAACTTAGGATTCGTGTGTCTTGCCTCGAGATTATCTCGTTACAACATTCCATCAAATACAAATGAAACTACCATGGCTAATGCATCTCAATGGTTCGCAGATCAGCACCAATATTCACATCACAACTAAAGACAAAGTTGTGAGAAGGTGTACAAATAAAGAAAAAATATAATTGATCGATGTTGTTCGTAGGCATGGCTCCATTTCCTTGGCACAGTGTTCATTGCTTGGCAGCTAGTTTCACCCAGCTCTGTATCCAAAAAAGAGGTGTATGAAGGACACCACAATCCAATCATTTTGTGCAGCTCCACTAAAATCGAGCGGACCATCCCTGTTTGTAAAGATATCCAGTCAGTGTGATTACAATAATAGTGTAACTAGATGATGAAACATAACACACATAAATAGAAGCCGATCACCTCTACGATCTCTCTTTAGGACTAACTTCTTGATGGAGAAGATTAGGCATGGAGTTGGATGAGGAGGATAGCAAAACCAATCTCCCTTTCCGTAGTCCCACATAAATGGAAAAACATTGCCCGTGTGACATTTTGGCGGAACTACACAAAACACTCTTCAGAAAAGTGATTTGTGCAGTTCACCAAAAGGTCGCAATAGCAACGAGGTGAAAATGGATAGCCCTGTTTGCAAAAGGAGGTCAAAAGGAAACAATTAGTGCCCAATAACACGAGTTGAAGACACATACGCCGACAAAAAAGAAGCATGTTCCATGTAATAAGGGAAAGATAGCACATGGTGGTTTATCAAAAATGGTTTGAGGAGGAGATTGCAAGATGGAAAGTATGTCGGCCGAGATATGATTTAAGCAAACGACTAAAGAAGATCCACATGCAGCAACATGGGAAAATGGGCAGTGGAGCAAGGCTGGAGGAAGTTGTACCTGAGGGTCATCAGGATGTTACTAGGAGGGCACCGGCAGCCGGGATCTGCCCATACTGCGGCAGCGAGCAAGTGGTGAAGGCCCTACCGTGCCGGAGCTTGGTCAGAGAGAACGGCGGGTACCGCAGATCGGGACGTGCTTCCTCAACACCGTCGAACAGAGAGACGATGCACATCCTCCCTTTCCGCCGGCAGATGGGATGCGGCCGGATCACTGACCAACGCTGAGAGATTGAGAGGCCACGGCGGCCTTGTGTGAGATGGTGTGATGAGAGACAAACCCATTTTTCCATTTTTCCCACGGCAATCATTTTATATTCTGTACATTCCATTGAGGAATATATAACTTTATTTAATGCTACTGCGTCAAGTCAAACTTTATTCCGTCTAGGCGTGGTACCCAACCCTCCTTCGAGTAAACAACCGCTACATGCGTCGAATTATCACATGGGCTGCCTTTTCGTACAGAAACAAACTCCATCGTGTCCCCGCGCGGGTGTGCCCGGGAATGAGACATGAGTACGTACGTCCTGCGTGGACTTCTTCTTTAGGTGCAGGTACGTACGTGGGTGGGTGTGAGAGAGATGGTTTGTGCGAAACAGAGGCAATGTGTTGATGATATCTCAATTAGAAAAACTTAACATATGCAATGTGTGTGAAACAGAGTCATGGACGTGAGATATCGATAGAATTGAAAACAGGGATGAAGTGTGTGGCTGCACGATCAATAAAGAGTGCCATAGAATTTTTGTTTGCCCACGTCAAAGATACAGGGCGGCTGTCCTACTGGAATTTGAGAGGGCAGAGGTGCATTTTTTCTCCGTGGCATGGATACCTACCTACAACGTTCGACTATCGTTGTGTGTGTGGGCGGGGAGGGGGTAGAGACCGATCGACTAGTATATGTGTGGCCAAGGAGAGAGACCTAGCTATGTGTTTAGGGAGATCGATCGACATCCATGGATATGTGTAGCAGAGGAATAAGGTTGGGAAAAAGACAAAGGTAGAGCGTCGGAGGGTTGGTGGTGGAGTGGCATCGCACAAATAGTGGGAGAGGCCTGCTAGACAAACGGAGGGTATGAGTGCAATATCAATAAGAGAGGGCGAGGGATGTCCGTCTGTCTATGCACGTGCGTGTGAGAGATGGGATGAGGGGAGAAGATATGGTTGTGGTAAGCATACGTAACTACATAGGTAGGTGTATCGGTGCTTGGTGAAAAGGAATTATATCGACCTGTCTATATGTAGGGAGATCAGTTCATATACACGCCTGCATGTGTTAGAAGCAAATAAGGTCCGGAGAGGGAGACATGGGGAGAGAGTGTGGCTAGGAGGTGGTGCGAGAGGCCTACCATGTCGAGGGGTAGGAGTGTGTGAGTATGTCATCAATGAAAATAGGGGCGGGAGTGTGCACATGCGTGGAATCATATTGGACATAGGGGGGCATGGACGGTGAGAAGAGAAGAGGGGAAGTATATATGTGTTTGTTGTAGGCACACTTGGCTAGAGAGGTATATCGACCAGTGTGTGCTGGAAAGAAGGAGCCGGGGGCCTACACACACTGCTGGTGGACGACTTAAAGAGAAATAATGAACGTGTGCGATGGAGGGGATGCTAATGGTGTGTGAGAGGGGGGCGGGCGTGTGCATGCACGATAGAAAGTTAGCTGTAGCTAGCTACAAATAGAAGAGGATCGTGAAGGTGTAAAAGACGAACAAAGATCATAATTCATTATAAAAAAGTGGATACGGATACTTGAAGAAGATATCATAATGTGGCTTTTGCAACTCAGGCCTAAATACTTGTCATAATGTAGGGGGCGGGGCACTATACTTTGTGTGATAAACACGGTGTACATATGGAACATGGTTTAGATTATGAATATATAGTTAGTACACGAAATGTACTATTATTTGGAATCAACAACAAGTGTATTCAAAAAATAGAATTCGAGTTCATGTAGTATACATAGTTCATATCTATCTCTATAGTAATCATGTGGTGTATTATTAAGGTAATACACGAATGATGGTTGAAGTTGGCAACAATCATGATTGTAGATTCTTATTGAAATAGAGAAACGAATTCAAATTTAGTTCGAATTGCAGCGGTAGTGTAGACATTTGGAATGCACTAAAATTTTGGTATGAGTAGGTTACATGCATTATACAGCAAGCGAAAAAATTTAATTGGACATAACATGGATTCATACTCCCTCCTTCCATCTATATAGAGTATAATGAGTTTTTAAAGACCGCCTTTGACTATTGACAAGATTAATAGTACATGACATGCACAATGTGTGAAAATTATATCATTGAAAGAAACTTTCACAGACGAATTTAACAGTGTGCTTTGTGTAAGTTGCATGTCATATATTATTGCTCTAATATTTGGTCAGAGTTAGCATCAAAAAATGCATTAGGCCCTATATAGATGGAAGGAGGGAGTAGCTTTGAATAGCATTTGTATAGTAAAATGGGGCAAGACTCTCTCTTTGTGTGGTGTGAATAGTTTAAATTTTTTGTTTTCTTTTTGGTTGAGGGAAGTGCGAATTGATTTGGTATGTACAAGTACAATATTACTACACGTTAGGCTTGTCCCTAAAATTCAACCCGCTCCTTGTTATATCCCAAAAATTCAGATATCGTTCTCCCAAAACTGGCGCCTTCACAACCCGCGCCTTGCTATCCCGAAATTACAACACGCGCGAAAACTCCCTCCAGCTGCCAAATCCCAACACGCTAAATCCCCCTTCTAACCCTGAGCCGAAAGGGCCGCTAGTTCAAATCTGTGGGGGGGGGTACTTTTGTAACACACCCTACATTTTGGACAAGCACGTCCCTAAGTCATGCTTCACCCCCTCCCATCGCCCCCTTTTTCGCCATTCGAAATCCCAGGCCGCCATAACCTCTCCGCTCTAGCCGCGAAACCCCACCCTCCTCCGTCTGCCACCTCACCACTGCCCAGCCGGAGTCTCTCCCACGATGACGTCGTCCACCGCAACAGGTCGACATCCCTTGTCCACCTCCCCGGATGAAGATCCGTCATCCATCTCACCGTCCTGCCGGTTCAGCCGCCCCGTCCTCCACCTCCAAGGAGCTGCTCCGATGATTGCCTCATCTATGGCGGCTGCTCCATCCCCACAGTGCCACCTTAACCTGTTGCACCGGAACCGCAACATCCTCACCGACTCCTCGGACGTAGCCGAGGCCTACTCGGCGCCAACAAAGAGGTTGTACACTCATCACATCGCACCTTCTCCTTAACTCGACCTCCAGGCGACGACGGTGCTCCATCCCGCACTCCCATGGAGCGGCTACCTTGAAGTCGGTGCCGCGGGCGACATCTCCATGGTGGCTCTCCCCTAGTGCGAGGCCCCTTCGGCGGCGGCGTCCATACCAGCCGGATCTGCTGCTGCTGCTCCGGCTCTCACTCGCTCGCCCAGCTGCTGCTGCTCTCCCCCTCGCTCGTGCTGCTGCTCTGCTCTGATTTAGCCACACTTCAGTCGACTGAATCGACTTTTCGGCCAGTCGATTTTCAGGGGTTGGGGGGGGGGCTTGTCGTAGTTAAGGAAGAACCACCCGCAGCGGGGACGGGGGCTCACCGGAGAGGTACAGAGCTATCTATCTTAGGGTTCAGGGTCGGGGAGGGGGGCTAGAGGGCTGGCCGGGGCGGCGGTGGGGAGTCGTTTTGGGGCGGCGAGGCGGCGCTGGGGCCGGCGGTTCGGCCGGTGGTGGCTGGCAGCTCAGGGGGTGAAGGTTGAAGATGAACTGCAGGCCCTCCCTAAATTACATGTCAAGCGCCCCTCTGCTACCATTGCGTTCAGTTTCGACAGTAGCATTCAGATTCCACAGTAAATTTCAGTTTCGAGAGTTAAGTTCATAGTCAACAATTTTTATCTCATCTGTTGTAGTCAGGTGGTTTTTGGCGATGTAAATTTTACATCCATTTTACATCATCTATTGGAGATGCTATTAGAATCCCACTTGAGATTGACGATGTCTGTCTTGTGCTGCTTCAGCCTTGACGTCTTACGGCTCACCGGAGCTGCTCCAATGACAGAACGATCCATCACAACAGAGCAGTGCCCTGGAGGCCATCTACAGATTCCTTAGATCTTCCTCCACACCTCCGACAGCCAGCTCTGCCTCAAATGCTTCAGCGACCAACCCAATGATGCTGAGATCGACACGGCTATGGCAAAGAGGTTGTACACTTGTTGCATCACTTATTACTATACATTCAGGTTGACCATTGGGGCTATTTTGGTTCAACGGAAAAACATAGCAATAGGGAATTTTCGAATGGCACTCTACTATTCAATTATTCATGCATTTTTTTGAAAGGAATGAGGCAAAACATCCACCTGGACCTACCTTTCAAAATCCTATGCATGAAAACAAGACCAAGTGCATTAGTGCCAGAATAACATTCTAACTGTACACACTTTCATATGGTTTCACTTTATTTTGGCCATGTTTCTTTGCATTCCTCTGCTCTTCCAATTCCTGTAAACCAAACACCCAAGTTGACAGAAATCCTAAGTTTACAAATGCTCTGTTTACCATGTGCATTTTCCTATCCTATTCCGGTGTTTTTCCTATCCTCTGCATTTTAAGACGCATGCAAGCCAAATGAGCCCTTACAGAATTACTTCAGTTACAGGTAAATGTCGAAGGGAACTTTGTGTGGTTTGTCCTGCTCCTGCCGCGACGTCGTCCACCTCACCTAAGCTGCTCCATCGGCAGAAGCATCCACAAAACCAGACATCACGACTCCTGACCGTCTTTCGCCGCCTCAGATCTCCTTCCCTGCCGCCGGCACCCACCGCAACGGCATCACCATCATCGACTCAGCAGATGAACCTAAGTTGTACACGGGTCCACAAGAGAGGTTGCACTCTTTTGTTTCTGCTTATGTTATGCATTGCTTAAACTTCCCTGCTACTTTATCGTCCTGTTCAGCTCTTGAACTCCCAAGTCAGGTCCAAATTAATGTTCAAACTTGAGTTCTAAATTAGTTGTGGGGCACATATCGAGGCAGCAATGAATAGTCTGTCTGTCTAATATCTGGTTCACCTAGGGTATGCCTATGTTGTTCATCTTGGGTGGGAAACAAATAGTAAAGCAATCATCATCTGTCTTTTTATTAATTTAAAGCAATCATCAGCGTGCTTATCATTATTTTTGGATCCATCCACTGGTTGTTACCATCACTCTAAATTTCTGCATGCTCTCCTTACATAATATCACCATATTTTTTCCGTATGCATGTCAGATATTGTACATAGTCATGCTGAACATGTAGAGAAAAAGAGAAGAGTTTTGCGCGGCAATACAATGTCATGCAGACATCGCTCCATGGTGGGTTCAATGGCAAACCCACCCCAGCCCTCTCCAGATTGTAATACAGAGGAAGATATCTATTCTGAGGCAGATTCAGACACCACTGACCAGTCCTATTTACCCCCCAAGGTGTTTGCTCTACCTTGGCATGATGATGTTAGTCATATCATGCATATGTTGCCTTGTAGTGCCTACTTTTGACATCATATATGTCATCTGCTTAGTTTAGACATGTTCTATAATGCCACCTGTTTAGTTTCTATATCATATATGTTATGTAGTCTCGTGTCTTTTAGCCAGCCATAATATATGTGAAATGTGCAATGCCATCCTGTTTAACCAAGCATCATATATTTCAATGATATCGCGCCCATCCTTTTCTTCATTACATTTCCATTTGTCAATAATGTTTGTACACTAAACTACTCTTCCTTTGAATCAGCCATTTGGGTGGGAGATGGAAAAATCTGGAGTGAAAACAAGGCCTTCAGAGCAGACAGTGCTACCTGTCGAAGCAGATCTCTTGTTGGGTCCCGATAGCTCCTCAGAGATGGATTCAGAGAGAGATAACCAGTCCTATTCCCCCACTGAGGTGTATGCTCTAACTTGGCACGATTATACTGCTCATATCATGCATATGGTGTCTTGCATTACATAGTTTAGACATCATATACACAATATTCAACACCATGTTCTTAGTTCAGACATCATATCGAATGCCCTCTGTTTAGGAAATAAATCACATATGTGAATTAAATGTTGCGATCCTGATTACTTAGATAACATGTAGGTGAATTATGTCATGCAATCCTGTTTAGTTATTCGTCATATCTTTCAAATATGTTATGCTATGCTATCCAGTTTAGATAGACATCATATATGTGAAATTATGTCATGCTATCCGTTTTATTTAAACAATATACATGTCAACTATTTCATGCCCTCTTTTTTCCACACTATCTATTGCATCTGTCTCTCATACAATGTCTGTACATTCAACTATGTTTCCTGTTTATCAGCCATTTGAATTGGAGCGGGTGATGCCAGTATCTAGCGGACTAAAAACACGGTCTTCAAATAAAACAGTGCTACCTCTTGGTGGAGATAGCACCCCGGTTGTACATGCACAAGAACCAGCCCTATCACACATAAGCCAAACTCTTGCAGATTGTACCCCTACCGCGATGGACAGAGAACTAGCTTCATCCAATCTAACCCCAACCCCAGCCGATAGTAACCCAGTTCCTATTGACACAACACCATCCCCACCACAAAGCTCCCAAACAAGAGCAGTTAGTGAAAGTGCTAGTTATCGAATAGAGAGGGGGTGAATAGGCGATTTTTATAGAAGTCTTCAAAACGTGGAAGTTTCGAAGACAAACAATAGAAATGACCTAATTGATATGAAGCGGAAGATAAACTACAACAAGTAAGCCATAGTCAAGTATGCAATAATGTCAACGTACAAAGACTAATAGCAGCAAGGTAGTAAGGATCAGGATGGAAGATAGTATGAAGCCAATCAACGATAGTAGTCAAGTGATGAAGTCAAACAGATAAGACAAATAAGCAAAGACTTCACGGAGACAAACTCAAAGTAAAGGAGGGAAGGGATAGAACCAGTCACTTGATGAAGACACGGGATTTGTTGGACCAGTTCCAGTTGCTGTGACAACTGTACGTCTGGTTAGGGAGGCTGAGATTCAACTCAGAAGACCGCGTCTTCACCTTATTCCCCTTGAGCTAAGGACACGCAGTCATCGCCCAATCACTCTAGTAAGTCTTCAAGGTAGTCTTCCGAACCTTCACAGACTTCGTTCACCGGCGATCCACAATGACTCTCGGATGCTCAGAACGCGACGCCTAACCGGCTGGAGGATACACAGTCCTCAAGTGTAATAAGTCTTCAGGTCACACAGACAGAAAGACTTCAGTGATGCCTAACACTCTTTGGCTCTGGGTGTTTGGGCTTTGTCCTCGCAAGGATTTCTCTCTCAAAGGCTGCGAGGTGGGTTGCTCTCAAAACGACAAAAGCCGTAAACTAACTCTGAGCAGCCACCAATTTATGGTGTAGGGGGTGGGCTATTTATAGCCACAAGGCAACCCGACCTGATATGTCCGAAATGACCTTGGGTCACTTAGGAACTAACACGTGTTCCAACGGTCAGATTTCAAACACACACGGCAACTTTTCTTGGGCTACAAGCAAAGCTGACTCATCCATCTCTGGATAAGATTTGCTCTCATTGTCTTCGCTCGAAGACATAGGATTTGGGTTGAGCATCACTTCAGTCACTCTGCCTTTGTTCACTTGGACCCCACTTAACAGTACGGTGGTTCCTATGACTCAACAAAGAAGAAAAGGAAACAACGAAACAACACAGTCTTCGCGCTCCATAGTCTTCGCTCAATGTCTTCTCTTGTCAGAGTCTTCAATGTGAATATCTTCACATACCACCATTGTCTTCAATGTCTTCATACATTTTAGGGGTCATCTCCGGTAGGTAAACCGAATCAATGAGGGACACTACCTACGTTATCCTGCAGTTCTCACAAACGCATTAGTCCCTCAACCAACTTTGTCGTCAATACTCCAAAACCAACTAGGGGTGGCACTAGATGCACTTACAATCTCCCCCTTTTTGGTGATTGATGACAAACTGGTTGAAGTTTTCAACGGGAAAGAAGTATGTGAAATTGTAAAGGATAGGGTATTGTCTTCATAAGTGGCAAGGGCTCCCCCTGAAGATGTGCATATAAATGATTTGCTTTTGGAATGCAAATGCACATCACTGGTTGTACTTGTGGAGATCCTCTTCAACTGATGAAGATAATTCATCATGCATGAAATGATATAACTTAAAGAATGACATGCATAATGGAAAATGGATGTCTGCAGAATGATCTAAGTGAGGAAGTTATCATCGCACATGAAAGAGCAAATAAGTAGCAGACGACCATCGAGTTTAAGTGTTACAACTCAAAGAACGAAGTGTATCAAAAGCAAGAGTTGTAAACACTAGGAAAAATATAAAGCAACCACCCATATGAACCCGCTTGAAGACTATCAAACTCATACGCTTCTCCCCCTTTTGTCAGTAAAGACCAAAAAGGTTTGAAGACATAGAGCATCTACTCGTCCTCATGAGGAGTAGTTGAAGCAGCAGGGTTGTCGTTGTCGTTTGGCGGTGCAGAAGAACTTGGTGCTGTGTTGATGCGTGCAGAAGTAGGGGGTGGTGAAGTAGCATCGTCTTCATCATCGGTCACATTGGCATTCATGGTTGCCACGGAGGAAGAATAGTTAGAGTCTTCAACGGATGGAGTTCGTCGTAGGACAACATTCCGTGGAGGAGTGGAGTCAAACTTGAATCGTTCAGTGAAGCCATCGTCTTGAAGATCTGCTTCAGCACTGAGCAGGGTTAAACTCTTCCATGATCGCCGACAAGTTTCGTGAGTGACGAATGCATTCTTGCTGGCAAGATTGCGAATGCGATTTACATCCACCAAGAGACTTTGCATCTGACGCTTGAGCCAGAAATGATGCTTATCCTGTTTCTGATGCAGAGCCACAAGAAGTTCTCGATCATTGAGGACCCGAGAGCGCCTCTTTGGCCTTTGAGCAATTGTGCTCTCAGTAGCTTCAGTTGGCACACGATGAGGCAGACGAGTATTTCCAGCCATCGGATAGACACGCGTGACAGCTTGGACTCCTTCCATAGGCTGAGTGAAGCTTTGATGTTCAGCATTTTGAAGACAAAGAGGCTTCTTCGCAGGCTCAGGGTATATGGCTTCAACTGACATATCAACCTCTGGTAGAAAGATCACATGATTGTGAGCAGAGGGCTGATAGTTGACAGTAGAGTGTTGCTTGATGAGGCACATGACCCATGGAGCATAGAATTTCAGGCCAAAAAGGTCAGATCCAGATGCAGCCAGTTGCCTGATGAAGAAATCTTGTGCATTGAAGCTGATGACATTGAGGATGTAAAAGACCAATGTCTTCATGGCTCCTTCAAGTTTTGCAGCGGATGAATGTCCTTTGATAGGCAATAGAGTCCGCCTAATGATGTGATATATGGTGCGCGGCAGATACTCAATGTCATCAACAAAGAACTCCTTTGGGTATTCAGCGTCATGAGGCAATGGCTTCACAATGCTCAACATCTGGCTCATGTTGGGTTCAGGCTTATGGAAAATGCTCTCTAGTGCATTGCGGTGGTTTTGACAACCAGGTTCATATAGCTCTCCGGGAGTGGATAGGCCTGTAAGCTCAATGATGTCAAGAGCTTTGGCTTTATGATGAACATTTCCTGTCATCCACTCGAGAACATGTCTTTGTATCTCTGTTATATCCGCGAATGTGGAGCGTAGCATAGAATTGAAGCAAGAGTTCTTCATTCCAATGTTCTTTGTCTGTCACAAAGGTGAGCAGACCAACATCATGAAAGCAGTCAAGTGCTTCTTCTAAGCATGGCAGTCCAGCAATGGCTTTAGTGTCGAGGCGCATATGAGGGAAAATGCACCCTTGATCATACAGAACATAGGAGTAATAGCTTCGTTGTTGATGACTCCAGAAACGATCTGATGATATTCTTGGCCTTGTGTAGGGGTTCTTTGAGCTGTCATAGAATGTGTTGTGGCTTTTGAAGCCATTTGCATTGAAGGACCCGACAGATGTGGTAGTACCTGGAAACCTTGGCAGTCTTGGCTTTGGCTTCTGGACCTGAGGCCTATGCTCAATGTGATAGTCAAACAGAGGACAAGAGACATTAGGTGGAGGGACCAGAACGGGCCCTCTTACTGCGATTAGCTCGCCATGGTTGTATGCTTGCTCAATTGTATAGGGCCTTGGTGGCGGAACAGGAGCAGTGGCAGCAACAGTGGCTTCGGGCACATTGATTGGTGCAAGCTCCACATTAGCTTCAGCCATGACAACGTCATTGGCTTCATTGGTGTTGGTGCTGGCATCCTCAAGATTTTCAACCTCCACTCGATGAGCTGGAGGGTCGGGCACTGGCATGTTTACTTCATGAACAGCTTCTTCAGGAATAGGGGGAGTAGGGACACGTTCTTCTAGATGTTCGTCATCGGCTGATGCATCCGGATTGTCTTTAGCAGCTGGTGCTTCAGACACGGAGACATTCACAGCAGTAGTGGCTTCTGAAAACACTTGACGTGCAATAGGTTGATGGTGCACTTCTCCTTCTGGAACACTCGGAAGAGGGACTTGAGGCCTTGGTCCTTTGCGAAGCCTTTGTAGGACAGGCGACGCCTTGGGAGATGGAGTAGGCAGGTCCTCATCCTCTTCAACTTGCATAGATGGTGTGGCTTGTTGTTGTTGGGGAGTACTGGCACTACTAGGTAAAAGGCTAGCAGCAGCGGGTTTTGGGCCTATCAGTAGCACGGGCAGGAGCGCTACTGATAAGGCGCTACAACTAATGCTTAGCAATAGGGCGTCTCGACCCACGCTACTACTAAATTGACTTAGTAGCAGCGCTTCTTCAGAACATCGCTACTGGTAATTAGTAGTAGCGCTTCTCCTTACCCGCGCTACTACTATTATTTAGTATTTTATTTCTTTTCTTTTTCATGTTGTATTCATACACCTTTAGACAAGTTTTCATACAACAGGAATTTAGAGATTGTTTTTACATCATAATGAGTTATTACATCATGGGGTGAAAGAACCGTGGACTAGTTTCAAGTGGATGTCCATCCACTTGAAACTAATCCGCGGTTCTTTCACCCAATGATATAATAATATCGTCATCATCATCATCATATCATTAACAACTTAGCATCATAATACATCATTGTCATATAACACCTCCTCAAGATCATCGTTTTTATCATTGACATCACATAACACCTCCTCAAGATCATCATTATCAACTCTAACACATTACCACATAATAAACATATTGTACCTCATAGGACCTATTACATTCGATCAAGACCTACTACATTTTCTAAGGTAAAATAGCAAAAAACAAGATAGCCCCTAACTCTCCATTATGGAGAATGGAGATTAGCCTGTCTCCAATTCTTGCCTTTCGCTGAATGTTACTTCCAAGAACCTCCTTGCGAATGTCCATACATTTCTTCCATTCTCTGATGATCATGTGTTCACGGGTTTTAGAAATCCGATATGCACAGGTGAGCTCCGTAGATTAACCTAGCAGTATGTTCAAAACTGAGAGGCGACCATGCAGAGACATCAGATGAGGCACACAATCCATCGGGAGTTTCTGTTGAAAAACATAATAACAACTTCATAGTGAGCAATGATGTACTAGTTTTAGAAGTATGCAAAAGATGCACGGATGTCGTAATAGTAAAAAATCTTACCAGGGTATCTCCAGAGAAGTTATTCTGGTTCAACACATGCACTAGTGGCACGTATTCACCATAATTTGGAGGAGTTCGATAATAGTCATTGTAATTCTCAAGAGTACAAAATGCGATCATATGATTTTTCTCCTTATACATTAATTCGGTGCCATCGGTGTAGTGGGTTTTATCTACCATCTTCCGCACAGTATTTGAAGAATCAAAATAAGCTGTCAATGGAAATAAGCTATCAACTATTTTGAAATAAACAATATAAATTCGTTAATAACTATGTTTGAGAAACTCACATAGCGGTACAATCGGAAGCGTATCAACAAGGACCCAAATGCCCATATTGTCTTCCTCGCTGTCAGGATCACCAAGATCCATGGTGATAATCATACCCTCATAAAAACCATACATTTTGCAAAGTGCTTCCCAATTTTGGCAACCAAAATGGGTTACGCTCTGAGCATTGCACATATTTACTTCAAAATCCATATCATGATGGGTCCTTAGGTGTATTTTCTTTGTTTTGAAATTTTCATGGTCTTCAAAACCCAACCTCTCCAAGACATAGCGTCTTGCATGGCATGGGATAAGCTAGTTGAATTGTAAAATATGAAAATTAGACGTTGAAATAGTTGAAGTCATGCTTAATTACGAAAAAAACACTTGTCGTTGTTGCGTACCATTTCACAATTGAAGGTCTCCTCGAGCTTAATGCTGAAGCGCCGATCTTCGTCCAGCCGAACGAACCTGTCGCACATACCTCGATCATCGTGGAACCAGCTACACTCCCCCGGGAGACTGTCGTCGTCCGAGTACGACATTTCCTACAATCATAATTCAAAGATTAAACTTGTACATATTCTAGCACAAGTCATGCCAGAATTCACGACAAAATCCGGCATGACCTTTGCTAAAAAAGGACATATCAAGCGCCTGTAATTTGCCAGAACGGAAATTAATCAACACTCCGGGAAAACATAGGCCACTCGGAGATGTGAACTGAACATGAACGGCCACTTGGGCAACCACATATCCTATTTGAGCAACAACACAAGATATACAAGGATATTTGGCTGGTCTCACCTCGATGTCGGAGGAGGTCAGTGACTGGGACGACGGCGGGGATGTCGGAGGGGGTCGGTGACGGGGACGACGGAGGTCACCTGAAACCATATAAGTTATCACTAATACAACCCGAATAATTGCTTAAACTAAAAAACAACAAATATGACATGTTCAACTAGTTTTATTAATTCAACTAGTTCTTACTAAATATAAACTTACTATAAATAGAAAAAAAACTAGTTCTTTCTAAAAATAAAGTAGTTCAACTAGTTATATTAATTATCTTACTAAAAATAGATTAGTTCTGTTAATTCAACTAGTTCAACTAGTTTATTAATTTACTTACTAAACTAGTTCAACTACAACTAAAGTAGTTCAACTACCACTACTACTACTAAAAATCTAGTACTAACTAAGCAACATCTAGTACTAGCTAACCCTAAATTAACATCTACTACTACTAAATCTAGTACTAACTAGTGGCAGGGGGTGGGGG
>NC_041383.1:74318515-74326080 GCF_002162155.2 Triticum dicoccoides
CTACCACTACTACTACTAAAAATCTAGTACTAACTAAGCAACATCTAGTACTAGCTAACCCTAAATTAACATCTACTACTACTAAATCTAGTACTAACTAGTGGCAGGGGGTGGGAGGCGACAGAGAGGTGGCTAGGGGCGGCGTGGTCGAGGGCGGTGGGAGGAGGGCTGCCGGCGGAGGAGGGAGGAGGGGCGGCCACAGGCGGAGGGAGGAGGGCGGCGGCGGAGGAGGGAGGGGCGGCCGCAGGAGGAGGGAGGATGTGCGAGGAGGATGGAGGAGGGACGGAAGGAGGGGAGTACCTCGGCGGCGGACGGACAAAGGAGGCGGCGCCGGCGACGCACGACGACGGTTACGCGGGCGAGAGTGAGAGTGTGAGTGAGAGGGCCGGTCGTGCGCGTGGAGATAAGGTAGGGATAGTTGTAGCGCGTTTGCCAAAACGCACTACAGCTAACCTGAATAGCAGTAGCGTTGTTTAGTAAAGTGTGCTACTGCTATAGCTAGCGGGGGGCGAGGTCATGGCAACTATAGCAGTAGCGCTGTATTTTGAAGAGCGCTGCTAGTAAGATTCTGTGTATAGGCTTTTCCCTAGTAGTGTGGGGGAGTCTTGTTGTTGCGGGCGATCATCCCATGATGCATCCTGAGCAATTGGCGTCAGAGGACGACCAATGCTGATGATTTCGCTGTTCGTGAGAACAGGCGATGATACCACATTGTCATGGTGACCAATGTCTTCAGCAGTGATGGGATCAACTGCTGGAATCTCTTCAGCTTCAGGAGCCTCTGTGGAAGCAGGCTCATGAACAGTCATTCGTAGTTCTTGGGTTGCAGATGCAGGACGAACCACTGAGATGGGTTCAACAACAAGGGGCTCTGTGGGAGCAGCCCAACTTTTCTTGGTCTTGCACTTCTTCTTGGAGGGAGCAGCATCAGAGGCTTCTGAGGTTTTCCTTTTTTTGGCTTCAGCCTCTACAGCCCTCGTCTTCTTCTGTTCTGAAGCGTTTGACATGACTTTTGGCTTCGAGCTAGTCATGCTGCTTGGGAAGACTATGCGTGCTTCTTCCTGCCTTGAAGGTGCAAATTGGACAGTTGATAGCTCCTTCTTCTTTGCAGCCATTCTGGGGTCAATGCCAGGACGACCAAGAGCCTTGCGCTTCTCAGCCTCATTGTAGGCTAGCACACACTTGTCAGCCAGATTCTTCATGCGCTCTCTAGAGCCTCGAGCTTCTTCACGCTTCTTGTGAAAGGCTTCTTTGAGCTGGTGCAGCATAATAATGAAGTTTTTGACATCTTGCACCCTGAGCTTGGCCACATGCTTCTTGAACTGAGCTTTTTCATAGTCGATCTTGTGCTTCAGTTCAACGGTGCGCTGAGCAATAGCTAGCTCAGAAGCAATGGCACCATTGAAGGTGACGCTGAGGCCAATGGGAAGTTGTAGATCATCAAAGCTGAGATTTGGGGTGTCAAACCACTCATCAATGAAGTTATGGATGATTGCCACATCAAAGAGAGGCAAATCATTGAAGATCTCTACTTCTTCCTTGCTCTTGATCAGTTGCTCAAGAGCATCATCTGCAAGATCTTCATCGCTGGACAGATCAATGTGCTCTTCACGCAGAATGGCAGCAGGAGTCAATGTCAGATCAGTATTCTTGATGATTTTGTTTTTCTTCTCCGTCTTCTTGGAGATGCGGGATAGATCGTCAGACTGCACACTGTCTTCAGGAAGTGCAGTGGCTAGTGGCTTCGCACATGAAGCCAGATCAGTATTCTTGATGATTTTGTTTTTCTTCTCCGTCTTCTTGGAGATGCGGGATAGATCTTCAGACTGCACACTGTCTTCAGGAAGTGCAGTGGCTAGTGGCTTCACACGTGAAGCTTTTGGAAGTGCAGCTGATTGTGAAGCCTTTGTCTTCTTTAGCTTCTGCGACTTTGGCGGAGGAGCTGGGGCTTCATCAGTGTCAGCATCATTATCAGAATGATCCACTTTGGCAACATGGACCAAGATGAAAGTGATGAGGCCATCAAGGTTGGAGAAGGGGCCGATGACATTGGGTTCTGCATCACGTGAGCCATCAGCACGGGGAGCAGAGGGACCAGGTTGAAGTCTAACCCCAATGACTTCTTGTTTTCCTTGGCCGATGCCTTTGCGTGCTGGAAGTTGCGCTTGAAGAGATTATCGTCACGACACCAGAGAAATGATGATGGGTTGGCATTTTCAGGCTGAGGTCCACGGACCATACAAGGATAGAAACCCTGTGCAATAGCTTCAGCTCTGTTCTTGGGTGGAAAGCCTCGATAGAGAATATCACCCCAAGGACTCTTGATAGCATTCTTCTCAGCATATTCCTGGGTCACGAACTTGTATTTGAACCATTGTTCAGCCCAATATCGTCGAATCCATTGGATTCGTGTCTTGCGCTGATTATAATCCTCTTCAGGATCTGTTTTGTAGATTTCTGCGAGGTCATCAGGCAAATCTTTTAATGTTCCCACTAGTAGAAAAGGGGGCAATGGTACAGGCCAGGTCAGCCCATTAGTCCCGGTTCAATCCAGAACCGGGACCAATGGGGGCATTGGACCCGGTTCATGAGCCCCGGGGGCCGGCCGGGCCACGTGGGCCATTGGTCCCGGTTTGAGTGGACCTATTGGTCCCGGTTGGTGGGACGAACCGGGACCAATGTGCCTTGCTCCTGGCCCACCGGGACCAATGTGCCTTGCTCCTGGCCCACCACCATTGGTCTCGGTTGGTGGCCTAAACCGGGACCAAAGGCTTCCCCTGTAGTCCCGGTTCATGCCACGAACTAGGACCAATTAATTGCCTATATATACCCCGCGAGCAGAGCACTCTCACTGCTCTGTTTCTCGTGGCCGGCGAGGAGAGAGCTTTGTGTTGCTCTAGCTCACCTCCTATGCACACGAGGTGTTCGATGGAATGCCCGAGCCACACTACTTAAGCTTTCTCCTCTCCAAGGTCCACCTCCAAGCTCCATTTTTCTCAATATTTGTCTAGGTTTAGCGGTCCGTCACGTCCCGTCCCCGTCTTCATCGCTGTCGATCGCCCGCGCCGATCTCGTCGCCGGCACCACCGTGGTGAGCCTCTTGTTCTTATCTTCTTTCTAAAAGGAAAAAAACTCTTACTTGTATGTTTATATAGATACTTGTATAATTTTCTTACTTTTATTATTGCATCTTATATAGTGCGATGGTTTTGGTATCCGCCCCCGTCGGCCCTCGTCCTGTCTATGATTCAGATGTGGTATATATTATCTTTTCATAACTATTGGTTCATTTATTGTTTATGACAATTATGCCGACCAACGTGACATAGATTTTATTTATCTAGGAGCTTGTTGAACCGGAAATTCCAACTGACCCTATTGTTGAGAGGTTAAATTTAGTTGAAGAAGAAAACAATTTGTTGAAGGAAAAAATTAGAAAAATTGAGGAGGAGAAGATGATATTGGAGTTGCATGTTGCGGATGTCGTCGATGATCACATGATCAAGATGGATGCAATGCGCTTGAAGATTAGAAAGATTGGAAAATATGCCATTCATACCGAGGCTTGGTATCATTATGCCGTTGGATCAGTTGTTACATTGGTTGCGATTATGATCGCATTTGTTTTCGCATTGAAATGTTTTACATAGTTTCAGTGTATGCTTTAATTGATTTAGATGCTCTGCAGAGCTTTATGTTGTTAGATGAGAACTATGTATGTACTTTGGTTTTAATGTGATGATGAACTTCTATTAATTTGGTCACTTAATTATATAATGCACGCAGATTAACCGGCAATGGATGTACGGTTCAAGACACACCTCTGAGTACATTAAGGGCGTGCATGATTTTCTCGAAGTGGCTGAGGCAAACAAGCAGAATGGTTTTATGTGTTGTCCATGCCCTGTATGTGGGAATACGAAGTCTTACTCTGACCGGAAAATCCTCCACAACCACCTGCTTTACAAGGGTTTCATGCCATTAATGTTTGGATGAGGCACGGAGAAATAGGGGTTATGATGGAAGATGGAGAAGAAGAAGAGTACGATGACAACTATGTGCCCCCTGAATATGGTGATGCTCCTGAAGATCAAGAGGAACCAGACGATGTGCACGATGATGCTGCAACGGGCGAAGCTGCTGAAGATCAAGAGGAACCAGACGATGTGCCCGATGATGATGATCTCCGCCGGGTCATTGTCGATGCAAGGACACAATGCGAAAGTCAAAAGGAGAAGCTGAAGTTCGATCGCATGCTAGAGGACCACAAAAAAGGGTTGTACCCCAATTGCGAAGATGGCAACACAAAGCTGGGTACCGTACTGGAATTGCTGCAGTGGAAGGCAGAGAATGTTGTGCCTGACAAAGGATTTGAGAAGCTACTTAAAATATTGAAGAAGAAGCTTCCAAAGGATAATGAATTGCCCGATAGTACATACGCAGCAAAGAAGGTCGTATGCCCTCTAGGATTGGAGGTGCAGAAGATACATGCATGCCCTAATGACTGCATCCTATACCGCGGTGCGTACAAGGATCTGAACGCATGCCCGGTATGCGGTGCATTATGGTATAAGATCAGACGAGATGACCCTGGTGATGTTGACGGCGAGCCCCCCAGGAAGAGGGTTCCTGCGAAGGTGATGTGGTATGGTCCTATAATACCACGGTTGAAACGTCTGTTCAGAAACGGAGAGCATGCCAAGTTGATGTGATGGCACAGTGAGGACCGTAAGAAAGACGGGAAGTTGAGAGCACCCGCTGACGGGTCGCAGTGGAGAAATATCGAGAGAAAGTACTGGGATGAGTTTGCAAGTGAGCCAAGGAACGTATGGTTTGCTTTAAGCACGGATGGCATTAATCCTTTCGGGGAGCAGAGCAGCAATCACAGCACCTGGCCCGTCACTCTATGTATGTATAACCTTCCTCCTTGGATGTGCATGAAGCGGAAGTTCATTATGATGCCAGTTCTCATCCAAGGCCCTAAGCAACCCGGCAATGACATTGATGTGTACCTAAGGCCATTAGTTGAAGAACTTTTAGAGTTGTGGAATGGAAACGGTGTACGTACGTGGGATGAGCACAAACAGGAGGAATTTAACCTAAAGGCGTTGCTGTTTGTGACCATCAATGATTGGCCCGCTCTCAGTAACCTTTCAGGACAGACAAACAAGGGATACCACGCATGCACGCACTGTTTACTTGACACCGATAGTATATACCTGGCAAGCTGCAGGAAGAATGTGTACCTGGGCCATCATCGATTTCTTCTGACCAACCATTGATGGCGAAAGAAAGGCAAGCATTTCAAAGGCGAGGCAGATCACCGGAAGAAGCCCGCCATGCGTACCGGTGATAACGTACTTGCTATGGTCAATGATTTACACGTAATCTTTGGAAAGGGTCCTGGCGGACTAGCTGTTCCGAGTGACGCTGGGGGACACGCACCCATGTGGAAGAAGAAATCTATATTTTGGGACCTACCCAACTGGAAAGACCTAGAGGTCAGCTCTTCGATCGACGTGATGCACGTGACGAAGAACCTTTGCGTGAACCTTCTAGGCTTCTTGGGCGTGTATGGGAAGACAAAAGATACAACTGAGGCACGGGAGGACCTGCAACGTTTGCATGAAAAAGACGGCATGCCTCCAAAGCAGTATGAAGGTCCTGCCAGCTATGCTCTTACCAAAGAAGAGAAGGAAATCTTATTTGAATGCCTGCTTAGTATGAAGGTCCCGACTAGCTTCTCGTCGAATATAAAAGGAATAATAAATATGGCAGAGAAAAAGTTTCAGAACCTAAAGTCTCATGACTGCCACGTGATTATGACGCAACTACTTCCGATTGCATTGAGGGGGCTTCTACCGGAAAACGTCCGATTAGCCATTGTGAAGCTATGTGCATTCCTCAATGCAATATCTCAGAAGGTGATCGATCCAGAAATCATACCAAGGCTAAGGAGTGATGTGGTGCAATGTCTTGTCAGTTTCGAGCTGGTGTTCCCACCATCCTTCTTCAATATCATGACGCACATCCTAGTTCATCTAGTTGACGAGATTGTCATTCTGGGCCCCGTATTTCTACACAATATGTACCCCTTTGAGAGGTTCATGGGAGTCCTAAAGAAATATGTCCGTAACCGCGCTAGGCCAGAAGGAAGCATCTCCATGGGCCATCAAACAGAGGATGTCATCGGGTTTTGTGTTGACTTCATTCCTGGCCTTAAGAAGATAGGTCTCTCTAAATCGCGGTATGAGGGGAGACTGACTGGAAAAGGCACGCTTGGAAGGGACTCAATAATATGCAGGGACGGATATTCTTGGTCTCAAGCACACTACACAGTTCTACAGAACTCTACGTTGGTGACCCCGTATGTCGATGAACACAAGAACAGTCTGCGCTCCAAACACCAGGAGCAGTGTGATGACTGGATTACATGTGAACAAATCAGGACTTTCAGCAGTTGGTTGGAAGCACGTATCAGAGGTGACAACACTGTTTGTGATGAGCTGTACTTGTTATCCAGGGGACCATCTTTGACTGTATTGATTTGGAAAGGATACGAGATAAATGGGAATACATTTTACACGATTGACCAAGATCAAAAGAGCACCAACCAAAACAGCGGTGTCCGCTTTGATGCAACAACCGAGAGGGGAAATGACACATATTATGGTTACATAGTGGACATATGGGAACTTGACTACGGACATGATTTTAAGGTCCCTTTGTTTAAGTGCAAATGGGTCAATGTGTTAGGAGGCGGGGTACAGGTAGACCCACAGTACAGAATGACAACAGTGGATCTGAAAAATCTTGGGTACACTGACGAACCGTTCGTCCTAGCCAATGATGTGGCACAAGTTATCTATGTGAAGGACATGTCTACCAGACTGAGAAAGAGAAAAGATAAGGAAGCGAATACATCATACGATGAGCCAAAGCGCCACATAGTTCTTTCAGGAAAAAGGGATATCGTGGGAGTGGAGGAGAAGACAAACATGTCTGAAGATTATGAAAAGTTTCATGAAATTCCTCCCTTTAAAGTCAAGGCTAACCACAGCATCCTGATAAACGATGAAGATTATCCATGGTTACGGCGCAATTAGCAAATGACACAAGCGAAGAATAAGTGAAGACTTTCTCCCACAACTATTATGATGATACCATGCCAACTTTGTAACTGACGAGTATGATACCATTGTCCGTTTTGTACATGCACATGCTATGTGTGGGTGAATTTATGATACCATGCCAACTTTCAAATTTTTCAGAGTTCATTTGAAATGCTTTAATGTCTTATGGTTCGGCCCTCATAATAATTATAAATAGCAAAAATAAGTATTTTGTTGTAAGTAGAAACAAAATAAAATAAATAAAGCAAGAAAGAAAACAAAAAAACAAAAAAGTGGAAAGTTTATAATTTTCCTAAAACTAAAAGCAAAAAGAAATAAAAAATAAAGCAAAAAACAAAAGAAAATAAATAATGCAGAAAACAAAACAAAAAAACAACAATAAGTATTTTGTTGTAAGTAGAAACAAAATAAAATAAATAAAGCAAGAAAGAA
>NC_041383.1:74326090-74327092 GCF_002162155.2 Triticum dicoccoides
AAAGAAAACAAAAAAACAAAAAAGTGGAAAGTTTATAATTTTCCTAAAACTAAAAGCAAAAAAGAATTAAAAAATAAAGCAAAAAACAAAAGAAAATAAATAATGCAGAAAACAAAACAAAAAAACAACAATAAGTATTTCGTTGTAAGTAGAAACCAAATAAAATAAATAAAGCAAGAAAGAAAACCAAAAAACAAAAAAAGTGGAAAGTTTATAATTTTCCTAAAACTAAAAGCAAAAAGAATTAAAAAATAAAGCAAAAAACAAAAGAAAATAAATAATGCAGAAAACAAAACAAAAAAAACTGGAAAAAATAAAAATAGCAACAATAAGTAAAGAAAACAAAAAAACAAAAAAAAAATGCCCCCTACTGGGACCCCACGGCCTGAATACGACTTGAATCCCTACTTTGGGCCAGGATTCAGGCCCGCAGTAGGCCCAGAAGGCCCATCAAGTAAAGCAGTAGCAAGTAGGCCCAT
Organism: Triticum dicoccoides; assembly: GCF_002162155.2. Lineage (NCBI taxonomy): Eukaryota > Viridiplantae > Streptophyta > Magnoliopsida > Poales > Poaceae > Triticum > Triticum dicoccoides. The sequence continues at coordinate 74,326,570 of NC_041383.1, forward strand.
AAGCCTGCAGTAGAGAGGAGTTCGAGAGGGGTGCGGCAGTGGGGCTTATAAACCACTGCGCCCCTCTCAACTAGCGAGGTGGGACTGAACTTTGGCCCTGATGCGGGCAGCACAGGGGCCTTTGGTCTCGGTTGGTGGCTCCACCCGGGACTAAAGGGGCGGCATTGGTCCCGGTTGGTGCCACCAACCGGGACCAAAGGCCGCCGGTTCTCGCCCTTTGGGCTGCCGAAAAAGAGTTCTTTGGTCCCGGTTGGTGGCACCAACCGGGACTAAAGGTGGCATTAGTCCCGGTTGGAGCCACCAACCGGGACTAAAGGTTGTGTTATATAAGCAGCACTTAGCAGTTTCTGGCCAAATCGCCCACTTCTCCCCCGATGGCCCCTGCTCCTCCTCGTCGCCGTCGCCGCCCGACGCCCCTGCTCCACCTTGCCGTCGCCGCCGCCACCGACGCCGTCAGGCTGCTCGCCTTCGCCGTCGCCGCCGCCCCCTGTGAGCATAGCCTGCTCCCGCGCCCCTCCCATCC
>NC_041383.1:74327102-74434202 GCF_002162155.2 Triticum dicoccoides
GCGCCCCGAGCCCCTGCTCCGTCGCCGTCGCCCGCCCCCGCGCGCCGCCACCGCTGTGTGGCGCCGCACCGCACCGGCTCTGTTTATTTTCATTTTTATTAATTTAGTTTTTTTGTTCATATATATATATATATGTAATGTATATGTGTATGTATGTGGCTATGTGTATGTAATGTTCAAAAAAATTTCAAAGCATGTTTTTGTTCATATATGTATTTATTGTTCATATGTGTATTAATGTTTTCATATATGCAAAAGATAGATTTTTAGAAAAGTTAGGTTTTTTTTTCTGTTCATAGATTTTTTTGGTGATATTAATTATTGTAGAATATGCAAATGTTTGTATATTCATATGAACAATGCATTAGGCAAAACCTTTGTTTTTTTCGAAATTTTCTATTTGAACATTTTTTTTAAAACAAGCAATACTAAAAGAATGAGAGGAAAAAGGAAAATAAGAAGAGGAAGAAAGGAGAAAAAGAGGAAGAATCAGAGGAAGAATCAGAGGAAAAAGGAAAATAAGAAGAGGAAGAATCAGAGGAAAAAGGAAAATAAGAAGAGGAAAAAAAGAAGAAAAAGAAGAGGAGAAGAAGAAAGGAATAGAGGAGAAAGAAGAAATTCTATTTTTTCTTCTTTCTCCTCTATTCCTTTCTTCTTCTCCTGTTTGTTTTCTTCTTTTTTCTTCTTCTTCTTCCTTCTTCCTTCTTTCTCTTTTCTTCCTTTCCCTTAATTATTTTCCTTTCTCGAGGGAGAAGAAGGAAAAGAAGAGGAGAAGAAGAAAGAAAGGAATAGAGGAGAAAGAAGAAACTTCAACACGAGCTAGGGGGTGGTACCGATACCCCCTCCCCGATAACATTATTTTCCCATGTATATGTATGTCGCGTCGTTGTCGATATAACCCCCTCTAGATAACTTCGACATGAGGGGCGGTCGATATATATATATATACCCCCTCTCGACCGTGATAACTTATACAACTGCAGCACCTCCCTCGGCCCTCTCGCTCGACCAAAACTCTCGAGGACACCCAAACCATAGAGAGAAAACGATGTTGGTCTCCTACCCCCTCCCGCCGCGCCTCTACCCGACAAATTAACTTTCTCGAGGCCACCCAAGTTTATCAAGTTAAAAGAGCGTTATCGTCGAGGCCACCCCAAACCCTTGAAGCGTTGTGTCGAGGCCACTAACATGATTCCTTATTCTGATTAGCTAGCTAGTTCTACGTTTGCCACTAATATATATACCATGTTTGAATAATAATTGACATGTTGTAAATATTTGCAGAAACTATGGAGCACTCCCGAGACGAAGGAACAGAAGCGATGTTGGGGGACATAATCGCAAATGGATCAAGTGATGATGTTGCGTCATTTCTCGTCGACACCGTTCGTCAGCTAGATGAAGAAGATGGCTATGTTTATGATGGTGGCTTCGACACATTAATGCCGGTACAAGAGGAGGACTATGTTCATGATTGCTCCAGTGACACAATGGAGGTACAAGATGAAGGAGACCGTGCTGACTGCTCCGGTGACCGAACCGAGTCCAGCCAGGTATATATATATATTAGTTAATTGATTCATCCATTGTTTTGGTATATGTGCACATATTAATTACCGTCGTCTTTCTTCCTTATAATTTCTAGCCCTCCGGATCGAGCACAACTTCGGTAAGGAGACGAGGCCCGAAGAAAAAGTTGAGCTCGGATGAAAGTTTGAGATCATAGAACTCGCGCCCGACGGCGAACCGATTGAACCCATCCGGACAAGGAAGGCATTTTTTGCTCAGTGCGGGGTTCTTGTTAGGGACAGGATCCCGATCAGCATCCAGCAATGGTATAAGCCGGCTAAGGATGAAGATGCTGAGGTGTCTTATGTCAATGATATGCAGAAAGAAGATCTTTGGACTGAGGTGAAGGCAAATTTCACCCTACCGCCAGAGGAGGATCCGGAGAAGCCAGTTAAAGAGCAATTAATCAAGTCTTGTGCTCTTAAGAAGATGGCAGGCCTAATGAGGAGGTGGAGGAAAGAGCTGAACCAGTTTGTCAAGGAAAAAAAGACACCAGAATTCATCGGCAAATATGAGAAGATCAAAGATCACTGGCCCGCATTTGTGGCCCACAAGACATCGGAAAAGAGTAAGAAGATGTCGGAGACAAACAAGAAAAATGCTGCAAAGAAGAAGCTTCACCATCGCACGGGGTCAGGTGGCTACCTCAAAGCCCGGCCTAAAGGGATTGAACCAGAGACAATGCGCTGGCCAGACCGTTGCCGAACTTGGTTCTTCGGGGCTGGCGGAACCTTGGACCCTGTAACAGGGAAGTGCCAGTGGACGGACGAGCAACTGGAAATACCAGTCAGGAACCTTCGACACTATATCGATGCAGCGCAGTGAGGGACGTTCCTTCCAAACAGGGAGAAGGACGAGCTCACAATGGCCCTTGGGAATCCCGAGCACCCTGGACGGACACGAGGCACGCCAGGCTCCATTCCGTGGAAGGTTGGTTTTCCGGACGCAGGGGGTTAGAAAACCCACGAGAGGAGGAAGAAAATGGAGCAGGACCAAATGCAGGCACTGCTTGGAAGGGTAATGGGGCTAGAGGATCGAGAAGAGGAACGAGAAGCAGCAGATCGCAACAAACGACCTGCCGAAGCTTCCCCCGAAGCAACCCCGCCATCTCAGCGGAGAAGCAGCATGGCTTCCACCGAGCTGCTTCAGCTGGAGCATGTCTTGACGGCTCCTGCCAGCTATCCCGTGGATGGTATCACGGAGTCTCAAAATTGCCACATCATGCCGCGATGGATGAATTTGAAGGTCAAGGCGGCTGTTGGCCAAGTTTATCCTAGTGGACCCGGCACAACTTATCACTGCATGCCAATTCCAAAAGGATATGCTAAGGTGATGGTGGATGAAATAACGGAGGGATTTGAGGACCTCGTGCTTGACCACCCTACCGGTGAAGGGGAGACTAGGCTGGGTTCTTCTCTGAAGACTCCATGCCTATGGAAGAAGGAGCTCATCAAACTTCTGAACTGGACGCCTCCGCCTCCTCCTCCTGCTACGGCGAGTCAGGGCACTCCGCCTCCTCCACCGCCTCCTCCTCCGGCGAGTGACGATCAGGGCACGCGTGGCGGCACTCCGCCTCCTTCTCTGGCGCATGGCGGCACTCCGCCTCCTTCTCCGCCTGCGCTGGCGCTACCGAGCAGCCAGCAGCATCCTCCTTCTCTGCCTCGCCAGCAAGGGTGGAAGAGACCCGCCACCGCCCCGGCTGCTCCGACGCGTCGTACTCCTTCTCCTCCGCCTCGTAAGCAAGCACGAAAGAAGACAGACGCCGCAGCCGCTCCGTCTGCTCCGGCGTCTAGCAGCACAACCAGAGGCGGGAGGCAATACAAATACGGTCCATCATCTCTCAAGCCTCTAGAGAAGTTACCATACGAGAGGTCTGAGGAGGAAAACGATACGATTGTGTAGGCCCACGTGAAGGAGTTCTTTGAAGGGGTGAAAGCAAAGAGACATCCACCTCCGGAGGAGAAGGTAGATTCGGTGAAAGCAAAGCGCACTATTGATGCCCTGAGGAAACCACCAAAGTCTCTGCCGAGAACCAACTAGGAGCGCATTACTGAACAGACATATCTCCAAGCCCAGCGGTCGGGAACTACTGTCAGTGCTAAAAGGTCAAAACAATGAGCAAAGGGGAAAAAATTGCCCAGCTCGGCGAACAAGCACAGCAATCGTGCCCCCCGCTCAATGTGTCTAATGCTTCGGGGACGGTGGCCGGTTATGGCAATCTTGACGATTACCTGCCTGACGATGCACTTCCTGATTTCTTGAAGGTGGACGGACACAGATACGAGTACGGGAAGCCTCTCGTCAAAGATGAGAAATCTCTGACAAAAATGATGCGAAGATTCCATAATTTGTACATGGAAACCTGCAGAGAGTCTGATGGTAAGAATGCTTTGTATCTGCATATTAAAGAGTAGCACAATCTCGTTGCAAATGATCTGTTGACTGTTCCATTTGAGGAGTTCTTCGTGTTCTTCAATCAAAAGGCCCTCGATAAATTAATGGTCTTTTGCTACTGCCTGTAAGTACTATTTCTGTCATTAAGTCTCTATATATAGCTCGGCTCTTTCATTGCATGCATGTATTTATAATTATTTATCCTCAATATATTATGCAGATTGAACATCGTCGAGTGCAAAAAACAAGAAATTTATGATATTGGGTTCATTAACACAAATATCATAGATGTATTTCTGGTTAAAAAGCACGTCGAAGAGGCCGAGGACAACTTGCTACGATCGTTGATCAAAAATCAAAACAAAGATACCATACTCTTTCCTTACAACGGCCCATGAGTGTTACTGTCGTGTGCATATTCGGTTTCCCTTATTACTCGAGCGAGGTTATAGTAATGTAATTGATGAGTTATGCATGCGTGCGCAGGTACCTCTATATTCTTCTGGAGATTAAGCTTGAGCGTGGACTAGTAACCGTCTTAGACTCGAGACGGAAAGATTCGAAAACCTACGCGGACATGACTGAAATGCTCAGCAAGTAAGTTCAATCGATCATAATTATCGCACCATATCGGTAACTTTTTTTTCATTTCCTGATATGTGAAGTAATAATAATTATTTTCTTTGTCTTGCAGGGTTTGGAAACAGTTCACCGCACAAGCTCCGGGACTGCCGAAGGAGCTGCAATATACATACCCGAAAGTAAGTACTACTGGCTAGCTAGTTGCGCGCATCTCCCGTTGATTCTATATATAGCTATACTTTCATCAATGCCATTTATAACGCTTCATTATCAGTTTGATTGACCTCTATTTCTCGTAAAGTGCTTGTGGCAGGAGGAAGGGACTGATTTCTGTGGATACTACGTGTGCGAGTTCATCCACACCGCGACTTTGAAAAACAAGCGGGGCTACTCTCAAAGACAATATGAAGTGTGTAAGCAATAATATTCACAATTTTATTTTATTACACCATCATTTCTGTTGAGTTTCATTCATATATATGTATTAATTAACCCCCTTCTTCAAATTAGACGTGGCAGATGCGGAATGAACTCCTAGAACCAGATCGCATGAAAGCAATTCAAGAGGAATTGGCGGGATTCTTTCTTGACCACGTCATCAGTAAAACCGGAGAATACCATGTGGAAATTGATTTCAAAAGCTAGCTAGGGGTTTGTAATTAAGAGATCTTATACATATTGTACATGTATGTAGCCAGTAGCGTCGGATACATGATACGATAACTTGTTGTTCGACCAACCTCTCGGAGAAGGAGAGGTCGATCGATCACATTTCTCTCGGTATATATGCATGACGAACTTCTGTACTGAATGGTTCTCTCGATCACTTATGTATATATGGTACGTAGCGTCCAAGCACGAACATAAGAGAGGACACTTCTCTCTATTAATTAGCTAGCTAACACAATATATGAAACACCTAATTAAATTAACCCCCCAAAACCCCCAACCTCCCCTCCTTTAAAAAAACACAAAAACCCCAGCAACTGGAATGCTGACGCGTGGATGCATTTTGGTCCCGGTTGGTGCCACCAACCGGGACCAAAGGCCCTCTGACTGGGGTGGGCGCACAGGGCCACGTGGAGGCACATTGGTCCCGGTTCTGGATTGAACCGGGACTAATGGGTGGAGGTATTAGTAACGACCCATTAGTCCCGGTTCATGAACCGGGACTAAAGGCCCTTACGAACCGGGACTAAAGGTTCATGAACCGGGGATCCCCCTCGACGCTGTCTGCCACCCTTCCTTAGTGATTTCTCTGCAGCCATGAACTTCAAACTGAATGGCTTCAATACGTTCAATGGCTTCAAAGGTTTTCGCTTGCTGGACAAACAGGAACTGGCTTCGGGAGAGTTAATGTGTTGCTCTAAGAATTCTGCAAACGAATGCAGACTATGAGAACCAAGGGATTCTCCCACGGACATGTACCTATGACAGCATTAGAGATGCGAGGGAAGGGGAAGAGGTCATATGCATTCTCAGAAGATTTTGAAGATAAATCAGTTTGAAGACATTGACCTCATGTTGCGGAGACATTCACTTATATGTTGAGAGTTGGTTCCAGATTTGTACGAATCCGTGAATAAGTACAAGTGAGGAATCTAACTAGATATGAAGCTTAAGTGAATATACTAGGCAGTATGAGATGCAGACATAATAGATCTAACTTTGTGTAGACAAAAATCACTTTTGGTAAATAGGATGAATCATTGCGGATCAAAAAGTTGGTAAAAATAGAGTTATATTTACCACACGAAGAACTGCTAGATGGGATGAACTGGAGACCGAGAAGTTCAATCCACCGTTCCCTAACTTGGCGACGGAGGACACCTACGGCGGCGGCGGAGAGGGCGATGCCCACGACTGGCGTGAGGACGGCGTCGGAGAAGTCGCAGCAGCTAAGCGCTTCGTCGCCGGCGTCGTTGAGAGCTAGTGGTGCCGCTAGGGTTTTGACGAGGTGGAGAGGTGGAAGAAGGTTTTCTTGACTGCCGGGGACACGTATTTATAAGTAGGTGTGTGGCATAGCGCAATTACGCAGGTGCCCCTGCCTGTTCACATCCGTGGGACACGTGGCAAGCATGCAACATACTCAAAGTTGTCCCACGTTCCCACGCTCGCCATGTTTGTCGGATGGTTGTTCCGGGTTCTCCGGATTTCAACAATAAAGATGAATCATTTACGAGGACTTGATGTTTGTCTCTGTGTCTTCTGCTGTCAAGGATGCAGAGAAGACATTTGATAGTTTCAATAGAATGCATATGATTTGGACAGATAGAGTTTGAGATAGAAACCATAGAGAGATTAGGGTCCGATCACATTCACTTAGTTCAAAAGATTCACAAATGAAGACATATCTATAAGTGACTGCTGTAGAGGACAGAATACTAGTATATATATATATATATGGGAAAGCAATCAACTCAACATAGTGAAGTAAATCATGAAGATAAGTTGAAAGTTGAAGACAAATCAAATGCGAATATATTCAACAATAACGCCATGAGTGAAACACTTCAAACCATGAAATTTGGTGGTGGCGTTACCCACCGTATAGGAAGTATTAGACCCAGACACGGCGCACAATTATCGTGGCGCTCCGAAGTCAAATTCCATGTTAATGTATTCACACTTAGAATGTAAGTCTTCATTGATTGAAGATATACTTTACTTCGTGTGTTGCACATCTAAGTCATCAACATGCATAAGTGTTAGGATGTGTGCCTGATCACAGGACATATGAGGATTCCAAGATATTTAGCTCACACCGTAACTTGAAAAACATTTTCTCATCCAGGGGCTTTGTGAAGATATCTGCCAGTTGCTCTTAAGTGTTGACGTGAATGATGTCAATATCTTTCTTCATGACATGATCTCTGAGAAAATGATGACGAATTTCAATGTGCTTTGTCTTCGAGTGCTAGACTGGATTGTTGGCAATCTTGGTGGCGCTTTCGTTGTCGCAGAAGAGAGGGACTTGCTTCAGATTGATGCCATAGTCCTTGAGAGTTTGCTTCATCCACAGAAGCTGAGCACAACAAGATCCAACAGCAATGTATTCAGATTCAGCAGTTGAGAGTGATACACAGTTTTGCTTCTTTGAAGAGCAACAGACAAGTGATCATCCCAGAAAGTGACATGTTCCTAATGTAGACTTGCGATCCACCTTGTCACCAGCATAATCAGCATCAGAGAATCCGACCAGATCAAATTTTTAGCCCTTTCGATACCATAATCCGAGTGTTTGGGTGTAAGCCAAATATCTAAGAATTCGCTTCACAACTAAGTGATGCGATTCCTTTGGTGCCGCTTGGAATCGAGCACACATGCAAACACCAAGCATAATATCTGGCCCAGATGCACATAGGTAAAGTAAAGAACCAATCATGGAGCAGTATACCTTTTGATCGAACTCTTTACCATTGTCGTTGGGACCAAGATGATGTTTGGCTGGCATTGGCGTCGTGTACCCTTTGCAATCTTGCATTCCGAACTTCTTCAAACAGTCTTTGAGATATTTTTCTTGAGATATGAAGATTCCATTTCTTTGCTGACAAATTTGAAGACCAAGGAAGAACTTCAGCTCACCCATCATGGACATCTGATATTGCTCTTGCATCATGTATCCAAAATCATCACTATACTTCTGGTTGGTGCAGCCGAAGATTATGTCATCCACATATATTTGGCACACAAACAGTTCACCATCATATGTCTTCGTGAAGAGTGTGGGATCGAGGGATCCTGGTTTGAAGCCTTTGCTCTTCAGGAAGTCTTTGAGTGTATCATACCAAGCGCGAGGAGCTTTTTTGAGGCCATAGAGTGCTTTGTTTAGTTTGTACACCATATCAGGATGTTTTGGATCTTCAAAGCCAGGTGGTTGAGCAACATACACTTCTTCTTCAATCTTGCCATTGAGGAAAGCACTCTTCACATCCATTTGTTTCATCAAATCACACGTCCACAGTTTCAACGATTTTGTAGTGAAAGAGGTTGAAGACTCTGTAAGAGTGCGAATCCTTTCCATAACCAAGCATGAAGCCTTCGTGAGCTTTGGGTTCAAATTTTGACTTGTGATGGGGATCCTTGATCCAGCACCTAGCACCAAAGACCCTGAAGTAGCTGACATTTGGCTTCTTGCCAGTAAGGAGCTCATAGGATGTTTTTCCCAGAAGCTTGTGGATGTTTACACGTTTGATGATGTGACATGTTGTATCAATAGCTTCAGGCCAGAACTTTTTGGTGTCTTGTACTCATCGAGCATTGTTCAAGCCATCTCAATGAGGGTTCTGTTCTTGCGCTCTACAATGCCATTCTGCTGAGGTGTGTATGGAGCAGAAAACTCATGAGTGATTCCCATTGTATCCAAATAGAGATCAAGCCCGGTGTTCTTGAATTCGGTGTCGTTATCACTTCTGATATGCTTGATCTTGACGCCATAATTTTTCATTGCTCGATTGGCGAATCGTCTGAAGACATCTTGTACTTCAGTCTTGTAGAGAATTATGTGCACCCATGTGTATCTTGACTAGTCATCAACAATGACGAAGCCATAGAGACACGCTATTGTTGTGAGGGTAGAGTAGTGAGTAGGGCCAAATAAGTCCATGTGCAACAGCTCGAAGGGTTGAGATGGCGTCATGATTGTCTTCGAGGGGTGCTTCGCCCTAGTCATCTTCCCAGCTTCACAGGCACCACACAAATGATCTTTCTTGAACTTGACACCTTCGATGCCTATGACATGCTTCTTCTTGACGAGTGTGTGTAAGTTCCTCATGGCAGCATGCCCCAGCCTTCGATGCCAGAGCCAGCATTCTGAAGCTTTTGCAAGAAGACATACGGCAAGCTGTGGACCTGCTGAGAAATCTACCATGTATAGATCATCTTTCCTATACCCTTCAAAGACTAGAGACTTGTCAGATTCCATTAGTATAAGGTAACGATATTTTCCAAATAGCACAATCATGTTCAAGTCACAAAGCATTGAGACAAACATTAAGTTGAACCCAAGGGATTCAACAAGCATCACTTTATCCATGTGTTGATCCTTCGAGATTGCAACTCTACCTAGAGCCAATACCTTGCTTTTACTAGTGTCAGCAAATGTGATTTGACTCTTGTCGGATGGACGTAAGGTTGAGTCCATGAGAAGACTTCGATCACCAGTCATATGATTAGTGCATCCGCTGTCGATAATCCATTCTGAAGCACGAGGTGTCATAACCTACAGTGCAGTTAGGAGGATAGGCTTCACAAGGTATGTTGTGAAGCATAAGCATTTGACCCACACTAGGATTATCACAACTTAGATCAAGATTAGAACACACAGTATGACAGGTAAGCGTTTCATATGTGGAATACACAGTAAGTCATTTTATCATGCGTCCCTTTATGTTTTAGGTCCCCAGCAATAATATCGGACGCCTTTGATTGCTGGCTGGAGACCACATTCTGCAAAAGAGAGTTAATTCTTCTTCACCACCCACATCTTCAGGGGTGGCTTAGAAGCAATGAGTCTAAGTGCAGCATCTGAGAATTTCGGCTTTGAAGCCCTAGCAAATAGCCTTGCAGAAGATGAATGATACTCATATGAATAAGCAGAAAAGTTCTTAGTCCTATGAACATGGCGGTTTGAGGACACACGTTCATATTCATAAGTTTGAGCACGATTTCCCTATAAAACATTGGCGTTAGGGTGACTCAAGTGAGTCCCGTAATCGTATGAAGCCGTTGGACCATATGATGCCTTTGGTCTGGGGTTTGTCTTCTTCCCTGGTGGTGTCATGATGACATTCACTGGAAGATTCTCAAGACAACTTTTGGGAACCCAGATCTTCTTCATAGGTGGTCCATTCCTACAGTTAGTACCAATATACCTGGCAAACACTTCACCATTCTGATTTTTGAACAGTTTATAGTTTGCATCAAAGGATTCATCAATGATAATAGGATTAGCATAGGTAAAGCCAGATAAAGTGGATGGATCCACTGAAGGTTCCTTTGCAGCAACCCATGTGGTTTTGGGATACTGCTCAGGCTTCCAGTAGGAACCATCAGCATTCATTTTCCTCTCGAACCCAACAACCTCTTTCCTAGGGTTTCGGTTCAGAATCTGCTTTTTGAGGACATCACAAAGTGTCTAATGTCCTTTCAGACTTTTGTACATCCCAGTTTCAAGCAATGTCTTCAACCTAGCATTTTCATCAGCAATAGCAGTGGTATCCTCCGCAAAGGGGTTAGTTTCCACATCAGTAGTTGAAGACAATGCAACAACAGTGGTATTGGAACATTCAGCAATAGAGGTAGCGTTATCACACTCAATGCATTTTAGACATGGTGGTTCAAATCCATTCTGTGTAATGCTGATTTGTTGAGCAAGTAATGAATCGCGCTCCTTCAGAAGATCTCCACAATCCACTCTTGTCTTTTCAAGATCTTGCCTTCTTTGAAGACATTCAGAAGAAAGTTTCTCATGATCAGACAAGAGAGCATTATGTTGATCTTGAAGGGCGTCAAACTTGGAATGAAGTCTCTGAAAACTCTCAGCCAAAGCTTTTGACTGATCCATTTCTTCGCCCAATATATCATCGCTCTTACTAAGCATGTTTTGAACCTTTTCCAAGGCTCTTTGTTGTTTAGTGGCAAGGGAAGCAAGTTTGACATAGCTGGGGCCAAATTCATCACCTGATTCATCATCACTAGTTTAAGAGAGGTAGCATTCAGTTACCTTAGCACCCCCTGCCATGAGGCATGGTGAAGATGAAGACGATTTAGGTGGAAAGGTCATCTCTTTAAGAGACACCTTGTAGTCATCAAGCCAAGGATCATGACGATTAAGATGACTTTCATAGACCTCAGAAAGACGGTCCCAGATTAGCTTCGCATGATTGAGGTGCATGACGTTCCTGAACTGATTTCGGGACAGGCAGGAGTAGATGACATCCTTTGCTGTGAGGTTCAGTAGAGTGTACTTGCGAATGTCATCAGCCTCCGCCATCTTGCATAGATCGATAAGACCAATCTCAGTGACGGTCCATAGTTTGCTGTCCATAGCCATGAGTCGTTTCTTCATCATGGCTTTCCACCGAGGATACTCATGACCGTCAAAGGTGGGGCAAGATACATTCCTCAATCCTGCAGTCGACATAGCTAAACTCCAGGTGGTTAAACCGAATCACACAGAACAAGGGAGTACCTTGGTCTGATACCAATTAAAAGTGCTAGTTATCGACTAGAGGGGGGGTGAATAGGCGATTTTTATAAAAGTCTTCAAAACGTGGAAGTTTTGAAGACAAACAATAGAAATGACCTAATTGATATGCATCGGAAGATAAACTACAACAAGTAAGCCATAGTCAAGTATGCAATAATGTGAACGTACAAAGACTAATAGCAGCAAGGTAGTAAGGATCAGGATGGAAGATAGTATGAAGCCAATCAACGATAGTATTCAAGTGATGAAGTCAAATAGATAAGACAAATAAGCAAAGACTTCACGAAGACAAACTCAAAGTAAAGGAGGGAAGGGATAGAACCAGTCACTTGATGAAGGCACATGATTTGTTGGACCAGTTCCAGTTGCTGTGACAACTGTACGTCTGGATAGGGAGGCTGAGATTCAACTCAGAAGACCATGTCTTCACCTTATTCCCCTTGAGCTAAGGACACACAGTCCTCGCCCAATCACTCTGGTAAGTCTTCAAGGTAGACTTCCGAACCTTCACAGACTTTGTTCACTGGCGATCCACAATGACTCTTGGATGCTCAGAATGCGACGCCTAACCGGTTGGAGGATACACAGTCCTCAAGTGTAATAAGTCTTCAAGTCACACAGACAGAAAGACTTCAGTGATGCCTAACACTCTTTGGCTCTGGGTGTTTGGGCTTTGTCCTCGCAAGGATTTCTCTCTCAAAGGCTTCGAGGTGGGTTGCTCTCAAAACGACAAAAGACGTAAACTAACTCTGAGCAGCCACCGATTTATGGTGTAGGGGGTGGGCTATTTAGAGCCACAAGGCAACCTGACCTGATATGTCCGAAATGACCCTGGGTCACTAAGGAACTGACATGTGTTCCAACGGTCAGATTTCAAACACACACGACAACTTTTCTTGGGCTACAAGCAAAGCTGACTCATCCAGCTCTGGATAAGATTTGCTCTCATTGTCTTCGCTTGAAGACATAGGATTTGGGTTGAGCATCACTTCAGTCACTCTGACTTTGTTCACTTGGACCCCACTTAACAGTACGGTGGTTCCTATGACTCAATAAAGAAGAAAAGGAAACAACGAAACAACACAGTCTTCGCGCTCCATAGTCTTCGCTCAATGTCTTCTCTTGTCATAGTCTTCAATGTGAATATCTTCACATACCACCATTGTCTTCAATGTCTTCATACATTTTTAGGGGTCATCTCTGGTAGGTAAACCGAATCAATGAGGGACACTACCTGTGTAATCCTGCAATTCTCACAAACGCATTAGTCCCTCAACCAACTTTGTCGTCAATACTCCAAAACCAACTAGGGGTGGCACTAGATGCACTTACAGTTAGTAAGGCCGATCCAGTGCCCAAAGGGCCAGTACTATCACGGCGAACCCCAACTCCACCAGTTAGTACGCCCATTCCTGTGGAGGAAGCACAACCAGCTAGTCATAGTTTAGCATCTATCGGATTTGATGTTGTTAAATCGTATGTGCGTATCTTCCCATCTTGGAAATGTTATACTAAAGATGAAGGAAAATGCCAGTTGCAGGTGTTTGTCCAGGAGTTATGCATGTGTAAGTAATGTTATTCATGGCAATTACTTTGCTTCGTCCCATACATCCTACCTCCATGATGGTTATAATACAACAAATTTTCCCATTTTTCTCTATAGAGAAGGACCGATTTGGAAACTCAGGAGGAGGTAACCTGTGCTAATACCTCTGCTATCTTCAAGAATGCTTGGTGGCAGTATTGGAATTACCTGAAGAAAACATACTTCACCGGCAAAGAAACTCATCAAATTCCCTTACATTCTCCTGAGACACATTTACTGGATGATGACTGGGAACGCCTTGTTCTGTACTGGTCCCAAACCAAGAATGTGGTAAGGTCTATGAGCTCATTTTCTATTTTTAAGTATTATATTCTTGCGTCTTACTGTACTCTGTTCATGTAGAACAAGTGCCTAAACCTGAAGAACAACTGTTCTAATTTAAGATTCCAATGCTATCATAGTTCAAAAAAGCGCTAGGCGTTAATTGTGCGTTTTGCCACCGGCTTGCGCTTTACTGACCAAAGCGCATGCTTATGCACAGTTATGCACAGATTAAGCGTAGTTAGGCGCAATGCGTTTTGCCAACGCCTAGAGCCTAGGCGCGCTTAAGCGCTCGCTTAGGCGCGCCTTTTTTAACTATGATTGCTTTGCTCTTGTATAAGTGTATTTACTCATACAAAATTATTTTTAAATTGAAGGATCCAATTGAAACTCCAATGGCACAGCAGGTATGTTCACACATGTTTCTTTAACAGGTTTTCTCTTATCAATAGCTCTGTTGATTTCAATTTCAATTGTGTATACAGTTGACTTTCATATCATGCACATTACTAGCATCACAACAAAGCCAATAGTGTTGTTGTACATGTAGACCCGTGGTACCCATCTGAAATCTTGTTGTGCCGTGTAGCTTCCCACGCTTTGTATTCTTTCACTGCTGCTTTGTCTTGAATTGATATGATTTGAACCGTGTCTCTATTTTGATTTGGCAAGACAATGCAGTGACCATAGGACATAGATATATGTTTGTTTTATGCTTTTATTATGTACTAGTACTTGGCAATAGAAGTCTTGGTAGTTTAATCATGTCCACCTTACTAATGAACTGGTTCACCGAAATGAGTTTCATATACTACTGGTACATGCTAAACTTGTTATGTGTCTGCTTGTTTCTTCTTTTAGAATGCTGACAGAATATTGGGGAAGAGTGCCTTATTAAGCAATGGTAAAGGAAGTAATGCAGATAAGGTTCAGGATAGTGACATATCCTTGTTGGTCTCCAACAAAGCTGATAAAACAGCTAAGGAATACTATCTTGAAGACAGCGAAACAACCCCAAAGTCCTGTCTTGGTTTAGTGTTCGAGTTACTGGCCACTACCGCTTGCACAAGCTATTCAAACTCACTGTCTGAATCAGTTCGGTTTCTTGAGTCTCAACTACAAGATGAAAGACATCGATTAGCTGCGCTGCGACAAGAAGCGGAAGGACTGCGGAAGTCCTTGGAGCATTCAGATGCATACTTTCTGGTGCAACAGCAAGTGTTGGAGGATTTTAGTGCCAAACAGGACAAAGCTAATAAGCTTGCTAAGCTTATTGCCAGCATGGTGGATACCCAGGATAAAGTTTCTTGAGCTCTTCTGAAGTTGTTTCAGTTATGCTCTTGTTTTTCTGCCGCGTTTATTTGCACTGGTGGCTAGTTTTGACGGCCAGTGTATGTAATATGCTGCTTTGTTCCCTATATTTGCACTGGTGGCGAACTTTGATGCCCAGTGGATGTAATATGTGTAATAGCGGTAATAGGCTAGCATTTATTGCTTGCTTATTTATTTCCTTATTGTCTTGTTTAGCTGTTTGCTTGTAGTCACTGCAGTTCGTTTTCTGTGTTTTTCTAGTGGCCACAATAGCCTATTTTTGGTAGCTAGGCCAAAATAATCATGGCAACACATGGACTGTTGTAACCATGGGCCTCCTGTAGGCCGTATGATCCATGGGTCTTCTTCCGACCGTAGGATCCATTGGCTTTCTATACAGGCCGTAGGATCTATTGGCCTTCTATACGGGCCTTAGGATTCATGGGCCTTCTATGGGCCGTAGGGTCCATGGGCCTTCTACGAGCCGTAGGGTCCATGGGCCTTCTACGGGCCGTACGATCCATGGGCCTTCTACGGGCCGTACTATTCATGTGCCTCATACGGGCCGTAGGATCCATGGGCCTTCTACGGGGCGTAACATCATTCCGCCAATCATGGGCCGTACTATTCGTGAACCATAATGGGTCGTTAATAGGCCGTATTTGATAACTCTATGAAAACAGCCCAATGGGTTTTTTTGACATGAAAATGGCCCAACGTATTAACAGTCCGCAAATGGGCCGACCGTAACAACGGGCTGAATTTGGCCCATAAGCAGAAAATGACAGTAACGGGCCGTATGTAGCCGAATGCTGCCAATGAGCCAAAGAATCAATGGGCCCTGAGAAGGCCGAAAGATAACTTGGGCTGGAAATGGCCCAATGGAATAACGGGCCGTTAATGGGTATAAAGTGATACACTGTTCATTACGGGCCTGTTTCACCACGGGCCGTTAATGGGCCAAGATTTACAAAGGGCCTCATATGGGCCAAAAGAAGTCATGGGCCACACATGTGCCGGAAGTTAAAACGGGCTAGAATCATATTGGACGGTCAAGATGAAGCTACTGGGCCTAATTAATTCGGATAGGGCATAACGGGCCCTGGGTTAGCGGGCTGTAAATGGGCTATATGCGAACAAGCCGTTAACATGATTTCTGTGGGCTGGCCCGCCACCTTTTGACCAAGTCAAACGGGCCGTCCTCTTCATAGGAATGGGCCTCTGTTGAGCCGTGCATGTGTCGCCGTATCCTAGGCGCCTTCTGTCCAATGAGCGGATGACATCTGTCCCAACGGTGAGCCGACACGTGTTTTCTCCAGCCAATGATGATTTTACACGTGAAAAATCCCCATTGGTCGGGGCTGTTAACGGGTTATCAGATCCAAAACCCGACCCGACAGCTTAATGGCATTCCGTTATGGTGGATGCCACGTGTCGGTCACCCTTGACGAAAGCACTTCTGTGCCACGCGATTTATCGTCATGGAAGTGGACACTTCCGTGATGATAATTTTGGTAACGTGATGGAACACTTCTACGACAACATAGGTATGACTATCTTGCTTCTATCATAAAATCGTCATGGTTGTACATGCATGACAAAAAACGCGACCTACTGTGACAAACCCGTATCATCACGAAGTGTATTTTTTTGTAGTGTGTATGCCTGTCCCTGTATGTTAGTGCCACTTTGGGTTCACGACTAGCCATGTCAGCCCGGGCTCCTTGTCATATGGATGCTAGCGACACTATCATACACGTGTGCCAAAAGGCGCAAACGGTCCCGGGCAGGGTAAAGCGACACTCGTGGGAATACCGTGCGTAAGGCCGCAAAGTGATATGAGGTGTTACATGCTAGATCGGTATCGTGTGACCCGTACTTGTGCGTATGATATGTATGGCTCTCTGAGCCTTTAAATAAAGTACTTGAGTTGTAGAGTCATGTTGTGATACCATGTTGTATTTGCACATATCGAGCATATTGTGTGTACGATTGAAATGCTTGGTATGTGTGGGATCTGACTATCTAGTTGTTTATCCTTGGTAGCCTCTCTTACCGGGAAATGTCTCCTAGTGCTTCCGTTGAGCCCTGGTAGCTTGCTACTGCTCCAGAACACTTAGGCTGGCCGGCATGTGTCCTTCTTTGATCTTGTGTCTGTCCCTACAGGGAAATGCCACGCAATGACTACTGGAGTCCTGTTAGCCTCCTACAGCCCGGTTTACCGGAGTCCTGCTAGCCCAGTTGCTACAACCCGGATTCACTCATTGATGACCGACACGTTCAATGTTGGGTCACGTATGCCTGTCCCTATAAGTTAGTGCCACTTTGGGTTCATGACTAGCCATGTCAGCCCAGCCTCCTTGTCATATGGATGCTAGCGAAACTATCATATACGTGTGCTAAAAGGCGCAAACGGTCCCGGGCAAGGTAAGGCGACACCCGTGCGAATACTGTGCGTGAGGCCGCAAAGTGATATGAGGTGTTACATGCTGGATCGGTGTGGCATGGAGTCGGGGTCCTGACAGCGTTGGCATCAGAGCTGGACTACTTGTAGGTTCTTCAAGCCAAACTGGTAGATGTTGAGTCTAGAAATGCTTTAGTTATATATAGGGGAATTGATTGTGGGACGGAACATAAGGTTCTTTTTACTCCTTTACCTCAAGGCATTCTGATCTAGGCCAGTCCATTCTTTCCACCGGGGGTTAAGGACTAGGATCTCTTCTATCTATCAGGCGCACGTGTTAGTAATCCGTAGTACCTTATAGGATTGATGGTTGCAAGCATAGTTCAGTTCTACTACTCCAATATGTTTTTAAGATGGACCCAGAACCCTGATATGATGTTGTTGAGTGACTATGCAATCTTTTGCAAAGTGTCTTAAACCCTTTTTGAGCATTTACAGCCATTATGCTATCGAATTTTTGCTAGAAATTCTAATGTCTTTAATTTGTCGGTGATCCAAATGTCGACCCGCACTGTTCATCAGGTGGTTCGCTTGACCTACGGCATTGACGTGCCCGGGCATACAGCTATGTTGGTACCGGTGATGACTGGGGTCGGTTATCGATGGTATCTTGAGTATACTGTCGAGGAGCAGTTCTCCGATTTCAACCAGAGCCAGTTCATCTGTACTATGAGGATTTTTCCAGCCTATCCCGGTTCCACTGACCCTCTACATTGGTCCTATGGACTCGGTATCACCATAGAGATGTCTATTCAGGATGCAGCCAACTCGATGATTTCTATCGTCCGAGCTGGGTATGCTTGCTGAATGACATTGAGTTCCGCTATTTACCGGCAGCATGCACTGGTTCAGAGGGCTACTACACCGGGTTCTATGCTGATGCTGCTCACGAGGAGCCACTTCTGCGCACTACTACCGAGATGCTAGAGGAGACAGATCGGGAGAACCGTGCTCTACGCATGGAGTTGTATAACACCCACCAGGACAACTGGGCTACACTGACGCGACTTGCACCAGCCGTTCAGACAGGGTACCTGGATATGCATGACCTGTATTCTATTCGCACACGTCTTCCGGCTTGCATGGATTATGCAGACGTTGGAGGTATCACTCCTCCGCGCGGGCGCCATCTTCCACACTTCATGGGGCCGAGGCCTCATCCGAGCACATACGGTCCACAGTCTCGTCGTGATCGTGAGTTCCCGGATCCACACGTGTCCCTTCCAGGCTATGTGTGGGACTTCTGCGAGGACAACTACAGATCTGGATATGACTTAGCCGGATTGCGACACTAGTAGTTTGTAGTAGTCATATTTCCACGTTCCTGCGTGTCCTGTGGAATATTACGTAGTTTGTACTAGGTTCCGGAGGTGTAAAAAAGTAATGTATAGGAGCTTGGGATGCCTCCAATGAGATGTAATCTTCCTTTCACCACAGTTGTACTCAGTTTGGTCTCGTACTAAACCATGTATGGTGTGTATGACGATGGAATAAATGTAGCAGTTTCTATAAGTACCATGTCATACGGATGATCATCTTGCATTCCGAGTTATCCATTACATTCTGCACTTCTATGTTAGAATCATATCATTCTGGACTAAACCATTGTCTTGTTTTTCGAGGATGGTCAACACATGCAATAACCCTGCTTCCCCGGAGCAGGCTGAAGGTAGTTGGGCTAGAGATGCGAACCTACCTCATCTTCCTTCTTTGGATCAGGTCATGCTGGAGGCCGAGAGGAACAAACGGGAGACCAACCGTTTGCTGGAATGCATCAAACAGAACACCGCACTCCACTAGAGGAATGACTTGGTGTCTCTCAGCGACTTCATCAAGTCACACCCACCCACCTTCCATCACTCCGTCGAGCCCCTCGATGCCGATGATTGGCTTCGCAGCAATACCCACAGCATTACCCATAGGCTGAGTATTTAAACTCGAGGACACCCAGTCCCAGACACCCAGTCCTCACCGTATTCTCCTTGAGCTAAAGTCACACAGACCTCGCCCAATCACTCGTGGTAAGTCTTCAGGTGACTTTCGAACCTTCACAAACTTGGTCACTCGGCGATCCACAATTCCTCTTGGATGCTCTAGACCTTGACGCCTAACCGTCTGGAAGAAGCACAATCTTCAAAGGAAACAAGCATCAGATCCACGCAGGATCAGTCTCTTTAGTGATGCTCAATCACTTTGGGGTTTTGTAGGATTGGGTTTGGGTTTTCCTCACTTGATGATTTTCGCTCAAAGTCCTCCGAGGATGGGTTGCTCTCAAATGACAAGTTCCAGTTTCTCTCGGAGCAGCCAACCAACTAGTGGTTGTGGGGGCGGCTATTTATAGCCTAGGGAGCAGTCCGACATGATAAGACATAAATGCCCTTGTCTGATATGACCGTTATGTGGGTAGATATTTTGGGACAGCTGGCCCGTAGCACAACAATGGTCAGAATATTTGACTCTCAAATACCCCAGGGCTATCATGTTCCACACTGTGTAGGCAATCCGCACTGGCGAATTCCTAACTCCTCGGTCAGAACAAATTCCTCAGAGACCAGAAGAACTTCATCTCTGTCACTGAAGAATATGACTGAACTGTGTGAGATTTCCAATGGCTTCACTCGAAAGGATTGGTAGGTGTAGGATTTTGAGATGAGCATCACATGGAAATTTTTCCTTAGTATTTCCTCAACTCCCTTTAACAGTAAGGTGTTTCCTATGACTCAAGAAAGAGAAAATGAAACAGTAAAAAATGAGTCTTCACGCTTCATGTTCCTCGAATGATTACCATGTCTTCAAGGTCACACCAATTTCTTCACTTTCAAAATCTTCAGAAAGTCTTCAGGAATCCACAGTCTTCAGTTGAAGAACTTCATTTCTAGGGGTCGACTTTCTCTATAAATATCAAACTCCTCATAGACTTATAGACATGTGTACACTTACAAACGCATCAGTCTCTTAACCTATAAGTTTTCAATACACCAAAATCACTAAGGGGCACTAGATGCACTTACAATCTCCCCCTTTTGGTGATTGATGACAATATAGGTTAAGTTTTCAACGTGGATAAACATATGAAGTGTAAATACTGATATTGAGGAATTTGATTGCAAGATATAGAAGAACTCCCCCTGAAGATGTGCATAGTGAGGAATTTGCTTTTGAAGCAATGCACATTTGAAGAGTATAATCATGGAGATCTCCTCCTATATCTTCTAATTCATACACGCATTTGACATATAACATGAAGAATTTGAAATGCATGATGAAATATGGTGACTGATGTAATTCAGCATGTGTGCATTAACATTAATGAGAAACAAGCATGCAAAAGAACTCAGCAAAAGTATCAGGCCACCATAGAGTTTAAGATTACAACTCGATCCAGCAAAGTCATCAAAAGAACGAGAGTTGTAACTTAAAAAAACGCCCATATACGATAGACCCGCTTGAAGACTAACCCAAATTTCTCCCCCTTTGTCATCGAATGACCAAAAAGGGTTGAAAATGAGGACTAATGCCCCTGAAGTATATCACAAAGATGGAGGAGCGCCAGCGTTGTTGGGGTCTTGAGTCGATGTAGGGCCTGCTGTAGTGTCATCCAAGTCTTCGAACTCGTCCATGTCGCGGGATGAAGAATATGAACTTGCGACCAAAGGAGGAACCTTGACCTTCTTGAGCTTCTTCGGCGGAGGAGCAAACCAGTCAAAGTATTCTTTGAAGCCCATTTGCTTCAGATCTTCTTCACCATACAGATGTGACAGAATAGCCCAGGTGCGATCGAAAACTTCATGGAGGTAGTAATGGCTTTTCTTCACTACATTATGTGTAGAGGTCATGTTGTTAAGAATAGAGCCAAACTGACGCTTAACCCATTTATTGTTGCGATCCACCTTCTAGTGAAGACTTAGAAGCAGCTCACGGTCAGTCATCACTCGAGGAGAAGTGGCTTGAGGACTTGACTTGGGAGCATTGGTAGCAGAATCATGTGTGGCAGAGTCATCATTGGTGGAGTAAGATGCAGCTTTGCGGAACTGACCATCCAATGGACAACTGCCTTCATTGATAACAGCAGGTGCCTTGCCCTTTACTTTAGATGAAGAATATGTCCGTTTGAGGACTTCAATTGGGGGCAAGTAGCTACCATGGTTGAGAGTGTCAGCCTTGTAGTTGAGTGAAGACCTTGTTCTGAGGAATCTCATGATCCATGGAGCATAAGGCATCAGCTCAAACGGTGAAACTGCAACATTTGCGAGAGTCATCACGAAGAAATCGTGGTAATTGATAGGGATGCCATACATGATGATGAAGAGCATATTCTTCAGCATCCCCACAATTTCTTAATCAGATGAGTCATGAACTTTGATTGAACTGAGATTGTTTGTCAGAATGTGATACATGGTCCTTGGCACATACAGCAATTCCTTCACGAGGAATTTGGTCCTTTGGGCTTTTCCAGGCTTCAGAGGCTTCATGAGCACTTGCATGTAATGATCGGTGAGTTCAGGCTCATCATACAAACAATGAGCACCTAAAGGGGGGGGGGACTGAGTGCCAAGGCATGAATCAATTCAGAGGCTGCTGCCTTGTAGTGAGTGTTTTCGGTCATCCAGTCCAACACCTAAGTGTTGATTTCATTAGCTTCACCAGTGATATTCAGTGTTGCATAGAACTGAAGAATTAGCTCTTCATTCCAGTCAACAATGTTAGTGCAAAAGTTAAGCAGACCTGCAACATGAATCATACTGAGGACTGGTGTGAAGCAAGGCATTGATTCCATGTCCACGTGAGGAATATGCTGCTGGTCAAAGACTTTGTCTTTGTTGAAGAGTACTGAGGAATAGAAGTTGGCCTGGCTAGCAGTCCAGAAACGCTTCCTTCTAAGGCGAGCATTGTCATATGGGTTGAATTCAGTGAAGAATACATGCTCACCGAAGAAATCATCAGCCTTGAATTTTGGCTTCTTGGAGAAGGGATCCTTTGGCTTGGGTTGAGGGGTGTCAGTGATCTGCATTACCACCTCAGGAATCGCAATCTCAGGTTCCTCATGTCGAGGAATTTCAAGCTCTTCTGCAGTTGCAGCCTGGGTCATCAATTCTTCATTTACAATTTCATCAGCACTAGTGGCGGGAATTTCTTCATGGACGGACGGGGTTGCACGAGGTTCTTCAGATCCCATTTGCACTTCAGTAGCATCAGGGGACTGAGGAATTGCTTGGAGTGGAGTGAACAATGGAGAGTTGGGGTGCTGACTTTCCCAAAAGTCATCATTCAGTATAGGTGTGGTACAGTCGATGTCCACATCCTCATCTTCCATTTCTTCAACACCTGCCTCTTCAGCAGTGAACTGAGGCATACGTGAGAAAACAACTGGGGATGAAGGGATTCTATCCACTTCAATTTCTTCATCCAACTACTCTGTCTAAGTAGCAGAAGGAGTTTCTTCATTGGATTCCTCGGGAACCACATAATCTTCAACAAAATGAACAAGGTCCTTTGGTGGCATGTAAGAGACAGGAACGACTTCAATTGGATTTTCAGTTGAACTTGTCAAAGGCTTCATCTTCTTCGAAGCTGAAGAATCTGATGAAGCTGATGCCTTCCTCTTTTTCATCATTGCACGCTCCGTAGCCTTGGTCTTCTTCACATCTAATGCAGATGGAAGGATCGGAGCTGGTGTAGGCGCAGGAGGTGCACAGGACTTGGGTTCAGTTTCTTCAGGCACAACTATTGCAGTTGCCCTGACTTCTTCATTTTCTTCAGGCGCACCACTAGTGGATGCCCTGGCAATTTCTCAACGGCTGGAATGCAGTCATCAGCCCTGGTACTCTCATTTTCTTCAGCAGCCTGACTGACATCAGTGGTGCTGGCATGTTCTTCAGTGTGTTGAGCAGATGCTTCAGCCTGAGGAATTTCAACGTCCACAGGAGTAGTAGCAGTTGAAGTAAATGTATTCGTCAAATTGATGAACCGAACCTTTGCTCCCTTCCAATCAGCATAGTACCGATTGAAATCATCACTCGGTTGCTTGATTTTAGTTTGCAAAGCAATGAGTTGTTCAGGGGTAAGAGTGAGGACATTGTCCTTGAGGTAGTGTTGTTTCTTATACTGCGCTTTCTTCAGTTTTCTTCCTTGTTCATATTTCCACTTCTCTTCTTCAATGAAGTGAGTCAAAACATGACTTTGACCAGGAGTGAGGTTCATCTCCGGCAAAGGTGTGTTAGGGTCCTTGTGCCATAAGTCAATGAAATCGAGGACCAACTTTGGATCCAATAGTAGTGGCACATTGCTACCTTTGGCTCTAGCGGCCCTGGCTTGCATGTCTCTGATGATTTCGGCAAGTTCTTCATCATCAGCCTCATCGTCATCAGAGGGGATTTGGAAAGCGACCTGCTTCTTGTGAGGACTTGGTCAAAGGCCTCGTCCAGCAATGGCCTTTTTCTTCAGCAGAGATGGGCCAGCTGAGGAACTTGGTGCAGTAGTGGAGCTTGCAGATGCTCTAGAGGCAATTGAGATGCCAGTTTTCCTTTGGCATGTGGTGAGATGAACAGGTGCCGAGGATTTGGTCGGAGCAAATGAAGACTTTGTCGGAGGAGCTGAGGACTTTGGAGGAGGAGCAGACTGAGGAATTTGGCGTGAGGGCTTTGAAGATTCTGGCCTGGAGGGCATTGCTGAGGAACTTGGCCATGACGGCATTGAGGAAGAAGCACTTGACTTATGTGCATGCTTCTTGGGCATTGCATTTCTAGGCTTACTAGTAGAGGCCTCAGTAGTGGCAGCAGCAGCAGAGTCTTCATTGAATTTCCTCACTGCTTCCTTTGCTTGTTTGGCCAGTTTGGCCTAGCGCCTTGCCCATTCATCAGCATAGTCCTCACCGCGCTTGAGGCTGGTGGGATCCGCCAGTTGGCCAGGTGCCAATGGAGGTCTTGAGCATGGAGGGTTGAGCGCGAATTTCTTCATATACTTGGGAGTAACATACCTATAATCCCTCCATTCTCGTGCCCATCTCCTCTCTATACGTTGTATGCACACTTTGCACTGATTCTTGTCCTCCTTGCCAAACTTGGCCTCATCAGGAGTGTAGTATTCAGCATAAATGTCCTCAGGGATTTCAAACGCAGTATTGACCTTAGGCTTCTTTCCCCCCTTTTGTGGCTTCTTACCATCACCCATTTTCTTCAGCTGAGGAATATGAACAACTAAAGTTTCTGAAGAGGTATGCAACTTTTCTTCGCGGAACACTTCAAATGAGTTAAGTTGATGAGAACCTAGTGATTCAGCAGCGGACATGTGTACTTGTGAAAAGAGTATAGTTGCGAGAAATTTGGAGAGGTCATATGCGTTCTCAAAAGATTTTCAAAAAGAATAGGTTTGAGGAATTTGACCAGATGTGTCTTGAAGAATTTCACTAAGCATTCTTAATCTTAGGTTCAAGAGTTGTATAGATTGAGAATCCACACAATTGAGGAATCTTCAAGAAAATCATTGCTTAGAGAAACGAATCAAGAATGGATATGTGAGGTGTTTAGTGTGTGCAGATTTGAAGAATAAACACCTTTGAAGATTTTCAAGAAAACACATGAATCAAAGCGGGCAGTAAAAGTAACTTTTAATTACCCCTTGATGAAGAACACGATAAACTAAGAAGTGTTGATGTGAAGTTCGTCAATTCAGATCTTCCACGCCCTAACTCGGCAGAGGAAGACAGCTACGGCAGCGGCGGAGTGATGAAATCCGCAACCGGGCGAGTATGACGGCGACGAGGTCGAGGCAGTGAAGCTCTTCCTCACCGGTGACGATGAAGTAGTGGCGGCGCTAGGGTTTTGGAAGCTCGAGCAGGAGTTGAGATCGAGCAGAGTAAAAGTGAAGTGAGGAAGAGGCAGGGGTATTTATAGTGGCAGTGAAAAACTGTATGCCCGAAGATTAGTTAAAGTTTCGTTCGCAATTTCTTCAGCCGTCAAGGACACAGTGAAGATTTTGAACGAGTTTCAAATTAGAACGCACATGAAGAATTTGTGAATAGATTAGGTCGAGTTTAGCATAGAGGGGGAAGGGTCCGATCACATTCACTTAGTAGAAAAAGTCAACTTGAAGAATTAACAATAAGTGAATGCTATAGAGGACACAAACTCATATATATATATATATATATATATTCAATGAAGAAGAACGACGGAAACTGTGAGGACATTTCAAAGTTGAAGAATTTGAAAAACGAGGAAATTCAAAACTGAGGAATAACTCAAATTTGAAGATTTTCAACTTTTGGTGGTGGCGTAACCCACCGTATAAGAAAGCTGACTTCAGACACCGCGTACAATTGTCGTAGGGCTCTGAGAGTCAATTTCTTTGTTAATTTGTTCACAGTTAGAGGGTTAGTCTTCATTGATTGAAGAAAAATGTTACTTCATGTGTTGCACATCTAAGTCATCAAGTCAGCATAGGTGTTAGGATGAGTGTCCATTTCAGAGAACATTAAAAGATTCTAGGATATTTAGCTCACACTGCAACTTGCTAAATCTCTTCTCATCCAAGGACTTAGTGAAGATATCGGCCCACTGATCTTCAGTGCTTGTGTGACTGATGGAGATATCGCCCTTCAACACATGATCACGAAGAAAATGATGACGAATCTGGATGTGCTTTGTCTTTGAGTGATGAACTGGGTTGCGAGAAATCTTGATAGCACTCTCATTGTCGCAGTAGAGAGGCACATTCTTCACGTTGATGCCATAGCCCTTGAGTGTTTGCTTCATCCATAGTAATTGAGCACAGCAAGAACCAGCAGCAATGTACTCAGCTT
The DNA here is from genome assembly GCF_002162155.2 of Triticum dicoccoides. NCBI lineage: Eukaryota > Viridiplantae > Streptophyta > Magnoliopsida > Poales > Poaceae > Triticum > Triticum dicoccoides. The sequence goes on from NC_041383.1 coordinate 74,353,300, forward strand.
CTGTAGTGAAGAGTGATACGCTGTTCTGTTTCTTCGAGGACCAACAGACCAAAGATCGTCCGAGGAAATGGCATGTGCCTGACGTTGACTTGCGGTCCACGCGATCGCCAGCATAGTCAGAGTCTGAATATCCAATGAGATCAAACGAAGAGCCCTTGGGATACCATAATCCAAGTGTTGGTGTGTGAGCTAGATATCGAAGAATATGCTTCACAGCTTTATGGTGTGATTCCTTCGGTGTAGCTTGAAATCGGGCACACATGCAAACACTAAGAATAATATCTGGCCTAGATGCACACAGGTACAATAACGAGCCAATGATGGAGCGGTATACCTTTTGATCGAAGTCTTGGCCATTTTCATTAGTGCATAGATGGCCATTTGTGGGCACTGGAATTTTGACCTCTTTACAGTCTTGCCTGCCGAATTTCCTCAATACATCTTTGAGGTATTTCTCCTGAGATATGAATATGACATTGCGCTTTGACGAATTTGAAGACCTAAAAAGAATCTCAGTTCTCCCATCATAAACATTTGATATTCTTCACTCATCATATAGGCAAATTCATGACTATAACGTTGGTCAGTACAGCCAAAGATAATATCATCAACATATATTTGGCACACAAACAATTCATCATCATAAGATTTTGTGAAAAGAGTTGGGTCGAGTGAACCGGGTCTGAAGCCTTTCTTCATGAGGAATTCCTTCAAAGTATCATACCACGCCCGAGGGGCTTGCTTTAGGACATACAGGGCCTTGTTGAGTCTAAAGACTTTGTCAGGATTCTTTGGATCTTCAAAACCTGGGGGTTGAGCAACATATACTTCTTCCTCAAGCTTACCATTGAGGAATGCACTTTTCACATCCATTTGATATAAAGTGATATTATGATGGTTAGCGTAAGCAAGTAATATGCGAATAGCCTCAAGTCTAGCAACAGGTGCAAAAGTTTCATCGAAATCAATTCCTTCAACCTGTGTGTAGCCTTGAGCTACAAGCTGTGCCTTATTCCTCACCACAAGGCCATTTTCATCTTGCTTGTTGCGGTAGATCCATTTTGTGCCAATTATGTTGTGCTTGCGAGGATCTGGATGTTTGACTAGTTCCCAGACATTGTTGAGCTCGAACTGATGTAGTTCTTCTAGCATAGCCTGAATCCACTCACGCTCCAGAAATGCTTCATGTACCTTAGTGGGCTCTGAGATAGAGACAAAAGCAAAGTGCCCACAAAAGTTCGATAAATGTGATGATTTTGAGCGAGTGAGAGGACCTGGTGCTTCAATGTCATCAATGATCTTCTTGATTTGCACTTCTTTAGCAATGCGAGGATGAGCGGGTTGTCTTCGAGGAATTTTATCCGTATTCCCTTCAGGAGCATTTTCCTCAGCACCATTTTCTTCAGGTGCACCACCTCGGCGATCATCACGATCCAGAATGAATTCTTCAGCAGATTCTTCGGTGGGAATGACATCCTTAGTAGCCTTGAACTTGATAGAATCCTCAGGTGCTGGTTCATCTATCACAAAAGGTAGGTGCTCTCTTTGCGAGCCATTACTTTCATCGAACCACACATCTACAGTTTCAACAACTTTGTGAAGAACGCTGTTGAAGACTCTGTAGGTGTGCGAGTCCTTTCCATAACCAAGCATAAAACCTTCATGTGCTTTTGGTGAGAATTTTGAAGTGTGATGAGGATCTCTTATCCAACATTTAGCACCGAAGACTTTGAAATAACTCACATTGGGCTTTTTGTCAGTGAGAAGCTCATAAGCAGTTTTCTTGAAGAATTTGTGAAGATATACTGTGTTGATGACATGGCACACATTGTCAATTGCATCGATCCAGAAACAACGAGGCGTTTTGTATTCACCAAGCATAGTGCAAGCCATTTCAGCGAGGGTTCTGTTCTTGCGCTCCACGACGCCATTCTGCTGAGGAGTATAAGGAGCGGATAACTCATGAGTAATACCAAGTTCATCAAGATAGCCATCAAGACCGGAATTCTTGAACTCGGTCCGATTGTCAATTCTGATGTGCTTGATCTTCACACCAAAGTTGGTTGAAGCCCTCGAGGAAAATCGTTTGAAGACTTCTTGCACTTCATGTTTGTAAGTGACAATGTGCACCCATGTGTAACGAGAATAATCATCAACAATAACAAAGCGATATTGAGTTGCATCATTTAGAATTGCAGAATAATGGTTAGGACCAAAGAGATCCATGTGAAGCAATTCAAATGGTCGAGTGGTGGTCATGATAGTCTTCGCTGGATACTTTGCCTTTGTCATCTTTCCAGCTTCACAAGCTCCGCATAAGTGATCCTTGGGGAATTTGACATTCTCAATGCCAATGACATGCTTCTTGTTCGCAAGCGTGTGCAGATTCCTCATGCCAGCATGACCAAGTAATCGATGCCATAGCCAGCCTTCTGAAGCTTTTGCCAGTAAGCATACGGCTGGTTGTGGTCCTGTAAAGAAATCAACGATATACAAGTCTCCTCTCCTAAAGCCTTCGAAGACTTTGGAATGGTCAGCTTCCATGATCACAACAAAACGATATCTTCCAAAGACAACAACCATATCGAGATCACAAAGCATTGACACAGACATGAGGTTGTATCCTAAGGACTCGACAAGCATGACTTTGTCCATGTGTCGATCCTTTGAGATTGCAACCTTACCTAGACCCAATACCTGACTTTCTCCTTTGTCTACGTAGATGATATGCTTCATATGTGACGGTGATAAAGGAACATCCATCAAAAGATTCTTGTCACCAGTCATGTGATTCGTACATCCACTATCGAGGACCCACTCGTTTGCTTTGGGTTGATCATCCTGCAGATGAATTAGTGCAACTTACGAACTCATATACTTCATCAGTGAAGAATATGACATCAATATCATCAGATCAATTTCATCAAGCAATAGCACAGATAAATCAGTATGAGGACGTGAGAAATGAAAATTCATTTCTTCATGATTAGCCTGCGTCCTTTCAGGCATTTTCAGGTCTCCAGCAAATTCTTCGGACGTTTAGAGCACGTTTGGAGACCTGACCCTGCATAAGAGATTAGTTCTTTTTCTTCACCACCCACATCTGAAGGTGTGGCAAAGAATTCATCACTCTGCGAGCCCCATATGAGAACAGTGGCATAGATGCAAGTCCGCTTCGTTTCACATGAGAGGGGTTAGAGTAAGCATATGAGTAAGCAGAGAAATTCTTCGAGGACTTATGAACATAATGATTTGAAGAATAATACTCATATTCATAGCCCTTAGCTCTACCCTGCGAAACAGAGGGGTTAGCACGATGATGATCATATGAGGATTTTGATCCTTTTGAGGAATTTGATCCATATGAAGAATTAGATCCATATGAAGAATTTGATCTGGGGTTCCTATTCTTGGCAGGTGGTGTCATGAGGACATTCACCTAAAGACTATCAAGATAACTTTTGGGAACCCAGATTTTCTTCATAGGAGAACCGTTCCTGCAGGTAGTGCCAACATAGCTAGCAAATACTTCACCATTCTAATTTTTGAACAGTTTATAGTTGGTGTCAAATGACTCATCAGAAGAATGAGGATATTCACATGTAAAGCCAGATAAATTGGATGGATCAACTGGAGGTCCCTTTGCAGCAACCCATGAGGTTTTGGTGTACTGCTCAGGCTTCCAATATGTTCCATCAGTATTGAGTTTCCTCTCAAAGGCAATACTCTCTTTCCTAGGGTTCCTGTTGAGGATCTGCTTTTTAAGCACATCACAAAGAATCTGATGCCCTTTGAGGCTTTTGTACATGCCTGTTGTGTACAATTCCTTTAGCCCTGCATCATCAGTGGTACTAGCAATGTCCTCAGATGAGGAATTAGTGATAGCAGAGACAGGTGAAGAATTTGTAACATTTGAACATTCAGCTGAACAATTAGCAGATTCACATTCAATGCACTTCAGACATGGAGGAACAAATTCTTCCTGAGTAGCGCTCATTTGTTGAGCAAGTAATGAATCGCGCTCCTTCTAAATATCTTCATAACTCACTCTTAGCTTCTCAAGATCTTGCTTTCTTTGAAGAAATTCATAAGAAAGCTTCTCGTGATTAGATAAGAGTGTGTTATGATGACTTTGAAGGTTGTCAAACTTAGACTGAAGTCTCTAAAGATTTTCAGTTAACTCTTTAGTGCGGTCCATTTCTTCACCCAACATATCATCACTTTTATCCAGCGTGTTTTGAAGCATTTCAATAGCCTTTTGTTGTTTCACAACAATCTTAGAAAGTTTAGAGTAGCTGGGCTTAAGATTTTCATCAGATTCATCCTCACTAGATTCAGAGGAGGTGTATTTAGTTACCTTGGCACCCTTTGCCATGAAGCAATAGGTGGGAGCATAGTCATCATTGCCTTCATCAGCATTGTTGGTGTTGCCATTTTCTTCAGAGTTGAAGATAGACTTGCTGACGAATGTTGTAGCAAGAGCTAGGCTTGCTACACCAGACTCGGACTCCTCGGATGCCTCCTCTTCCTCATGATCCTCAGATTCAGCCTCAGAATCCATTTCCTTGCCAATGAATGCCCGAGCCTTCTTGGAGCTGCTCTTATTGTGAGATGAAGACTTCGAGGATTTTGATGATGAAGACTTTGAAGATTTCTTCTTCTTCTTGGCATCATCAGAACTGTAATCCTTGTATTTCTTCTTTAATTCCTTGTCCCACTTAGGACAATCTTGAATGTAGTGACCAGGTGTCTTGCATTTGTGGCATAGCCTCTTCTTGTAGTCACTAGATGAGGAATCGTTGCTCCTTGAGAATTTTCCAAACCGACCATGTCTTGAGAACTTCTGAAATTTCTTCACGAGCAATGTTAGTTCCTCGCTCAATTCTTCAGGATCACCAAGGCTGCTAGTAGAGTCCTCTTCTTCAGACACAGAGACTGCCTTGGCCTTTAGAGCACGTGGTTTGCCATAGCTCGAACCATAGAGATCTCTCTTCTCAGCAAGCTGGAACTCATGAGTGTTTAGCCTCTCGAGGGTATCAGCGGGATCAAGTGACTTGTAATCAGCACGCTCTTGAATCATCAGTGCCAGAGTGTCAAATGAAGAATCGAGCGATCTCAGCAATTTCTTCACGACCTCATGGTCAGTGATATCAGTGGCGCCAAGCGTTTGAAGCTCATTTGAGATGTAAGTGAGGCGGTCAAAGGTTTGCTGAACATTTTCATTGTCGAGTCTTTTGAAGCGGTTGAAGAGATTGCAAAGAACGTCAACACGAGAGTTATGTTGAGTTGAGACTCCTTCATTTACTTTTGAGAGCCTATCCCAGATAAGCTTAGCAGTTTCCAAAGCACTCACTCTACCATATTGTCCTTTGCTCAGATGGCCACATATGATGTTCTTCGCTTGAGAATCAAGTTTTTTGAATCTCTTCACATCAGCAGCATTCAGGGAGGGTGTGACTGAGGGAACACCATTTTCCACAACATACTAGAGATCGTTATCAATTGCCTCAAGATGCATTCGCATCTTATTCTTCCAGTAGGAGTAGTCCATTCCATCGAAGGTAGGACAGCCAACAGAGACCTTGATCATACCTGTGGTCTACATAACTAAAACTCCAGGTGATTAAACCAAAATCACACAGAACAAGGGAGTACCTTACTCTGATACCAATTGAATGTGCATTATATCGACTAGAGGGGGGTGAATAGGCGTTTTTTATGAATTCTTCACTGAGGAATTTGCTGGTGAGGAAATTCCTAAATGAAGAACTACTTGCAGCGGAATAAGTACTCAAAAGTAAACATAGCAGAACACACGCATAGTCATCTTGATGAAATGAAGACAAGCACAAAGTACAGAAAGCGTAAGCACAAGATAACACAAGATGAAGACGGACAGACTGAAGAAATTGAAATGAGGAAATTGAGAAAGTCTTCAGTCAAAGTCTTCAAACAGATATGACCAAGCACACAACAACAGAGATGAGCAAATGAAAGAGTTGAGGAAATAGAACCAGTAAGCTCGGTGAAGACAATGATTTGGTAGACCAGTTCCAACTACTGTCTCAGTTGTACATCTGGTTGGAGCGGCTGAGTATTTAAACTCGAGGACACCCAGTCCCGGACACACAGTCCTCACCGTATTCTCCTTGAGCTAAAGTCACACAGACCTCGCCCAATCACTCGTGGTAAGTCTTCAGGTGACTTCCGAACCTTCACAAACTTGGTCACTCGGTGATCCACAATTCCTCTTGGATCCTCTAGACCTTGACGCCTAACCATCTAGAAGAAGCACAGTCTTCCAAGGAAACAAGCGCCGGATCCATGCAGGATGAATCTCTTTAGTGATGCTCAATCACTTTTGCGTTTTGTAGGTTTGGGTTTGGGTTTTCCTCACTTGATGATTTTCGCTCAAAGTCCTCCTAGGATGGGTTGCTCCCAAATGACAAGTGTCAGTTTCTCTCAGAGCAGCCAACCAACTAGTGGTTGTGGGGGCGACTATTTATAGCCTAGGGAGCAGCCCGACATGATAAGACATAAATGGCCTTGTCTGATATGACCGTCAGGTGGGTAGATATTTTGGGACAGCTGGCGCGTAGCACAACAACGGTCGGAATATTTGACTCTCAAATACCTCAGGGCTATCATGTTCCTCACTGTGTAGGCAATCCGCACTGGCGAATTCCTAACTCCTCAGTTAGAACAAATTCCTCAGAGACTAGAAGAACTTCATCTCTGTCACCGAAGAATATGGCTGAACTGTGTGAGATTTCCAATGGCTTCACTCGAAAGGATTGGTAGGTGTAGGTTTTTGAGATGAGCATCACATGGAAATTTTTCCTTAGTATTTCCTCGACCCCCTTTAATAGTACGGTGTTTCCTATGACTCAAGAAAGAGAAAATGAAATTGTAAAAACAAGAGTCTTCACGCTTCATGTTCCTCGAATGATTACCAAGTCTTAAAGGTCACACCAATTTCTTCACTTTCAAAATCTTCAGAAAGTCTTCAGGAATCCACAGTCTTCAGTTGAAGAACTTCATTTTTAGGGGTCGACTTTCTCTGGAAATATCAAACTCCTCATAGACTTATAGACATGTGTACACTTACAAATGCATCAGTCTCTTAACCTATAAGTCTTCAATACACCAAGATCACTAAGGGGCACTAGATGCACTTACACACGGCCGTGACACTGGTTCCTCATCCGGTTCTGGCGCTCAGAAGCGCCAGGTGTGGTTTCCTAACACCGCCCTGCCACCCAATGAAAGTGCAACTATCCCTAGGTGGTTTTGGTAATTAATAACAACATATAGCTCATTGAGATATTGCTATTCCAAGACTATTATTTCAGGAAATCTCAATGAATGGCATGGCATGGATGATGAAAGTGGATCCCTCAAAATACTAAGGACAAAGGATTGGCTCAAGCTCAAAAGCCCAAGACTCTTCATTTTATATTTTAGTGATCCAAGATCACATTGAGTATATAGGAAAAGCCAATACTATCAACGAGGGATGAGGTGTTGCTTAATGAGCCTCTTGCTTCATGTGCTTTGTGATATGCTCCAAAACCCTCAGCTACTTTCCCACATCCACAAATGACCTAAACCCAAAGCCAAAATCGGTCACACCGATTCTTCCAATTCGGCGCCACCGATTTCAAAAGTCATGGCCACTGCCACAAACCCTAAGCAAATCGGTCCTACCGATAGGGATCTCGGTCTCACCGAGATGGGATTGTAATCTCTTTGTTTCCCTTCGTAACGTTTCGGTCTAAGCAAAGTGAGCGATCGGTCCCACCGAGATTGCAATGTAAACTCTCTGTTTCCCTTTTGTAACATTTCGGTCTCACCGAAAAGAGCAAATCGGTCCCACCGAGTTTACCTGACCAACTCTTTGGAAATCTTATTACCAAAATCGGTTTCACCGAGTTTGTGTAATCGGTCTTACCTAGATTATGTTATGTCCTAACCCTAACCGAATCGGTCTCACCGAGATGCATGTCAGTCCCATCGAAAATCACTAACGGTCACTAGGTTTACTAAATCGGTCCGGCCGAGTCTGTTGAATTGGTCCCACCGAGTTTGGTAAATTGTGTGTAATAGTTAGATTTTGTGTGGAGGCTATATATACCCCTCCACCTCCTCTTCATTCATGGAGAGAGACATCAGACTAAACCTACACTTCCAACTTACCATTTCTGAGAGAGAACCACCTACTCATGTGTTGAGGCCAAGATATTCCATTCCTACCATATGAATCTTGATCTCTAGCCTTCCCAAGTTGCTTTCCACTCAAACCCTCTTTCCACCAGATCCAAATCCTATGGGAGAGAGTTGAGTGTTGGGAAGACTATCATTTGAAGCACAAGAGCAAGGAGTTCATCATCAATGCACCATTTGTTACTTCTTGGAGAGTGGTGTCTCCTAGATTGGCCAGGTGTCACTTGGGAGCCTCCGACAAGATTGTGGAGTTGAACCAAGGAGTTTGTAAGCGCAAGGAGATCTCCTACTTCGTGAAGATCTACCGCTAGTGAGGCAAGTCCTTCATGGGCGACGGCCATGGTGGGATAGATAATGTTGCTTCTTCGTGGACCCTTCGTGGGTGGAGCCCTCCGTGGACTCGCGCAGCCGTTACCCTTCGTGGGTTGAAGTCTCCTTCAACGTGGATGTACGATAGCACCACCTATCGAAACCACGCCAAAAACATCCGTGTCTCCAATTGCGTTTGAATCCTCCAAACCCTTCCCTTTACTTTCTTGCAAGTTGCATGCTTTAATTTCCGCTGCCTATATACTCTTTGCATGCTTGCTTGAATTGTGTGATGATTGCTTGACTTGTCCTAAGATAGCTAAAATCTGCCAAACTCTAAAATTGGGAAAAGGTTAAGTTTTTAATTGGTCAAGTAGTCTAATCACCCCCCCTCTAGACATACTTCAAGGTCCTACAAGTGGTATCAGAGCTTTGGTCTCCATTTGCTTTGATTTCCATAGCTTTTGGTGGTCATATCCTTGGTTTCACAACCTAGGAGAGTATGGTGTCAGGCGAGGCAAATTATCACCGTAGAGGTCCTTACTTTGATGGTACTAATTTTGCTAGTTGGAAGCATAAGATGAAAATGCATATTCTCGGACATAACCCCGCCGTTTGGGCAATTATTTGTATTGGCTTGCAAGGTGAATTCTTTGATGGGAGAAAACCGAACCGTGAAGCGAATGCGGAAGAATTGAAGATGCTGCAATACAACGCTCAAGCTTGTGATATCATCTTCAATGGATTGTGCCCCAAATAATTTAACAAAATCAGCCGTCTTGAGAATGCAAAGGAAATTTGGGATACTTTGATTGATATGCATGAAGGTACCGAATCTGTCAAGGAATCCAAGCTGGATGTGCTCCAAAGTCAGCTTGACAAGTTCAAAATGAAGGATGGTGAAGGTGTCGCTGAAATATACTCTAGGATTGCACTTATTACAAATGAGATTGCCGGCTTAGGGAGTGAAGAGATGACCGACAGATTCATCATCAAGAAGATCCTAAGACCATTGGATGGAAAGTATGATACCATGTGCACATTGATCCAAATGATGCCAAACTACAAAGATCTCAAGCCAACGGAAGTCATTGGAAGAATTTTTGCTCATGAGATGTCACTCAAGGATAAGGAGGAACTTCACAACAAGTCAAGTGGTGCTTACAAAGCCTCAAGTGAAGCCCCCACATCATCAAGTGAGAAACAAACCTTCAATAAAGAATTGAGCTTAATGGTGAAGAACTTCAACAAATTCTACAGGAGTAGGAGAAAAGAAAGAAGCTCCAAGTCAAGGTCATATCATGACAAAAGATCTTCTAGTCGAGAGCATAATTGCTACAATTGTGGGAGGCCTGGACACTACTCCAATGAGTGTATGACACCCTACAAAAAAAGAGAAGACTCTCCAAAAAGAAGAAGCAAAAGAGTATGCCTCTCCCTCAAATAGAATTGCAATAGTGATTACCGGTCTAGTAACATAGTCAATTGCTTAGGGACAATTCCACAACTCCTACCACCACTTTTCCACACTCGCTATATTTACTTTATTGCATCTTTACCTAAACAACCTCTAGCTTTTATTTACGTGCTCTTTATTATCTTGCAAACCTATCCAACAACACCTACAAATTACTTCTACTTTCATACTTGTTCTGGGTAAAGCGAACATCAAGTGTGCGTAGAGTTGTATCGGTGGTTGATAGAACTTGAGGGAATATTTATTCTACCTTTAGCTCCTCGTTGGGTTCGACACTCTTACTTATCGAAAACTATTGCGATCCCCTACACTTGTGGGTTATCAGGCTGCAAAGTGATATAAGGTGTTAGAGGCTAGATCTGTGTGGCATTGAGTCGGGGTCCTGACAATTCCCTCTATAATTTCATGCGCAATACTGGGATCAATTCCAATAAAATTTCCTTTGACAATGCAATCCAAGAGTTGTCTATGGGACATATTAAGCCCAACATAAAAATTACGAAGTAAAATTCTAAAATTCACCTCTAGGTTGCAATTACAATAAGATTCCATCATCCTATACCAAGCATCTTTTAAGTTTTCTCCTTGCCTTTGCTTGAAGTGAAGACGTTCAAACTCGGGAGACATAGGAGCGGATAAGGGACTAGCCATGACGACAAGCAAACAAAAGACAAGCGAAAAAGAGAGGAGATTGGGAAAGAGAGGGAAAATAAAATGGCAAGGGTGAAGTGGGGGAGAGGAAAACGAGAGGCAAATGGCAAATAATGTAATACGAGGGAGATGAGTTTGTGATGGGTACTTGGTATGTCTTGACTTGAGCGAAGACCTCCCCGGCAACAGCGCCCGAAATCCTTCTTGCTACGTCTTCATGTTGCGTTGGCTTTCCTTGAAGAGGAAAGGGTGATGCAGCAAAGTAGCGTAAGTATTTTCCTCAGTTTTTGAGAACTAAGGTATCAATTTAGTAGGAGGCTCCTCAAAAGTCCCACACACCTACACAAACAAACAAGAACCTTGCAACCAATGCAATAAAGGGGTTGTCAATCCCTTCACGGCCACTTGCAAAAGTGAGATCTGATAGAGATAATATGATAAGATAAATATTTTTGGTATTTTTATGATATAGATTGGTAAGTAAAAGATGCAAATAAAAGTAGATAAAAAACTTGTATGATAAAAGATAGACCCGGGAGCCATAGGTTTCACTAGTGGCTTCTCTCAAGATAGCATAAGTATTACAGTGGGTGAACAAATTACTGTCGAGCAATTGATAGAAAAGCGTATAGTTATGAGATTATCTAGGCATGATTATGTATATAGGCATCACGTCCGTAACAAGTAGACCGACTCCTTCCTTCATCTACTACTATTACTCCACACATCAACCGACTCCTGCGTGTATCTAGAGTATTAAGTTCATGAAGAACAGACTAACGCATTAAGAAAGATGACATGATGTAGAGGGATAAACTCATGCAATATGATATAATCCCCATCTTTTTATCCTCGATGGCAACAATACAATACGTGCCTTGCTTCCCCAGCTGTCACTAGGAAAGGACACCGCAATATTGTGGCACCTCGGCTCAGAGCGACCGGTTTACCTTGCATTGCCAGCCCAGAGACCTTGTCTTCTCGCAACACACGACAACATGGTACAGAAAACAACTGCTTTATTCATGCTAGCGGAGCATAGCTCATATTACAACAGTTAGCGAGGCCAAGCGGCACACACGGTGCGGCTGAACAATATGCACATTATTTAGTGAACATAAAGGGGCCTCGATCATGACAACTACTCGGCAGTGGAACAACATCGTAGCAGGACTCCATAGGACAAGGACACCGACGTGGACACGGTCTAGACTCGGACAACACTCCTTTCCAATGGGACTTTCCTGAAATCTGGCATGACACGCTAGGTCAGTACATTGAATGTACTTGCAAGCTCACAATAAGCATACACATGATGACAAACAATATCATGATATTTAACCAATTAAACAAAAATGCAACCATATATATGTATCCAACATTCTACGATTATGCTCGACAAGTACTCATTCTCCTGACTGGCTTACCAGATGTGACCAACAAACATGATAATACGAAAAACACACTCGTGATCCTTACGGCGATCACAACCCGACCAACTCGTGGCCCGTGATCCTTACGGCGATCACAACCCGACCAACTCATGGCCCATGATCCTTACGGCGATCACAACCCGACCAACTCGTGGCCCGTGATCCTTACGGCGATCACAACCCAACCAACTCGTGGCCAACTCAACATGATGGCCTCTCTGCCATCCTTAGTGCAATTTAGTGTGCATATTTATGAAGTGTTGACCCATGGTGTACCCTAATTTCGAGCGTGTCCATAACCATGGACTCGGCTGTCGATAGATTAAAACACTCTACAGAGGTTAGTACACTGTACCCACACTACGGAACCCATGGCCTCACACTCCCATTCGGGTGGACCAACGGCGTTTCGACGAAAACATTTCATTGTCATGACACTCTCCCGGCCCTTCCGTCTCAGACCCCAACGGGCTAGTCCTGGGTGGCCCCGTGTCTACCTCCAGACACCTCGACCACCATCGTGGCCACGATCCACTCTGGGACCCGGTACCAAAATTAACTTAACAACGGGCTCACAAGGTTATGCTTGCCTACCGGGCCAGGGTACAGCACGCCCATAACCTTCCCTAAATGGAGGCACCGACCGGAGGCACGACAATGAAATGCATTAAGGCCATCCCATACCAGCAATTGTGGTTGCACTGGGAAAGACTCGTTTCAGTGGCACCACGACCCGGTCAACGACTTCTTCAAGTTGAATTATTAATCAGGTTCAACTTAATGTGAAAATAACCGGTGTCATACTGCCATACTATGCATCACTTAACATATGCATCACATAGCCATGCAAATATCTGCATCAATCATGCTCCTACGGAGCCATCATCAACACATGCTACTATTCTGGTTACAATCTCACTTTACTTATACCAGAACCATTTCTAGCATTCTCATCATTATTCATCATGCAAAACAATATTTAAACTACTCATCAAAACTCTATGACCATATTATTTATTTTTTACTTGCAACTAAGTTCTCCTTATCTTGTCAACAATATTTACTCCAAATATTCTGAAGTTCAAGTATTTCAACACATCAAGCATATAACAGAATATATTTATTATATAACTAATTTAAATGGATCAATATTTATAAGTTCAAGTATGAAAATCATAAATATTGAAGTGGCACCATGAAAATGTCACCGTGGCTTGCCTTAGTACTGATGAGGTTCACAAAGCTCCTGGTGATCCTCAAGACAAGCTGTCTCTGCTGAAAATATTCAAAACCACAAAAAGAAAATATCAAGAAACCTTCTGAAATTTGCCAGAAAGTCCAGACAGCAAGGAAAAATCCCATCCTTTGGTTTCTGTTAGTTTTTTGGACACAGAACACGATGCAAAAAGAATCAATGCATTTGGACTTTCAGGTAAAAAGTTGTGGCTGTTTGAATGCTACTGGAATTTAAATGAATTTGAAATAATAAACAGACGGGGTGACGTCGAAGGCGTAATCTCCCGGGGCGCCACCACTCATACCGCTTCACGTGCATAGTGAGTGGCTGACTAGCAGGCCCCGCTAGTCAGGTCAGAGGGAGGGGAGAGGGAAACAGAGAGGCGTGACACTTCGCCGGAGCTCACACCAGCGTTGAGACTTCTTGGAGGCGAACGTGAGGGAGGGATCGACGGAAAAGACGATTGCGCACCTGCCCGTACCCGTAGCGTGGCTACTGGTGGCCGGACGGCGTCGGATTTAACCTCTCCAGCAGCGACAGAGGGCAGAGGTTGCCAAAGTTGGAGAAGACGGCGGCTTGGATGGCTCCAGGGGCTCTTGCTAGGTGTGTTGGCTTCACGGAGGAGAGGCGGAGGCCCTTGCGGGGTTGCCTTGGCTTGGGAGGGGCCAGAGCTGCGGGAACGATCTAGAGGGGAGCGCCGGCGAGCTCGGCTCTAGGACGGCAGCTTGCGGCCTGCCCGGCCGGGTTGCGGCTTCTACTGGCTCTAGGAGAGAGTGAGAGTGGTTTGTGATGCTCTAGGAGGCTGTGGAGGGGGGCTTTTATAGGCGGGGTGGTGAGGAGGGCTCGGGCTCTACCGGAGGACACCTGTCCCTGGCGCCCGGCAACGAACGGTGCCAGAGAGCGATGGAGAAGGCGACGGAGGTCACGCAGCCACTGTACAAGGGTGCGGACGAGCACAGGAACGAGGGGGGAAGAGACGAACACAGTGCGCACGCACTGTGCCGTTGGCCGGACCGTGCCCGTGCTCGCTGCGGCGAGCTCCCGCATCGGTGGTAGGGTGGAGTTATGGAGGTGGAGACGAGGATGGTGGCGAGGGGGGACATGCTTTGGCTGGCCGAGCAGTGAGCACGCGCTCAACAGAGGCGCTGGCGACGCGTAGAGCGCGCGTTTCGCATGCCCGCACGCTGCTACCTCTTGAGCACTGCGTTGGATTTCCCCGAAGAGGAGAGGATGATGCAGTAAAGTAGCGTAAGTATTTCCATCAGTTTTTGAGAACCAAGGTATCAATCCAGTAGGAGATCACACACGAGTCCCTCGTACCTACACAAAACGATAGCTACTCGCAACCAACGCGATTAGGGGTTATCAATCCCTTCACGGTCACTTACGAGGGTGAGATCTGATAGAGATGATAAATAATATTTTTGGTATTTTTGATATAGCGATGCGAAGTAAAAAGTAAAATGCAAAGTAAAAACAAAGCAAGTAATAAAGTAATGGAGATTGATATGATGAGAATAGACCCGGGGGCCATAGGTTTCACTAGTGGCTTCTCTCAAGAGCATAAGTATTCTACGGTGGGTGAACAAATTATTGTTGAGCAATTGATAGAAAAGCGAATAATTATGAGATTATCTAGGTATGATCATGTATATAGGCATCACATCCGAGACAAGTAGATCGAAATGATTCTGCATCTACTACTATTACTCCACTCATCGAGTGCTATCCAACATGCATCTAGAGTATTATGTTAAAAACAGAGTAATGCCTTAAGCAAGATGACATGATGTAGAGGGATAAATTCATGCAATATGATAAAAACCCCATCTTGTTATCCTTGATGGCAACAATACAATACGTGCCTTGCAACCCTTTCTGTCACTGGGTAAGGACACCGCAAGATTGAACCCAAAGCTAAACACTTATCCCATTGCAAGAACTACCTATCTAGTTGGCCAAACCAACCGGATAATTCGAAGAGACTTGCAAAGATAACTCAATAATACACAAAATAATTTAGAGAAGAATCAAATATTATTCATAGATAAGCTGGATCATAAACCCACAATTCATCGGTCTCAACAAACACATCGCAAAAAGAAGATTACATCGAATAGATCTCCACAAGAGAGGGGGAGAACATTGTATTGAGATCCAAAAAGAGAGAAGAAGCCATCTAGCTACTAGCTATGGACTCGAAGGTCTAAAGTAAACTACTCACACTTCATCGGAGAGGCTATGGTGTTGATGTAGAAGCCCTCTGTGGTAGATGCCCTCTCCGGCGGAGCTCCGGAACATGCCACTACTAGGGAAACGCATAGCAGCAGCGTGGGTTTTAGGCCTATCAGTAGCGCGGGACTAATGCGCTATTGATAAGGCGCTACAGCTAACGTGTAGCAGTAGCGCCTGTTGTCCCATGCTACTGCTATACATGCATAGCTGCAGCGTGCTTCAGTGAAGAGCGCTACTGATATTATCTGCAGCGCTTTTTACAGAGAAGCGCTACTGGTAAGGCGACACTACTGCTAACTTTTCCCCCTCGCTACTACTAGTTTTATTAGTTTTCATATTTGTTTTGTATTTGAATAGGATTTATACAATAATCTTTAGCATATCACACACATACAAATGTAATCATAGCATATACATACAATTAGTCTCATTAAATCATGTCATCATCATAATCATCATCCAACACAAAGTGGTCTCTCGTCATCATCTCGAAAATAGCGATACAAGTCCACGATTACTTGCAAATATCGTCATCCAACTAAACAAAGGTATACGCAAGAAGAGCTATCACTTTGAGTACATGAGTTCGTATCCCTCTCTCGCATTAGCGTGAACCTAAACTAACTACTGCCTGTCGCTCGGAAACCGGAAACCAGTAACACCTGGGCCTGACACTCCGGCCACTCATCGTATATATACTCCTGGCGTAGCACTTCTTTGGCATCGATGATCTATGCACCTGCATCGTCACATGAGTCGATGATAAGCAACATATATAGTTGAGCCACAGAAAGAGACAAACTTGGCAACAATAGAAACAACATATCATAAGCATAAATAATAAAGTTCATCGTACCCAAAATGCCCTAACTAGAGTGATCTTCGCTATTCGAGGAGGAGGACGGTTTAATTACATCACAAATAAAGTTTCACTGCGCATAACTCAAAGTTTTGTCATACAGAAAGTATGGACTAAACAGACACATTGTCATATACCGACAATCACTCCAACATGCCGTGCCATCCATCAAGGTCAGGGAGATAGTCCCTGAGCTTAGTGAAAGGCTTCATGTCGAGACGCTGAGAGGCTATCCATGTTCGGACGTCTTCCCACGACATTTGTCCTTCTTCGTAGAACATCCTTGTTTTTTGGACGACCTCCTTCATGATGATTTGGGCAAGTTCACGCTGGATCTGATAGAGCTCAGCTCGAAGTCGATGATCCTCGATATCTCCTACGTTCTTTGCCCATTGCATAATATGGGCATCACCGGATCTAGGTGACATGCGAAGGTTCTGGTGATCCCGACTATACTCCAGCATGTGGTGTAGGACATAGAATCCATCATTAGGAGAATTGTTCGGTTGCTGGATGCAGTGGAAGTCGGTCTTATGGCCGAAGGCGACCCTGTCGCCCCTTCTCTTCTTGTCCCTGACCTCTCCACCCCTTGCTTGGTAGTAAAACATAGAACTGTCGTGAACATCTTTGATGTGGGTGTAATCCTTTTTGTGAATGTTCTTCGACGAGTCCAAGTAAAGAGCGTGGGAGAATTGGGGGTATAGGATGATGAGGATGGCGCGCCCGCCGGTGCGCAAAATAAGTACACCTCAAATTACTTAGCCTCCACCGTGCAAATGAATGATTGAAATCGAAGGAAGGATAGCAGCACAGATGACTTACACGGGATGATAAGGCACGAGAATCTACCCCTTGTCCTTATTGGCGAGAATGAAATTGACGATGTATTCCCTTGCGTATACATGGTACTCTGCGTAGACTCCCAAGAAGCCCTCGTGCATGTAGTACGGGTCAGAAATGCAGATATGAGATATCTACTCAACCCCGATGATGTAGTTCATGTCCAAGGCATAAAGGCTGACAAACGTACAATCCAGCTTCTTCACATGAAACATGTCGAATATGTAATTGAATCGAAGGAAGAACTTATCCGCGGGGAAGCTGTCGACGTACGACATTTGCCGTGGAACGTTAACCATGTAGAGTGGGTATCCTGGATCTATTGAGGCGATGAGGCCTTTCTCTACCCGCAACACATCGTCATGAAGTCTCCTTAGATCGCTGAATCTGGCCTGTAGCGCTATTGCAGGTAGGATTGGTTGACCGGGGATATGCCATTTATCCGCATCGGGGATATCTATACGGTCCTGAAGCAGAGGCTGTTGAGGCGGCTGGATCATAGAATCAACTTTTTTTCCTTTCCTTGCTCTCTTCCTAGACTTCTTTACTACCGGAAGGTCGTCCATAATACATTGAGACGGCAATTCAGGCACCGACTCATGATGCTCAAACCCTGAGGAGGCGCCAGTATAGACATACTGTTCAGTGCCACCAACGTCCTCATCCTCATCCATGGCGACGTCATCAACAACTAATGGAGCCTCCTCCTTACCCCGTCCGCTATCACCCAACCCGACACCCGACGCTAATTGGGTAGGTGGGGTGTTGATGTTCATACCTTACTGAGGATGCGTGCTCGTGGGTGTGCTCCCGACCGCCTCCAGACGAAGCAGACTCTTTGGCCACAACAGGACACACCCATTGCAACAATCAGCAAGCCGTCATAGTGTCTCCTCGTCATCCACCAGTAGTGTTGGAGGAGGCAAATTCTCGTGGCCCAGTTCGACACTAGCCACAGAAACCTTGAAGACGTCCAGGGGGATCGGCCGGCTGTGGAACAATGGTTCCTTCAGCTCCATTATCGTCGCCTTCCCCACGTCTGCCTTCTGGTCGCCGATGGTGTACAATATGGTGCACGGGGTTTCGTCGGCCTGCAAAGAAAAGTCTACGATGTGAGACATCCAAAAGGCAACGAAAACGGGAGATTATACATTTATATTGAAGGGGGCCGGTGTGACAGATACCATGATTGCGTCGAGCTCAGCCAAAGACGAAGCACCGCCAAGCACGTCCAGTGCGGGAGCCGGTGCGGGAGCAGGTGCGGGAGCCGGTGCGGGAGTAGGTGCGGGAGCTGGTGCGGGAGCAGGTGCTCCCAAGAAGGCAGCAAGGGGAAAGTCCAAGTGAAAACGCTCGTCACCAAGGAAGTAGACAAATCTGCAACCACGTGTTTTGCGGCAGCTACCGCTGTTGCGACTGTCTGAGATGATTTCTTCTCAACCGCAATCTCAACCTTCTTGTCGATGTTTTCTTCATTTAACCTCCGTCTTTCCTTTCTCTCCTCCGTGGTCTCACGGTAGTACTTCTTCCACGTGGCGCCATCTCCGACACCGTGCACGTGTCCATATGACGGTCGAGTATCCACCGGTTGTCGTTTCAATATGTTCAACGCCCGGTTGAATGAGTGTTCCACTTGGGCCTTGCCAATGCCTCAGACGGCGAGTCGCGTTTAGCTGCAATTCGGTGCTGCTCTCTCTGCAAAAGGCACAAGGATCGTTTACAAATATGACTAACGTGTGCAGTCGAATTGATTAGAAACTAAAATTATCAGTAGTCTCATGAACTCCTTAATGACCAGTGTTGTCTCGTAAACCTTCTTCACTGGGTCCCAACGGTGTCGGGCCCTCAGGACGTCACGCTCCTGCGGGACGGTGAAATCCGCCAAGGGGTCTGGGATGCCCAGACTCGCGGCTTCTACGTCCTCCTTGGCCCATTTCGACCTCTTTCCGCCGTAACCATGGCTTCCGAGGTGGTGGCTCCCAATGTTCCTCTCTTGAAGCCCATTCATGTACTTAGACCTATTTTTGGCAGCTTCGGCCTTGCAAGCCTCCTTGAATATTTGAAACTGGTCTTCCGTGATTGTCAGATTATCCTTTACAATCTCGGAGTAGGGTTCCTTCTTGTCGATGATCCTTGCTTTCACTCAAGTTTTCCAGGCGGCCAACGCGTCGCTAAACTTGGTCATGGCGTGTTTTGTTATCTTCTTCATTACCGGGTCCTTGTCTGGATCTTCATAATCCTTCTCATTCCGGCCCGGGAACAAGAATATCTGTTGAAACTTCTTTAGGAGGGAGCTCCTCATGTTTTCTATCTTCTGTAGTTTCTCATCGATGATGGTGGCGGTTGTCCGTACGATGCAGCCTATTTGATTGTCGTAGCACGAGCGCGCTTCCTCGGGCGGCTTTGGCTCAAAAATGCCGTCGTCCACCTCCATGACCACCAGCCTAGTAGTCATGAGTTTGTTAGGAAGCCGTTGCCTCTTTGCTTTCGGTTCTACACTGGCTCTGCTCCCCGAGACAGCACCGGTCTCAGTCTCAGTGCCGGTCCCGATGTTGGTCTGAGTCTCAGCGCCGGTCTCAGTCTTAGCACCGGTCTGCGTGTCGGTCTCAGTCCCCGATGCCACCGGTGGGCCCAGCAACAACATTGGTTGATCGTTGGTAAGGCTAAAGAATTCGTCTGCTGCCCGGTAGACATCTACGCAATCACCAGAACCCTGTCCTTTATCGTTGCTAGCCATGTTTCCTATCATTAAATCTAGTCAATTGTTTTGCAGGAATGTCGACTCCTTCCTGGTGCGGCAGATCCCGGGCACTCGATATGTCCTAGTTTGTAGCACAAGTCATGCCGAAATTCACGGAAAATTTTGGCATGACTATTGCTAAAAAGTGTACAAATCGAGAACCTGAAATTTGCCGGAACAGAAATGAATCAACATTCCAGCAAAACATAGGCCACTCAACATCATTCCCTGGAAACAACAAAGCCACTTGGGCACAATCGAACCACTTCAATGAAAAGATATAACATGACCACTTCAATGAAAAGATATAATCAACAATAAAAGTCTAGGAAGGGATCATCTTCAAAATAAAATTTGCCTAAATTCTTTTCCTTCAAAAATAGTGGTCATTTCAAAAATCAAAAACCTTTGCAAAATGACCTCACTAAACACTTCCCTGCCTAGGACAAAACCCAAATTATGTTGATCTAGCTATTCCTCTCTCTCACACAAACACACATTATTATCTCTAACCATTCTCTGCCTAAGACAGAATCAAAAAAATTGCAAAGGAACTCCATTTCTCTAACCCTTCTGACCTAATGCTCTAAAATAAAATTTTCCTCTAACCTAGCCAACATACTTAACCTAGCTTGTTAATCCAACGAACCTAATTAACCTACCTATTTAACCTAGTTAGTTAATCTAGTTTACCTAGATAATTAACCTAATTATACTAGTTAACGCAGCTAGTTCTCTATCAAAGCCCTAAATAAAATTTTGCACTAATTAACCTGGATAATTAACCTAATTAAACTAGTTAACCTGACTAGTTCTCTATCAAATCCCTAACTAAATTTTTGCACTAACCTAGATAATTAACCTAATTAAACTAGTTAACCTAACTACTTCTCTGTCAAAGCCCTAACTAGTTAACCTAGATAATTAACCTAATTAAACTAGCTAACCTATGCATGAGAGAGAGAGGTGGGGTGGGAGCTTACAGAAGATGGCTCCGGTGGTGGCGAGGGAGGCAGTGGTGGCGAGGGAGGCAGGGGCGTCTCTAGTGACGGCGAGGAAGGCAGTTGTGGCAAGGGAGGATCCGGTGGCGTCGACGGCGGCTCCGGTGGCGCTGATGAGGCCGCGCGGGTCCGTGGCGTTGGGGGCGGCTCCGGTGGTGTCGACGGTGCATGGCTCTAGTGGCGTCAATGTCGGCAAGAGACGGCGGCGAAGTGGGGCGATGGTGAATCGGGGAAACGGCGGCGGGGTAGTCAAGGGATTTAGGGGAGAAGTGGTGGCCGGGGGCGGGGGAAACAGTTTTTTGGTTAACTCAAACTTAGCAGTAGCGCGTTTCGTAAAACACGCTATAGCTAAGATAGCTATAGCGGTTTTTACAAAACGCGCTGCTGCTAGAGCTATGTAATTTTCTTCCATTTTTTAATTTCCTTTTCTGTTTCTATAGCGGGGGTCTGGGACACGCGCTGCAGCTACGTTAGCTATAGCGCCTCTTACAAACACACACTATTGCTATGCCTTCCTCCGTTTTTCCACTTTTTCATTTATTTTTCTTTACATTTTATTTTTTTTTCCTTTCTCCTTTTTCTATTTCTTTCATTTTCATTTACTTTTCTATTTGTGTTTCATCTTATTTTATTTCCATTAGTAGTAGCGCTCGTCGTAGGAAACGCGCTACTACTTATGCCCTAGCGGTAGCGTGCTTCTTCCAAGCCCTTTACTACTATGCGTAGCCTATCATTCTACCAACGGGAATATTAGTAGTAGCACTTTTGCTGCTACACCCGCTACTGCTAAGATTGTATCTGTAGCGCGGTTTTTTCTCAATCGTTACTGCTATCTAGCACTAGTGCCCTTTTTTGACCCGCGCTGTTGCTAAATTTCTACGTATAAGGTTTTCCCTAGTAGTGGGCCCCAAGATGGGATCTCGCAGATACAGAAAGTTGCGGCGGTGGAATTAGGTTTTTGGCTCTGTATTTGATCTGACGGGGGTACGTAGGTATATATAGGAGGTAGGAGTACGTCTGTGGAGCAACAGGGGGCCCATGAGGCAGGGGGCGCGCCCTCCACCCTCGTGACCGACTCCGGCACTTCTTGGAGTAGGGTCCAAGTCTCCTGGATCATGTTCAGTGAGAAAATCATGTTCCCGCAGGTTTCATTCCGTTTGGACTCCATTTGATATTCTGTTTCTTCGAAATACTGAAATAGGCAAAAAACAACAATTATGGGTTGGGCCTCCGGTTAATAGGTTAGCCCCAAAAATAATATAAAAGTGGAAAATAAAGCCCAATATAGTCCAAAACAGTACATAAAGTAGCATGGAGCAATCAAAAATTATAGATACGTTGGAGACGTATCAAGCATCCCGAAGCTTAATTCCTGCTCGTCCTTGAGTAGGTAAATGATAAAACAGAATTTTTGATGCGGAGTGATACTTTAGCATAATTTCAATGTGAATCTTCTTAATTGTGGCATGAATATTCAGATTCGAAAGATTCAAGACAAAAGTTCATATTAACATAAAGGTAATAATATTTCAAGCATACAAATTAAAGCAATCATGTCTTCTCAAAATAGCATGGTTAAAGAAAGTTATCCCTACAAAATCATATAGTCTGGCTATGCTCTATCTTCATCACACAAAGTATTTAATGATGCACAACCCCGATGACGAGCCAAGCAATTGTTTCATACTTTAGAAATCTCAAACTTTTTTAACTTTCACGCAATACATGAGCGTGAGCCATGGACATAGCACTATATGTGGAATAGGATGGTGGTTGTGGAGAAGACAAAAAGGAGAAGATAGTCTCACATCAACTAGGCATATCAATGGGCTATGGAGATGCCCATCAATAGATATCAATGTGAGTGAGTAGGGATTGCCATGCAACGGATGCACTAGAGCTATAAGTATATGAAAGCTCAACAAAAGGAACTAAGTGGGTGTGCATCAAACTTGCTTGCTCACGAAGACCTAGGGCACTTTTGAGGGAGCCCATCATTGGAATATACAAGCCAAGTTCTATAATGAAAAATTCCCACTAGTATATGAAAGTGACAACATATGAGACTCTCTATCAAGAAGATCATGGTGCTACTTTGAAGCACGAGTGTGGAAAAGGGATAGTAGCATTGTCCCTTCTCTCTTTTTCTCTCATATTTTTTTGGTGGGCTTCTTTGGCCACTCTTTCTTATTTGGGCTTCTTTGGCCTCTTTTATTTTTCACTAAGTCCGGAGTCTCATCCCGACTTATGGGGGAATCATAGTCTCCATCATCCTTTCCTCACTGGGACAATGCTCTAATAATGATGATCACCACACTTCTATTTTTCTTACAACTCAACAATTACAACTCGATACTTAGAACAAAATATGACTCTATATGAATGCCTCCGGGGGTGTACCGGGATATGCAATGAATCGTGAGTGACATGTATGAAAATTATGAAGGTGGTCTTGCCACAAATACAATGTCAACTACATGTTCATGCAAAAAGCAATATGACAAAAGTAATGTGTGTCATATGAACGGAACGGTGGAAAGTTGCATGGCAACATATCTCGGAATGGCTATGGAATGCCAGGATAGGTAGGTATGGTGGCTATTTTGAGGAAGGTATATGGTAGGTGTGTGATACCGGCGAAAAGTGTGCGGTATTAGAGAGGCTAGCAATTGTGCAAGGGTGAGAGTGCGTATAATCCATGGACTCAACATTAATCAAAAGAACTCATGCACTTATTGCAAAAATTTAGAAGTCATCTAAAACCAAAGCACTAAAACCAAAGCTGTTCACCATACGTGCATGCTACAGGAATCACAAACTTCAACACAAGCGTTCTTTAAATTCATAATCACCCCAACTAGCATTGCTTTAACATTATCACCTCCATATCGCAAAACAATTATCAAGCATCAAACTCATCTTAGTATTCAACGCACTTAAAAAGAAAGTTTCACAAATCTTGAATACCAAGTATATTAATCATTAAGCAAATTACCATGCTGTCGGGGAAACTGATCCACGAACACCTATGGGGCCGGCGGACCAAGCCCCTTCCGGTTCGGCGGGGGGCGGAGATCGCACGAAGAGCTGATCGAGGCGAAGCACACGAGCAGTTTACCCAGCTTCAGAGCTCTCCGGAGAGATAATACTCCTACTGCTGCATGTATGTGTATATTGAGTTCTTGCTCGGGAGCGCTGAGAGCTACTAGACTGAACATGAGAGTGTATCTAGCTTCGAACCCGTCGAACCCCCCCCCCCCCTACGTTGCGCATGGGCCTTCTTTTATATGCTCAAGGGGTCACTGACAGGTGGCAACGTAGACAAGGGTAAAAACAGAAAAAGAACTGCGGTAGGTACAACTACCTGCACTGTGCATGCAGTGTATCATACCTAACCCTGACGGCAGGGGACAAAGGCATTAAATGCCCGTCTATGTCGCCTAAACAGTGCAGAAAGGGACCGTCAGGGGTGCCACCGCTTGCCACGATGGCTATCTTGTCAGCGCCGCTTGCCACAGTGCACCGCTGGCTGCACAGCCTCTTGCCACGCGTGCCTGGAAAGGCCCCAGGACGACACGTTGGTGGATGTGCTAGAGCACGGGTGCGGAGTGGTTGCTTGCCGCGGTAAGTGCCTTGCCGCGGTCGTTGTCTTGTCGCGCCTGGAAGCTTGTCGCTCCCTGTGCCTCGCCGGGAAGCGTGGCGCGTCGCGGCAAGCTTTCTTGGGATGCCCTGGTCGGCCTTCCTGGCAAGCTGCTCTTGCCGGGGCCTTGTCTCTTTAGCTTGAACGCCTCGGTTGGCCTTCCCGGCAAGCTCCTCTTGCCGGGGTCTTGTCTTGAATACTTTGTTCTTGAACGGCTCTAGAGGAACCACGGACGATCTTGGCGGTCACCCGGCAAGCCTTGCCGAGGAGTGCTACTACTGCCCGTGCACATGTTCGGGATACTAGGGTACCCCTACTCTAGTACACCGACAGGAGCCCCCGGGCCTGGGCCACACACGGTGCCGAGCGCTGTTGGGCCAGGCCCAAAACAGGGCACGGGCACGCGCGGCCTGGATTATGTCGTTTCTTACTCCGTATCCACCGCGCCCTCCCGAACGGCACGCCTCGAATGCGGCATCGTGGGAGAGATCGTGGGTGGTTTCTTTATTCGGAAAAGGCGTAACGTTCGCCCGCTCCCTCTTTATAAGCAGAGGAAACAGGGGCAGTCGCCCATCTGGCCGGTTACTACTCCAAAATCTCCACCGCTCCCCCCTTCTAAGAGAGAGCAGTGCTCCGCCCCCCATCGCCACCAGCACCACCAACGCCGTCGAACTCTCCCACCACCTCCGCCATGGCTCCGAAAGCCGACAAGGGGAAGAGTGTGAAGTCGGCCGAGGCGTAGCGGCTTGCGGCGCTGCGGAAGGAGCGGGCAATCTCCCCCCCCCCAGCTCGCCGCGAAGGAGCTGAGGGAGTACTATTACCTTTTCTGGTCGACGCAGACTCGAGCGCATCCACGCACGAAGGTACTCTCAGCTGCCGCCTCGGAGCTAGCTCCAACTGGATACCCTTTCTTCGCGCTGTTCTTCTACTGCGGGCCCTGCCCGCCTTTCTTTGAATTCTTCTGTGATATCATGAACACCTACGGGTTCCACCTCCTTGACTTTACCCCCAACGCTGTTCTGACAATGGCAGTTTTCGCACATCTCTGCGAAAACTTTGTCGGAGTCCATCCAAACGTAGCCCTTTTCCGCCACTTCTTCATACCCCGAGTCGAGAGAGGAGAGCCCCTATCCGGTGGAATCGCCTGGATCTCGAGGACCGGCAAGAAGGAAGCCTATCTGGAAGGAGAGCTCCGCAGCAAGTGGGATGAGTGGAGAGCAGATTGGTGCTGGATTGTCGAGGAGAACCCGCATCCATTTACCGCCTAGCGCCAAACTCCAGTAGTGCGCGGCAATGATTGGAGCAGCGTGGCCCCGGAAGACGCTAGGCTAAAGATTGCCGTCACCAGGATCCTGCGCCTTAGGCTTGCCGGACTCACTGTGGGCGCCGTTGGCGCAGATTTTCTTCGCCGCCGCATCGCCCCCCTGCAGGAAAGGAGGAGACCTGCCTAGGAGTTCCAAAATGCGGCGGATATCATGAGGCTGCGCCCGAGCCTCAACTTCAATTTCACCGTCTTGGAACTGGATGCAATGCTCTTGGAGCTGTTCAAGTATGATCCTGAGCATCCCGGAGCGTTCAGGCTGCCGAGGAGCGTCGTTCCATTGTGCAACAACTCGTCGCTTGACCGCATTCACGCAATGATGCCGCTGTGCGACTCGCATGGAATCGTCCCTACTTGGCAAGAGCCTGCCGACGACGTCGTGCAAGAGTTCTTTGACGGGCTGGTGGAAGTGGCAGTTCGCCCCGATGAGCAGAAGAGCCTCACCCGCGACACCACTGACGATGAGATGCAGCGCATCGCCACCAGGCTGGAAGAGGCGGCAGCAACCGCTGCCGCAGGCCAGTTTGGATTCACCGTGGAGGAGGCGGAGGCAGCAGAGGAGGCAAGCCTTGCTGAGCGAGAGGAGCTTGCCGGCGAGGAAGAGCTTGTTTGGCCTGAAACTGAGTCAAGTGAGCCTGCCGAGGGCGCGAGCGACTCATTGAAGATCGCCTCCACCTCTTCTCCACCTTCAGCCAGCTCGCCGCAAGCGGAGCCCCAAGCTCCACCAAGAAGGCGCCTCCGCAGGGCCGGGTACGTGGCGGGGCGGCAAACGAGTCAACAGCCGACGCGCCGCGCGACACGCTCTACCGCGGCAAGTACTGTTGCCGCAGGAGCGCCTCACGCCGCTGCTGCAACTGGAGCGGGGTCTTCTCGCACCATCGCCACTGCCCCCACCAAGCAGTCAAGGGAACCCACTCCTCTGCCTCGTCGCGCCGGAGGGGAGCCGGACTTCGATCTCTCCGCGCTCAGCTCCGATGAGGAAGAAGAAGAGTAAGATTCCTCTACTGTACTTGTAGTTCTTCAATTTTGTTGCTTTGTCTTGTATCTGATTTGCTTCACTCTGAACCCATTCCTTTTCAGGACGCTGGCTCAAAGAGCAGCGAAGAGAGCTAAGTCCCCGGTGATTGTCATCGAGGACGAACCCACTGCGCCAGGAGGGGACGTGCCTGAGACTACCTTGCCGGACCCGGCAGCTACTCCCCAAAGCAGCCCCCAGCGCAGCCGCCAGCGTAAGTACATGGCTTATTTCTTATTGTTAGGCGCACATGGGTGCTCTTTCTTTGCTGATATCTGACCGTTGGTTTGCGTAGGAGCAGAGCAACCTCACCAGGAGCATTCAGAAACCGCTCCCGAAGTGCCATCTGCTTCGACTACGCCGCCAAGGGAGGATTCCCCGGCAAGGGAGCGTTCTCCGGCAAGGGAGAATTCTCCGGCAAGGGACAATTCTCCGGCAAGGGGCAGCACCAGCAAGCCTCCGGTGGTTGAGACCACGACTGCGGATCCAAGCACAGGTAACCCTCTTGCCCGAAAACCTTCGTTGGACTCTTCTTCTTCTGATTTTCTTTTTGAACATTTGCTTGACTTTTCTCCTTCTTCCGGTCGTCAGATCCTTCTGCCACGGAGCCAATGGAGACCGAGGTCGCCGGCGAGTAGAACGCGCGTGGCAACGCCAATGACGTCGTGGCCACCGAAGAAGGAGCCCGTCGGAGAGGAGGCCGCCAAAGCTGCCGCCGCAGAAGCTGGCGAGGGATCCGGCGATCGCACTGACAGCCCTGAGGCCGCAGGAGCGCTAGGCGCTACGCCGACCGCTGATCCCTCCGCCGCTGCTGCAGCGCCAGGCTCCGAACAGCCCCAGCCCGGCGCTTATTTGAAGGCCGGCGATGGCATCTTCATCAAGCTCCCCTGGGCGTCAAGCTCCAGGGCGCCGGTCGAAGGAGAAGTCTTGGACGGAGAAGTGCTTGCTTCCGGTGGGCTGTCGCTTGTCGACGCGCCGAGCAGCAGCAGCGACGAGCCTGAGGAGGAGCGGCTGCTACGGAGGCTACTGTCGCTCTACTGCGCCCGACAAGCCAAGCTGGAGTCCCGCGAGGCGCTTGTCGCAAAGGCGGGAGTCGACATCGAGAAGCGCGCGGAGGAGCTCCGGGGTCTTCGCCAGGAAGCTCTCCGGTCCTTGGCAGAGGAGCGGGAGCAGCTCGCTGAGGAGCAGAAGGCCTTCCTCCTCGAGAAGGCTAAAGCCGAGGAGCAACAGCGACTTGCCGCCGAGAAGCTGTTTGCGGAAGAAGGCGAGCTGGCGCAGCGGAAGGTTAACCTTGACAGCTACGAAGAGGAGCTTGCCGCGCGGGAGCAATCAGTTGGCGGGGCTCTGAAGGAAGCAAAGGATGCTGCCGCAGCTGCCGAGGCCGCCAAGAAGGAGCTGGAGACGAAGGTGGCTCTGCTGGAGGCTGATCTCATTGCGAGCGGCGAGGAGCTTGCCGCGCTCAAGCTTGAGCGCGAGAAGGATGCCTCCGCTCATGGCGAGCTGCAAGGTCTTCTTGCCGAGAGGAGCAAAGAGCTAAGCGCCGCTAAGGACTCCAACGCTGATCTCGAGCTGAAGCTGGCCACCTTAACCCAGACGCTGGATGGTGCCAGGGAGCGGGAGGCGGCCTTGGCGGAGAAGGTCAAGGCCAACGAGGCGTTGCTGGCGAGTGCTGCCGCCGCCCAGAACACCTTCAGGGAGAACGTGGAGCACTGGACGGAGGGTCTCATGGATGTTGCCGCCACCATCGACGGGGAGCTGGCGCAGCTGGGGATGGAGGATCTTGGGTACTCCTCCGATGATCACCTCCAACCCAGCGCCAAGCTCAGCTTGTTCTTCAAGGGCATGGCGACGGCGCTCCAGCGACTCCGGGAGAGGATCCCAAAGCAGCTGGCCGACGAGTCGTGCAAGATCCGCGCAGGATCCCAAAGCAGGTGGCCTTCCGCAACCCAGGCCTCAACCTCAACGATGTCCTCATGTCCTTGCTGCCGGATGCTGATCTGGAAGCACTCAAGGCCCTTGTCGCACCCATCGTTTTCTCTTTTCCTTGTCGCTGTTGGCCATGTCATGAGAGCACTCTGTTAGAGCTGCGACAAGTTATCTTGTAACATAACTCTATTTTGGATATCGATTACTGTGTTATTTCCTTTACTTGATTCCTTCCTTTGTATGTTTTTGCCCTACGCTTTTAGGGAACTTGCCGGCGCAGGCACCCTTGCCGCGAGCGCTGAGTGCGGAACGTCAGCAGCCTGCTGGCTGTGCCGCTACCGACAAGAAACCTTGTTGCAACTAGTCGCAGCTCACTTAAGTTGTTGAGCAGACTCGAAACAAAGTAAGGGCGCAACTAGTTACAAGTTGGTTCCTCCGCGCACAGGTTTTCCATACAAAGTACGGTCGTTCGAGGAAGATAACTTAAAAATTTAAAACTAATTGCTCAAACTTTGGCAACTTAGCTTTTCTGTCGTTTGCTTCCCGGCAAGGCGAAACTTTCTTGAACGGCGCCTGGTCCATACCACCATCTTCTCCTTTCCCCCTGGCAAACTTGTGGGTGAGGGAACCTTCCTTTCTTTGAGAAAGAGAAAGAAGAGAAAATAATGATATGGAGCCTTACGGCTCGTTATTGCTTACCAGAGGTAGGTGCTGCACAAAGTGTCAGATAATACATGCGAAAAGAAAGAAAGCATGAAATTGACAAGATGTACGAAGCACATGAACTTTATTTATGCACGGGGTCCGCCCACAGCTTTGTACGAAGGATTACATGCAACATCGGCAAGACTTGTACAAAAGGTGGTTGCCGGAACAGGTTCCGGCAACCGCGCCCAACGGGTAAAACTTACGAAGATGTTAAATGTTCCAGGAGTTGGTCACTGGAATGCCATCTTCGGTCTCAAGGCGGACAGCGCCAGGCCTAGTGACTCGTTTCACCTGGTAAGGGCCTTCCCACTTTGGCGTCAACTTGTTGGAATTCTTGGCGGACCGAACGCGCCGAAGAACAAGGTCGCCTCCCTCGAAACTTCTAGCATTAACTTTGCGTCTATGGTATCGGCGCAAAGCTTGCTGATATCAAGCAGCTCGTACAGCGGCCTGAAGATGGTCTTCTTCAAGGAGCAGCGCGTCATCTTGTCGCAGCTGCTCTTGCTCAAGCTCATCATAAGCGAGCACTCGAGGTGACCCGTATACGAGTTCCGTGGGGAGAACTGCCTCTGCTCCATAGACTAGAGCGAAAGGGGTCTGGCCACTGGCTCGATTTGGCGTCGTCCTGATCGACCAAAGAACCACCGGCAGCTATTAGATCCAGTTCTTTCCGCACTTGCGCAGCCTGTCGAAAGTCCTGGTCTTGAGCCCATGCAGCACTTCAGCATTTGCCCTCTCCGCTTGACCATTGCTTCTCGGATGAGCAACAGAAGCAAAGCAGACCTTGGCGCCAAGATCTTGGACGTACTGCATGAAGGTGCGACTCGTGAATTGCGTGCCGTTGTCGATGATGATCCTGTTAGGGATCCCGAAACGGCAAACAATCGACCTGAAGAACTTGACTGTTGACTGTGTTGTCACCTTCCTCACTGGTTCCACTTCCGGCCGCTTTGTGAACTTGTCGATTGCAACGTACAAGTACCCAAAGCCCCCGACAGCTCGGGGGAAGGGGCCGAGGATGTCGAGCCCCCAGACCGAAAATGGCCAGGATAAAGGGATCGTCTGGAGAGCTTGAGCTGGCTGGTGTATCTGCTTGGAATGGAACTGGCACGCTTCACACTTGGTTACTTGTGTAGTTGCATCCTGGAGGGCTGTCGGCCAAAAGAAGCCTTGCCGGAACGCTTTGCCGACAAGTGCTCTTGCGCCAATGTGGTGACCACATATGCCTCCATGTATCTCTGCCAATAGCATTTGTCCGTCTTCCCGGCAAATACACTTCAATTTCACTCCGTTGGGTCTTATTCTGTATAGTGTGTTGTCGACAAACTTGTACATACTTGACTGCCGGGCTACTCTTTCCGCTTCTTCTTGCTCTTGGGGAAGTTCTCCTGTCTGAAGGAAATGGACAATCTGCTGTGCCCATGCTGGAGCTTGCGGCTCGACAACAAGGACTAAAGGCACATCTGCTGCTGCGGGAACATCCGCTTCTATGGCAAGGGCCTGCGGCCCAGCCGGAGCTTGATGTTCCCCGGCAAGCTTGCCGGAGCAAAACTTATTAGGAGCGTCTGCTTCAATGGAAGAAACCCTAAGGCTTGCCGGAGCAGACTGCTCCTCAGCACTCTTGATCTTGGGCACCTTCTTGGCGGTGGCTTCGGGAAGCTCGGCCAGAAAATAGTCACCAGAAATCAACTTCCTCTTCTTGCCCTGTCCAGTTGATGGCGTTACAGACGGTTGAGTCAGCTTGAGCACTGAAATCCCTGGTTCCACAGGTAACTTAAGTGCAGCGCACTTTGACAGGCCGTCGGCAATGTCGTTCTGAGCTCTTGGGACATGTTCCATCTGCAGGCCGTCAAAGTGCTCTTCCAGCTTTCTCACTTCATCAACGTAAGCTTCCATCAATGGACTCTGATAATTCTTGTTCACTTGGCGGACGACAAGTTGTGAGTCACCCCTGACAACGAGCTTCCTGATCCCAAGGTCTGCTGCGATCCTGAGACCGGCAAGCAAACCTTCATACTCCACGGTATTGTTTGTTGCTTGCTCCTTGGGAAAGTGCAACTGGACTACATACTTGAGGTGCTCTCCGGTGGGCGCAACAAGCAGCACGCCAGCACCGGCGCCTTGTAGCGAAAAGGCACCATCAAAGTACATCAGCCACTCTTTGCTTGCTTCCTTGACGGGGATGCTCGTTTCTGGGATTTCTTCATCTTGTGTTGGCGTCCACTCTGCTATGAACTCTGCCAATGCTCTGCTTTGGATAGTGGAAGTGTTCTCAAACTTGAGGCCAAAGCTTGACAGTTCCAGCGCCCACTCGACAATCCTGCCTGTTGCTTCTGGATTTTGCAGTATCCTCTTCAGCGGAAAACGAGTGACAACTATGATCTCATGTGCTTGGAAGTAATGGTGCAGCTTTCTCGAGGCCATGAGAAGGCCGAAAAGCAATTTTTGCACACCAGAGTACCTTGACCTGGCCCCCTGTAGAAGGGAACTGACAAAGTAAACTGGGCGCTGCACCATCCTCTTTTGCATCCCTTCACATGCCTGCGCAGATCCATCTTTGTCGGGACCAGAGCTTGTCGGCGAAGCCCCCTGCTTGTCGCTGGATGCATCTGCCTTGGTTGCTGGCTCATCATCCGCCTCCCTCTCTGCTACTAACGCAGCACTAACCACTTGATTGGTTGCCGCTATATACAGTAGCAACTTCTCTTGTGGCCTAGGTGCGACAAGTGTTGGAGTGGAGGACAGGTATCTCTTCAAGTCCTGCAGCGCAGCCTCCGCTTCCGGAGTCCATTTCATTGGACCTGCCTTTTTCAATATTTTGAAAAATGGCAGGGCGCGCTCAGCAGACCTAGAGATAAACCTGCTAAGAGCAACCACGCAACCGGCAAGTCTTCGCACATCCTTGAGGCGCTTCGGTGCTTCAATTTGCTCGATGGCTTTGATCTTGTCGGGATTGGCTTCAATTCCCCGCCGAGACACAAAGAACCCGAGAAGCTTGCCGGAGTGGACTCCAAACACGCACTTCTCGGGGTTAAGCTTGAGGTTGATCTTGCACAGATTTGCAAAGGTTTCATCTAAATCTTGAATTAGAGTCGCCTTGTCCTTGCTCTTGACCACTATGTCATCCATGTAGGCTTCCACATTCCTGTGTATCTTTGGCTCAAAAGCGACATGGACTACCCTTGCAAATGTTGAACCAGCATTCTTTAAACCGAAAGGCATTCGTATGAAACAATATGTGCCACATGGGGTGATGAATGCGGTCTTCTCCGCATCCTCTTCTGCCATGAAGATCTGATGGTATCCTGAGTATGCATCAAGAAATGAAAGCAAATCACATCCGGCCGTGGAGTCAATAATCTGGTCAATGCGCGGCAAGGGAAATGGGTCTTTGGGACAAGCTTTATTGACATTGGTGAAATTGATACAAAGCCTCCATTTCCCGTTACCTTTGCGCACGACTACAGGATTGGCCAACCACGTAGGATGGAGCACTCCTCTGACAAGGCCTGCTACTTCCAACTTCTTGATTTCTTCTGCGATGAATTCTTGGCGCTCCACTTCTTGTTTCCTGACTTTCTGCTTGACGGTCCGCGCGTGAGGACAGACGGCAAGATGGTGCTCGATTACTTTCCTGGGAACACATGGGATGTCAGACGGTTGCCACGCAAACACGTCGACGTTCGCCCGCAGAAAAGCAATGAGCGCGCTTTCCTATTTAGGGTCGAGAGTGGCACTGATGGTGAAGGTACCACCAGTGCCGTCCTCCTTGGCGAACACCTTCTTGGTCTCTAGTGGAGCTGCCATTGTCTTCTTACACTTGCCGGTGGAGCTCGATGGTGCGTCCTCGACGGTAGAGCAGCACTCCAATGAGGTGCGCTTGCCGGAGTGGGCATCAGAGCTCCTGCCGGACTTGGTCTTCTTCTTCCCCCTGGGAGCTCTAACGGCAAGTGATTTGTGATCTGTTGCTGCTGCTGCTTCCCGGTAGATCTTGTCAGCGCAGATAAGAGCATCCTTCTTGTCGCCAGGGACAGAGATGACACTTATCGGGCCTGGCATCTTCAGCATGTTATATGCATAGTGAGAGGCTGCCATGAATTTGGCGGGTGCTGGACGGCCGAGTATCCCATTGTATGGCAATGGAAAATCAGCAACGTCAAAAGTGACCCTCTCAGTCCTGAAGTTCAACTCGCTGCCAAATGTTACCGGCAACGTGATCTTTCCCTTCGGCTTGCTCCTTCCCTGATTGATTCCTTGGAATGTGTCGGTCTCTTCAAGCTCGCTGTCAGGGATCTGGAGTTTCTGGAGTACCGCGGAGGAGATCAGGTTCAAGCTGGTCCCGCCGTCAACTAGCATCTTTGTGACCTTAAGGTTGCGGATAGTTGGTGAAACCAACATCGGCAAGCACCCGACCGCAGTTATGCGATCAGGGTGATCCTCAATATCAAAGATGATAGGCGTGCTGGACCATTTCAGAGGCTTTCGTGACTCGATGGGTGGTTCTGCTGCATTGACTTCCCGCACCCATTGCTTGAGCTGGCGGTGCGAAGTGTGCGGAGAAGCACCACCGTCAATGCAAAGGACCTCTGTGGCTTTCTGGAACACCTGCTCATCGGCCTCTTCATCATCCATATCTTCATCGTCGTCGTCATCTTCATCCATGTCGCGGCCGTGGGGAGGTCTGTCTCCTTGCCGCTGCTTGGCCTTGCCGCGGTGTCCTCCTCGACCGGGACGTTTCTTGCCGGCTCCTCCAGCACCTTCCTGAGCCTTCTCCTTGTCGCATCGCTCGTACTCAGCCTTTTGCAGCTCGACAAGCTGCTCGACCTTCTTGCAACTCTGGAGGTCATGGCCCTTGGTGCGGTGGATCTTGCAGTACTACCTGTTGGTATCGTCCTGCTTGTCGGCGACCGCCACAGCATGGATCTCCTTGCCGGAGCTACCAGCTTTGGATTTCTTGGCGCCACCTCCGTTGCCGGACTGCTCCACGACTAGTACAGCTTTGCCTTTCTTCTTCCTGTTGTTCCGCCGCCGGCCTTTCTTTGCCGGGCAACATCCTCACTATCCGATCCCGCTGCTTCTGTATTTTCTCCGAGGAGTCTCCTCCCTTCTTCAGCACGTGCACACTTGTCGGCCAGGGCATATAGCTCACTGACGTCTCTGATCTTGCACATCGCCATCTCCTCCCGCATCCTGCGGTTTCGCACGTTCTGATGGAACGCGCTGATGACCGCGGCAGGGTGGACATCTAGGATGTTGTGCTATACACGGCTGAATCTCTGAATATACTTGCGCAGGGGCTCTCCTTCCTTCTGGGCGAGCAGATGAAGGTCGCTCTCTTGGCCATGAGGCTTGTGGCCGCCTGTAAAGGCGCCGACAAACTGATGGCATAGATCTGCCCATGAGGATATGGAGTTGTCCGGCAAGTGCATGAGCCAGGATCTGACATTCGGCTTGAGCACCAGCAGGAAGTAATTGGCAAGGATCTTGTCGTCTCACCCCCCGGCAGCTTGCACTGCGATGGTGTAGATGTTGAGGAACTCCGACGGATGCGACTTGCTGTCGTACTTCTCTCATACATCTGGCTTGAAATTCTTCATGCTGGGCCACTAGACTTGCCGCAGCTCACGAGTGAACGCAGGGCAACCTACCGCGTACGGCAAGTTGCCTGGTTCCCCTGGCGCATGCATGTCGACAGAGGGCCCAGCGCGTTGGTCTGATTGATGCCGCGATTCTCTCCGGCGCTCGATGCGAGTACGAGCGTCTTCTTGTTGTCGTTCGTGAAGAACTTGGCGCTGATCACGACGAGCTCGTGGATCCGATGACGCGGTGGAGTCGCTGTCAAGGTGGATCCGGCGAGTCGGCGATCTTGGCCTTCGGGGTGGAGAGTGCATGGTGGTTTCACCCCCACCGGTCTTGTCGCCATCGTCTCGCGCCTGACAGTCCTGCCGCGGCAGCGAGGCACTCGGCTACCGCGGAGTGTCGCCGTTGGCGAAGCCGATGAGACTCTGAATGGTGGCCCTCCATTCGTCGATCTTGTCCGTCGTTGGAGGGTAATCCAGGAGCAGTTGAGCTCGCGCCAAAGCTTCTGCTGGAGTGGTGGGCGATAGTGGCGAACGGTGCGAGGAATGGGATATGCTCGGACTTCTAACTATGTTAGAAGGAGCAGTATCCCGTCCAGGCGACCGTGCCTCGCTCGGGCCAGCATGTTGGCGTGCATGCTGGTCTTGGGCACCCCGAGATCCACCAACTCGATCTTGTTCCAACGAACGCATGGTACTGCGAATACCATGACGCTGTTGGTCCCGCGCCTCCTGAGATGGGCGCGGTGCGCGTACGGACACCGAGGTCTACGCAGCCTTGTCCTTGGACCTGGCAGCACTGTGAGCACCCTTGTCGACGCCCGTTCTTCCGCCGATGTCTTCCCCGCCGCCCGTTTGTTCCGGTGGTGGTGGGATCGATGCAGACGGAATAGCCGCCTCCGAAGCCTTCTTCTTCGCTGGCATGTCGATGAACAAAATGAAGATCTAGCTCGTGAATGCCGGATCAGGTTCACACAATCTCGACGCCCCTACTTGGCGCGCCAAAGATGTCGGGGAAACTGATCCACGAACACCTATGGGGCCGGCGGACCGAGCCCCTTTCGGTTCGGCGGGGGGCGGAGATCGCACGAAGAGCAGATCGAGGTGAAGCACATGAGTAGTTTACCCAGCTTCGGAGCTCTCCGGAGAGATAATACTCCAACTGCTGCATGTATGTGTATATTGAGTTCTTGCTCGGGAGCGCTAAGAGCTACTAGACCGAACGTGAGAGTGTATCTAGCTTCGAACCCGTCAAACCCCCCCCCCCTACGTTGTGCATGGGCCTCCTTTTATATGCTCAAGGGGTCACCGACAGGTGGCAACGTAGACAAGGGTAAAAACGGAAAAAGAACTGCGGTAGGTACAACTACCTGCACTGTGCATATAGTGTATCATACCTAACCCTGACGGCAGGGGACAAAGGCATTAAATGCCCGTCTGTGTCACCTAAACAGTGCAGAAAGGGACCGTCAGGGGTGCCACTGCTTGCCACGATGGCTATCTTGTCAGCGCCGCTTGCCACAGTGCACCGCTGGCTGCACAGCCTCTTGCCACACGCGCCTGGAAAGGCCCCAGGATGACACGTTGGTGGATGTGCTGGAGCGCGGGTGCGGAGTGGTTGCTTGCCGCGGCAAGTGCCTTGCCGCGGTCGTTGTCTTGTCGCGCCCGGAATCTTATCGCTCACTGGGCCTCGCCGGGACACGTGGCGCGTCGCGGCAAGCTTTCTTGGGATGCCCTGGTTTGCCTTTCTGGCAAGCTCCTCTTGCCGGGGCCTTGTCTCTTTAGCTTGAACGCCTCGGTTGGCCTTCCCGGCAAGCTCCTCTTGCCGGGGTCTTGTCTTGAATACTTTGTTCTTGAACGGCTCCAGAGGAACCACGGAGGATCTTGGCGGTCACCCGGCAAGCCTTGCCGCGGGGTACTACTACTGCCCGTGCACAAGTTCGGGATACTAGGGTACCCCTACTCTAGTACACCGACACACGCTATTAACAACTCTCAAAAATAATCTAAGTGAAGCATGAGAGATCAATAGTTTCTTTAAACAAATCCACCACCGTGCTCTAAAAGATCTAAGTGAAGCACTAGAGCAAAAATTATTACGCTCAAAAAGGTTTAAGTGAAGCACTATGAGCAAAACTATCAAGCTCAGAAGATATAAGTGAAGCACATAGAGTATTCTAGCAAATCCTAAATCTTGTATGGCTCTCTCAAAAGGTGTCTACAGCAAGGATGATTGTGGTAAACTAACAAGCAAAGACGCAAATAATACAAGACGCTCCAAGCAAAACACATGACATGTGGTGAATAAAAATATAGCTCCAAGTAAATTACCGATGGAAGTAGACGAAAGAGGCGATGCCTTCCGGGGCATCCCCAAGCTTTGACTTTTTGGTGTCCTTAGATTATCTTGGGGGTGCCATGGGCATACCCAAGCTTAGGCTCTTGCCACTCTTTGTTCCATAATCCATCAAAAGAATTCACCCAAAACTTGAAAACTTCACAACACAAAACTCAATAGAAATCTCGTGAGCTCCGTTAGTGAAAGAAAACAAAAGACTAATTTAATGTACTGTAATGAACTCATTATTTATTTATATTGGTGTTAAACCTACTGTATTCCAACTTCCTTATGGTTTACAAACTAATTTATTCGCCATAGATGCATTGAAATAAGCAAACAACACACGAAAAACAGAATCTGTCAAAAACAGAACACTCTGTAGCAATCTGTAACTAACGCAAACTTCTGGAACTCTAAAAATTCTACCAAAATAGGACCTACTGTAAATTTTTTTTATTGATCAGCAGAAAAAAGAATCAATGCAAAAGCACATTCCCATGATTTATTGATTTTTTTCTCGTGAGCGCAAAGTTTCTGTTTTTCAGCAGAATCAAATCAACTATCATCATAGCTTATCCTATAGGTTCTACTTGGCACAAACACTAATTAAAAGATAAAACGACATCTAAACAGAAAGTATATGGATTATTTATTCCTAAACATAAGCAAAAACAAAAAACCCAAAATAAAATTGGGTTGCCTCCCAACAAGCGCTATCGTTTAACGCCCTTAGCTAGGCATAAAAGCAAGGATAGATCTAAGTTTTGCCATCTTTGGAAGGCAATCCATAAGTGGCTCTCATGATAGATTCATATGGTAATTTTATTTTCTTTCTAGGGAAGTGTTCCATACACTTTCTCAAGGGAAATTGGAATCTAATATTCCCTTCCTTCATATCAATAATCGCACCAATCGTTCTAAGGAAAGGTCTACCAAGAATAATAGGACATGAAGGATTGCAATCTATATCGAGAACGATAAAATATACGGGCACATAATTCCTATTTGCAACAACAATAACATCATTAATTCTTCCCATAGGCTTTTTAATAGTGGAATCCGCAATATGCAAGTTTAGAGAGCAATCTTCAAAGTCACGGAAATCTAGCAAATCAAACAAAGTTTTGGGAATAGTGGAGACGCTAGCACCCAAATCACAGAAAGCATGAAACTCATAATCTTTAATTTTAATTTTGATAGTAGGTTCCCACTCATCATAGATTTTTCAAGGGATAGAAACTTTCAACTCAATTTTTTCTTCATAAGATTGCATCAAAGCATCAACAATGTGTTCGGTAAAGGCCTTATTTTGACTATAAGCATGAGGAGAATCTAGCACGGATTGCAACAAGGAAATACAACCAATCAATGAGCAATTTTCATAATTAAATTCCTTGAGCTCCAAAATAGTGGGTTTAGCAACATCAAGATTTTTATTTCTTTCAATCCCACTTTCATCAATTTCATCATCAAGATCTAGAAACTCCGAATTCTTAGAACGCCTTCTAGGTAAAGGAAGATCATATTCAGTTTCATCAAGATTCATATTGCAAAACAAAGATTTAATAGAGGACAGATCAATAACTTTTAGATCTTCATCTTGATTTTCATAGGAATTTGGTTTAGCGGCCATCTTATTAACTAAGCTAGCTTGCATATCCGAAATTTCAGCGGTCATCTTTTCAAGACAAGCAATTTGAGCTCTTATACCATCGAATTCTTTAGACATATCATCGAGTTCTTTATTCATAAAACTCATGAAACCTTTTTGTTCTTTAAGCTCGTTTCCAAAGAAATTATTATGCTCAAATTGCAAAACCATAAACTTTCTAACATTACTTTCGATCTCCTCTAGCCTTTTAAGGTGAAGACCACCAAACTTAGGGAAAGCCACTGTGACAAGTAAATATACTAACACACGAGCAAACAGAAAGGCAACGGGAAAAAGAGGAGGAGATTGGGAAAAAGAGGGCGAATAAAACGGCAAGGGTGAAGTGGGGGAGAGGAAAACGAGAGGCAAATAATGTAATTCGATAGATAGGGACTATGATGGGTACTTGGTATGGTTGACTTTTGCGCAAATTCCCCGGCAACGGCGCCAGAAATTCTTCTTGCTACCTCTTGAGCACTGCGTTGGATTTCCCCGAAGAGGAGAGGATGATGTAGTAAAGTAGCATAAGTATTTCCCCTCAGTTTTTGAGAACCAAGGTATCAATCCAGTAGGAGATCACGCATGAGTCCCTCATACCTACACAAAACGATAGCTACTCGCAACCAACGCGATTAGGGGTTGTCAACCCCTTCACGGTCACTTACGAGGGTGAGATCTAATAGAGATGATAAATAATATTTTTGCTATTTTTGATATAGAGATGCAAAGTAAAAAGTAAAAGGCGAAGTAAAAAAAAGCAAGTAATAAAGTAATGGAGACTGATATGATGAGAATAGACCCGGGGGCCATAGGTTTCACTAGTGGCTTCTCTCAAGAGCATAAGTATTCTACGATGGGTGAACAAATTACTATTGAGCAATTGATAGAAAAGTGAATAATTACGAGATTATCTAGGTATGATCATGTATATAGGCATCACTACTATTACTCCACTCATCGACCGCTATCCAGCATGCATCTAGAGTATTAAGTTAAAAAACAGAGTAACACCTTAAGCAAGATGACATGATGTAGAGGGATAAATTCATGCAATATGATAAAAACCCATCTTGTTATCCTCGATGGCAACAATACAATACGTGCCTTGCAACCCTTTCTGTCACTGTGTAAGGACACTGCAAGATTGAACCCAAAGCTAAACACTTCTCCCATTGCAAGAACTACCAATCTAGATGGCCAAACCAACTGGATAATTCGAAGAGAGTTGCCAATATAACTCAATCATACATAAAAGAACTCAGAGAAGAATCAAATATTAGTCATAGATAAGCTGGATCATAAACCCACAATTCATCGGTCTAAACGAACACACCGCAAAAAGAAGATTACATCGAATAGATCTCCACAAGAGAGGGGGAGAACATTGTATTGAGATCCAAAAAGAGAGAAGAAGCCATCTAGCTAGTAGCTATGGACCCGAAGGTCTGAAGTAAACTACTCACACTTCATCGGAGAGGCTATGGTGTTGATGTAGAAGCCCTCCATGGTAGATGCCCTCTCCGGCGGAGATCTGGAACAGGCCCCAAGATGGGATCTCGCGGATATAGAAAGTTGTAGCGATGGAATTAGGTTTTTGGCTTCGTATTTGATCTGACGGGGGTACGTAGGTATATATAGGAGGAAGGAGTACGTTGGTGGAGCAACAGGGGGCCCACGAGGCAGGGGGCGCGCCCTCCACCCTCGTGACCGCCTCTGGCACTTCTTGGAGTCGGGTCCAAGTCTCCTGTATCATGTTTGGTGAGAAAATCACGTTCCCGAAGGTTTCATTCCGTTTGGACTCAGTTTGATATTTTGTTTCTTCGAAATACTGAAATAGGCAAAAAGCAGCAATTCTGGGTTGGGCCTCCGGTTAATAGGTTAGTCCCAAAAATAATATAAAAGTGGAAAATAAAGCCCAATATAGTCCAAAATAGTAGATAAAGTAGCATGGAGCAATCAAAAATTATAGATACGTTGGAGATGTATCACACGCTCGGACGAAAGCGGTCACCGCATGGACCGTGACATCAAGCCACCTAGACACTAACAAGGATGTCTGGCGTGTAGTCCTTAGTAAACTGAGGTGTTACCATGGCTCGGTTTGGTTCCAGGTGCAGTAGAAGTAAATTGGTGATGAGGTTAAGTTACTGGATAGAAACTTTGTGGAGTTACTGTGGTCAAACCACAGGGATTCAAGGGCTGAGCTTTGGGGTTTTACTGTCTCTTACTAAGGTAAATAAGCTCAGGGAAAACCAGCTACATTGGAGCTAGTAAAAAGGTAGTTGCTGTAGAACCTACCATTTCAGCCCAGAAGTGATTTAATTTTCTGTAGCCATAATATTCCAAAGAGTGGTGAAATAGTTTTGCTCAGAAATGTGCCCTAGGGTCCAAAGAAAATTTGGGATTTTTCTCAGGATTTTTGGGGCAAGAAAAATGAGGGTTGCTTTGGACCTCAATGAGCTGGCTAGGGTTTTGGAGGCCAAAATGAATATTTTTCATTTAAGAAAAATATTCCAAGCAATATTGTTGGGTTGGCCAGGTGTGAAATGATGGCTTTGAGGAGGAGAGGGAACACTTCAAGGGATACCCAAGTGGTTAAGTCCAAATGAAATGATTCAAAACTCCAAACCCAAAATCAACTCAACTGAAAATCAAGCAAAGAAAACAGGGCAAAAACCAGGCTATCACAAACCTCCCCCACTTAGAATGAATCTCATCCTCGAGATTCGGTTGCTTGGGAAAACCATACTGGATAACATTCCCTTAGAAATTCTTCTGATTCCTAGGTTGATTCTGACTCGGTATGATGTATCCATGGAACCTTGTAAAACTTTCGTGATTTACTGCGAGTGACCCTTTCCATCTGATCCAAAATTTTCACCGGCCTCTCTTCGTAGGTCAAGTCCTTTGCCAAATCTATCTCTGCCAAATTGGTCTTTTTCTCGGGTGGTGAGATGCACCGTCGCAGTTGTGAAACGAGGAACACGTTGTGCATGTCTGACAGTTCAGGGGGTAGTTCCAACTGATATGCCACAGCGCCTACTCGTGTCATGACGGGAAATGGACCAATAAACCTGGGTTCCAATTTTCCACGAGTTTGGAACCTTATTATTCCTTTCATGGGCGTGACTCGAAGGTAGACATGTTCTTCGGGTTCAAAACTGATCTGCCGATGCTTTGCATCGTAATAACTTTTCTGTCGTGACTTGGCCAGTTCTAATATGTCTCGAATTTCCTTGACTTGCTTTTCGGCTTCCAGCATGAGATCTGTTCCGAAAATACGGCTATCTCCGGTTTGAGACCAATTTAATGGAGTGTGGCACTTCCGGCCATATATGGCTTCATATGGTGACATCTTTAAACAAGTCTGGAACCCATTGTTATATGAGAACTCAGCATATGGCAAGCAGTCTTCCCATTGGGATCCTTGGGCCAAAACACAGGCTCGGAGCATATCTTCGAGTATCTGATTTACTCTTTTTGTCTGCCCATCCGTCTGAGGAGGAAAAGCAGTATTGTATTTTAACTTTGTCCCGAGGGCCTGATGGAGACGGGACTAGAAAGCAGAGGTGAAAAGCAAACCTCGGTCAAAAGTGTTGGTTCGGGGAACTCCATGCAAACTGACAATCCGGGATACTTACAGTCGGGCAAGTTCATCTGCTCGGTATGAGGTTTTGACTGGGAGGAAGTGGGCTACCTTGGTTAATGTATCCACTATGACCCAGATCGCATTATTGCCTCGTCGGGTCCTGGGTAGTCCTGTGATGAAATCCATACAGACACCATCCCATTTCCATTGTGACACGGCCAATGGTTGGAGAAGTCCGGCTGGTTTCTGAAGTTCTGCCTTAACTTTGTTGCATATGTCGCAACAGGCCACGAAATACGCAATGTCTTTCTTCATTCCATCCCACCAGAATATTTTTTGAAGGTCTTCATACATTTCTGTACCTCCCAGGTGGATTGAATACGAGGATTCATGGGCTTCTGATAAATTTTTCTGCTTTAGGTCAGCTTGATTAGGCACACAAATCCTTCCCCTGAATCAGAGGGTACCACACTGATCCTTCGAGAAATCGGATGACTTGATGCGTTTCTGCAGATTGGCATCGCCTGACTGGGCCTTACGGACTTCTTCCTCAAGAGTAGGGGTAACCGTCAGGATATTGGCAAGGCCAGCCTCAACTATGACCAGGTTGAGTTGAGCAATATCTTCTTTAAGTTCGGAAGGCAACGATTCCAACATGACGTTTAAACTGACGGGCTTTCGACTGAGTGCATCGGCAACCACGTTGGCCTTACCCGGATGATAATGTATTCCAAGATCATAATCCTTGACCAACTCAAGCCATCTTCGTTGACGGAGATTTAAATCCGGCTGAGTAAATATATATTTGAGATTTTTGTGATCGGTAAAAATTTGGCACCTTTTTCCAATGAGGTAGTGTCTCCACATTTTTAAAGCATGGACTACCGTGGCCAATTCCAAATCATGAGTGGGGTAATTTCTGTCGTGGGGTCATAGCTGCCGTGAGGCATAAGCTACTACCTTACCATCTTGCATAAGCACGCATCCAAGTACTTGCCGGGAAGTGTCGCAGTATACGTCAAAGCTGCGGTAGATATCTGGAATTTGGCACCTTTTTCCAATGAGGTAGTGTCTCCACATTTTTTAAGCATGGACTACCGCGGCCAATTCCAAGTCATGAGTGGGGTAATTTCCTTCGTGGGGTCATAGCTGCTGTGAGGCATAAGCTACTACCTTACCATCTTGCATAAGCACGCATCCAAGTCCTTGCCAGGAAGCGTCGCAGTATACGTCAAAGCTGCGGTAGATAT
The DNA here is from genome assembly GCF_002162155.2 of Triticum dicoccoides. Lineage (NCBI taxonomy): Eukaryota > Viridiplantae > Streptophyta > Magnoliopsida > Poales > Poaceae > Triticum > Triticum dicoccoides. The sequence goes on from NC_041383.1 coordinate 74,397,322, forward strand.
CTGGAAGTGTTAATACTGGCGCGGTTGTCAACCGTTTCTTTAACTCGGTGAAACTTTTCTCACAGTCTGAAGTCCATTCAAACTTCTTATCCTTTTTGAGCAGCTCCGTCATGGGCTTAGCAATCTTGAACCCTTCAATGAAACAACGGTAGTATCCAGCTAATCCAAGAAAACTCCGAATCTGAGATACGGTGGCGGGTGGCAACCAGTCGAGCACATCTTTTACTTTGCTTGGGTCCACGGCTATACCTTCAGCGGATAGCACATGCCCGAGGAATCCAACTTGCTTGAGCCAAAACTCACATTTACTGAATTTGGCGTATAACTGGTGCTCACGGAGTCGTTGTAACACTGGGCGGAGGTGTCCTTTATGCTCTTCTTCACTTCTTGAGTAAATAAGTATATCATCGATGAAGATGACCACGAACTTATCGAGGAAATCCATGAATACTTTATTCATCATGTGCATGAAAAAGGCGGGGGCGTTGGTGAGGACGAAGGACATGACAGTATATTCATAGAGACCGTAGCGACTGGTGAACGCGGTCTTGGGAATACCCTCCTTTTTAATTTTGAGCTGGTAATATCCAGTCCGCAAATCAATCTTTGAGAATACCTTCGCTCCACTAAGCTGATCAAACAAATCATCAATTCTTAGCAGAGGGTATTTGTTTTTGATCGTGACATCATTCAACTGCCGGTAGTCCACACACGTACGGAGGCTGCCATCTTTCCTGTCCACAAAAATAGCGGGCGATCCCCATGGCGAGGAACTGGGGCGGATGTATCCTTTTTGGAGCATTTCATCGAGTTGTTTCTTTAGCTCCACCAATTTGGATGACAGCATTCGATAATATTTCTTGTGTATTGGTGTGGTTCTAGGCACAAGTTCTATTGCAAACTCAAGCTCTCGGTCAGGTGGCATGCCTGGCAGTTCTTCTTGGAATACATCAGGAAACTCACTGACCACCGAAATTAATTCGATTTCTGCTATTGCAGTAAAAACCATTTCCTTGGAGGGTAAGCTTCTACGAGCAATAAACTTGGTAGCTTGCCCATCTTTTCCTATCAAGTTGACTTCTCGTGTCGCACAATTTATGCATACTTGGTACTGAGTCAGCCAATTCATACCCAAAATAACACCCAATTTATCAGACTCAATAAGTATCAAAGATGTTGGGAAACGGATTCCGTTGATACTGACTTCCGGATTGCGGCAGAACAGATTGCTTTGAATAAGAGATCCCAGGGTTTGTACCAGCACATTCTTGCCCAAAAGTGAACAAGGGAATTTGTTTTGGGCAACAAAACTCCGAGAAATAAAAGAGTGGGAAGCCCAGAGTCACATAAAATTACTGCAGGTATGTTATTAACAGGGAACATACGAATGATGACTTCAGGATTTTCTTGGGCTTCGTCGACTGAGATGTGATGAACGTATCCTGTGACGTTGTGCTGACTTGGACCGGCTTCCAGATAATGGATTTGGGGCTTGAACGTAGACTTGGTCCGGTTGTTCTAGGGACACTGTTTGGCATAATGTCCGGTTCATCAGCAACTGTAACAGGAATTGTTGCGCAATCAATTTTCCATAACTGGGTTGAGCACGTCATTCTTGACTCGGGTGGTGGTCTTGTTAAAAGTTTTTGCCAACTAGGCTGGTATGCCACCGGAGTTGGCTGCCAGGTACGAACCTTCTGCACTGGTTGTATTTCCTTCTTAGGCACAAACTTGCGCTTGTGATCATTATGGGCATACTTAATATCTGACACGAGCTTGTGTTCCCTTTCAGCAATGAAAGCCTTGTTCACCAGGGTTTGGAAATCTGGAAAATCGAACACACTGAGAGCACAGGGAAGTTGCGGGTTTAATCCACCAAGATATCAGTCTATCTTCCTTTCTTCAGTGGACATGCCATATTGAGAGTAACATGACAGGTGATTGAGTTTCTGCAAATATTCTCCCACTAACTGACTTCCTTGGAGGAGCGCAAGAAATTCACGCTGCTTAGTCTTCATAATTCCCGTCAGGATGTGATATTTCCGGAATTGTTCCTTGAATCTTGACCAGGTAATTACTTCATTCTCAGTCCCTATGGCTTTCTCATTTTCCCACCATATAGCAGCAGCGCCTTTCAGATAATGTGTTACAAATGGAACTTTATCCTCTTCATCAGTTCGGGCAACCTCAAGTTTCTTTTCCATAGTTCTCAACCAATCATCTGCATCCAAGGGATCAATGGCCTGACTGAAACTGGGAGGCTTAGTCCTCTAAAAATCAGATAGCTTGGAGTGAGGCACGGGCTGATTTCCATTCTGTCCAACCATTGCTTGAATACTTCTGAATATTTCCATTAGATCATTGTTTCGTCGTTCCTCGAACATATGCATAATTTGCTTGGTGGAGGGCAGATATGGCGGTGGAGGCGGTGGTGGAACGTACGGCTCGGGTGATTGTCCTGCCTATCATGCGGAACGCCGAACAGGGGAACCCTCATGAACATTGCTACTGCAGCCTCCCCGCGTCATCCTAATATGATTTTTCGCAAGTCAACACAACCGAGATGAGAAGCATTCAACAAAAACTGGGGAGAAGCCAGCAACAAAACCAAGCGAAACCGAAAAGACGAAGAAAATACGGCGAATAAAATAAAGTCCAACATAATTATACATAGACTCATCCATGAAAGCTAACAACATGCCAGGTCCAACTACTCTCATACATGAAATGAAACATCATAACTCGTACGACTACATCCATACTCCATCCCGATGACTGAGAATACTCGAAAGCTCTACTGCCCGGCTGGCACTGCAGGGTCCTCTCCTGAAGCGGACTCGGATCCAGAACTGACGGGGTTAACGGAGACCTCCGAGTTAAAAGTGCCACGACGACGCTGCCTCAAGGGCTCTCCCTCTGGGGCAGGTGGAGGGTGGACCATCGGGGCTGCAGGAGTGCCGAGGAGTGAAACCCACTCGGCTGGAGCACTAGGTAGACTCACAGTCGCGGTGCCCGAGCTACTCGGGGGAGTAACCAGAGAAACATGGGATCTAGAACTGGAAGGAACGTAGGGAATAAATCTTACAGATGGAGAAGTAGTGGCGGAGCGAGCAGAGACTAAAGTAGAGGCTAAAGCAGTACGTGTATGACTCAGCTCACGAGCCAGCTCGTAGTTCAGAAGATAGATAGCAGTGATTTAGCGAGAAAGGTGGCTAGCTACACTATCAGACTCCGGATCAATGATAGGGAAATGAACACGGCCATTATCATGGAGAGAAGGGTAGTAATGGAAACCTGGGTGATTCTACATCCAGACCTCATTGTAGCGGAGCTCAACAAGTACCTCGAATGCAGCAAACTGGACAGCCTGAGAAGCGGAAGAAGCATAGCCGCTACGAGAGGTACGAGTGTAAGAGCTGGAATCAGCACTGGTGCGCAGAGTAACCACGGCGTGATACTCATACACTGAGTCAGCTAGGCGCTCCCGATACACGCAATAGACTGGATCGTCTCCGTGAGGGTACAGCCGACGCCACATGTTACGAAGGAGATGCGGCGACGTGTACGGCATCAGCTACAACTGGCACGGATACAGCACCGGAGCCATCTACTCTCACAACCATTAGCAGGTTAGCATAGAAAAATATAATCAGTGCAAGCAATACAACAACCAGTTACAGTTATTACCGACACTCAGCTACAAATCGTATCTAGCGTCAAGTTATCTCGGCTTAGTCTAGCGTGGCCTATAGTCAGCGCGGCTCTGATACCAAGCGTTGTGGCATCCCGTCTCAGAGCGACCGTTTTACCTTGCATTGCCAGCCCAGAGACCTTGTCTTCTGGCAACACACGACAACATGGTACAGAAAACAACCGCTTTATTCATGCTAGCGGAGCATAGCTCATATTACAACAGCTAGTGAGCCCAAGCGGCACACACGGTACGGCTGAACAATATGTACATTATTTAGTGAACATAAAGGGGCCTCGATCATGACAACTACTCGGCAGCGGAACAATGTCATGGGGGGACTCCATAGCACAAGGACACCAACATGGACACGGTCTAGACTCGGACAGCACTCCTTTCCAATGGGACTTTCCTGAAATCTGGCATGACACGCCAGGTCAATACATTGAATGTACTAGCATGCTCACAATAAGCATAAGCATGATGACAAACAATATCATGATATTTAACCAATTAAACAACAATGCAACCTTATATATATCCAACATGCTACGATTATGCTCGGTAGGTACTCATTCTCCTGACTGGCTTACCAGATGTGACCAACAGACATGATAATACCAAAAACACACTCGTGATCCTTACGGCGATCACAACCCGACAAACTCGTGGCCCGTGATCCTTAAGGCGATCACAACCCGACCAACTCGTGGCCCGTGATCCTTACGGTGATCACAACCCGACCAACTCGTGGCCAACTCAACACGATGGCCTCTCTGCCATCCTTAGTGCAATTTAGTGTGCATATTTATTAAGTGTTGACCCATGGTGTACCCTACATTCGAGCATGTCTGTAACCGTGGACTCAGCTATCAATAGATTAAAACACTCTGCAGAGGTTAATACACTGTATCCACACTACGGAACCCATGGCCTCGCACTCCCATTCGGGTGGACCAACGGCGTTTCGACGAAACCATTTCATTGTCATGACACTCTCCCGGCCCTTCTGACTCAGACACCAACGGGCTAGTCCTTGGTGGCCCTGTGTCTACCTCCAGACACCTCGACCACCGTCATAGCCACGATCCACTCTGGGACCGGTACCAAAATTAACTTAACAACGGGCTCACAAGGTTATGCTTGCCTACCGGGCCAGGGTATAGCACGCCCATAACCTTCCCTAAATGGAGGCACCGACCAGAGGCACGACAATGAAACGCATTAAGGCCGTCCCATACCGGCAAATGTGGTTGCACTGGGAAAGACTCGTTTCAGCGGCACCACGACCCGGTCAACGACATGTTCAAGTTGAATTATTAATCAGGTTCAACTTAATGTGAAAATAACCGGTGTCATACTGCCATACTATGCATCACTTAGCATATGCATCACATAGCCATGCAAATATCTGCATCAATCATGCTCCTACGGAGCCTTCAACAACACATGCTACCATTCTGGTTACAATCTCACTTTACTTATACCAGAACCATTTCTAGCATTCTCATCATTATTCATCTTGCAAAACAATATTTAAACTACCCATCAAAACTCTATTAAAATATTATTTATTTATTACTTGCTACTATGTTCTCCTTATGTTGTCAACAATATTTACTTCAAACATTCTGAAGTTGAAGTATTTCAACACATCAAGCATATAACAGAATATATTTATTATATAACTAATTTAAATGCATCAATATTCATAATTTCAAGTATGAAAATCATAAATATTGAAGTGGCACCATGAAAATGTCACTATGGCTTGCCTTAGTACTGATGAGGTTTACAAAGCTCATGGTGCTCCTCAAGACAAGCTCGCTCTGCGGAAAATATTCAAAACCACAAAAAGAAAATATCAAGAATCCTTATGAAAATTGCCAGAAAATCCAGATAGCAAGGAAAAATCCCATCCTTTGCGTGTTGTTAGATTTTTGGACACAGAACACGATGCAAAAAGAATCAATGCATTTCGACTTTCAGGTAAAAAGTTGTGGTTGTTTGAATGCTACTGGAATTTAAATGAATTTGAAATAATAAACAAAGGGGGTGACGTCGAAGGCGTAATCTCCCAGGGCGCCACCACTCATACCGCTTCGCGCGCGTAATGAGTGGCTAACTAGCGAGCCCCGCTAGTCAGGCCGAAGTGAGGGGAGAGGGAAACAGAGAGGTGCGGCGCTTTGCCAGAGCTCATGCCGCTGTTGAGACTTCTTGGAGGCGAACGAGAGGGAGGGACCGACGAAGAAGACGATTGCGCACCTGCCCGTACCCGTAGCGTGGCTAACGGTGGTCGAAGGGCGTCGGATTTGACCTCTCCAGCAGCGACAGAGGGCGAAGGTTGTCGGAGTTGGAGAAGACGGCGGCTTAGGGCGGCTCCAGGGGCTCTAGCTAGGTGCGGTGGCTTCACGGAGGAGAGGCGGAGGCCCTAGCATGGTCGCCTTTTCTTGGGAGGGGCCGGAGCTGCGGGAACGATCCAGAGGGGATCACCGGCGAGCTCGGCTCTGGGACGGCAGCCCGCGGCCTGCCCAGCCGGGCTGCGGCTTCTACTGGCTCTAGGAGAGAGTGAGAGTGGTTTGCGATGCTCCAGGAGGCTGCGTAGGGGGCTTTTATAGGCGGGGCGGCAAGGAGGGCTCAGGTTCCGCCGGAGGACACCTGTCCCCGGCGCCCGGCGACGAACGGTGCCAGAGAGCGATGGAGAAGGCGATGGAGGTCATGCAGCCACTGTACGCGGGCGCGGATGAGCACAGGAACGAGTGGAAAAGTGACGAACACAGTGCATGTGCACTGTGCCGTTGGCCGGACCGTGCCCGTGCTCGCTGCGGTGAGCTCCGGTATTGGTGAGCTGCAGGGTGGAGTTATGGAGGTGGAGACGAGGATGGTGGCGAGGGGGGACATGCTCTGGCTAGCCGAGCAGCGAGCACGTGCTCAACAGAGGCGCTGGCGACGCGCAGAGCGCGCGTTTGGCATGCCAGCACGCTAGGACGAACGCGGTCACCACGTGGACCGTGACATCAGGCCACCTACGCACTAACAAGGATGTCTGGCGTGTAGTCCTTAGTAAACTGAGGTGTTACCATGGCTCGGTTTGTTTCCAGGTGCAGTAGAAGTAAAATGGTGATGAGGTTAAGTTACTGGATAGAAACTTTGGGGAGTTACTGTGGTCAAACCACAGGGATTCAAGGGAAATAAGCTCAGGGAAAACCAGCTACATTGGAGCTAGTAAAAAGGTAGTTGTTGTAGAACCTACCATTTAAGCCCAGAAGTGATTTAATTTTCTGTATCCAAAATATTCCAAAGAGTGGTGAAATATTTTTTCTCAAAAATATGCCCTAGGGTCCAAAGAATATTTGGGATTTTTCTCAGGATTTTTGGGGCAAGAAAAATCAGGATTGCTTTGGAGCTCAATGAGTTAGCTAGGGTTTTAGAGAGCAAAATGAATATTTTTCATTTAAGAAAAATATTCCAAGCAATATTGTTGGGTTGTCCAGGGGTGAAACGATGGCTTTGAGGAGGAGAGGGAACACTTGGGTGAAAATCAAGGGATACCCAAGTGGTTAAGTCCAAATGAATTGATTCAAAACTCCAAACCCAAAATCAACTCAGCTGAAAATCAAGCAAAGAAAAGAGGGCAAAAACCAGGCTGACACAAAGATTGAACCCAAAGCTAAGCACTTCTCCCATTGCAAGAAAGATCAATCTAGTAGGCCAAACCAAACTGATAATTCGAAGAGACTTGCAAAGATAACTTAATCACACTTAAAAGAATTCAGAGGAGATTCAAATATTTCTCATAGATAAACTTGATCATAAACCCACAATTCATCGGATCTCGACAAACACACCACAAAAAGAGTTACATCGAATAGATCTCCAAGAAGATCGAGGAGAACTTTGTATTGAGATTCAAAGAGAGAGAAGAAGCCATTTAGCTAATAACTATGGACCCGAAGGTCTGTGGTAAACTACTCACAACTCATCGGAGAGGCCTTGGAGATGATGTAGAGGCCCTCCATGGTCGATTCCCCCTCCGGCAGAGCGCCGGAGAAGGCTCCAACATGGGATCTCGCAGATACAGAAGGTTGCGGCGGTGGAAATAGTTTTTCGTGGTGCACCTGGATGTTTTCGAGGTACGTGGATATATATAGGAGGAAGAAGTAGGTTGGTGAGGACGCTCGAGGGCCCCACGAGGGTGGGGGGCGCGCCCACCTCCAGGGGGCGTGCCGGGCACCCTTGTGGCCGCCTCCTCTGTTGCTGTCGAAGGTTTCATTCCGTTTAGACTCCGTTTGATATTCCTTTTCTTAGAAACACTGAAATAGGCAAAAAAAAAACAGCAATTCGGGCTGGGCCTCCGGTTAGTAGGTTAGTCCTAAAAATGATATAAAAGTGAAAAGTAAAGCCCATAAACATCCAAAAAAGTGTAATATAATAGCATGGAATAATAAAAAATTATAGATACGTTGGAGACGTATCATCTTTCTCTATAGGAATTGAGATGCATGTCATCTCACTTCCTATGATTTTCATATTCCTATAAAATTCCTATCCTATGAACGAAAGGAGGCCTCTGTTGGAGTAACTACTGTAGCTAGCGGTACTTCTGGTATAGTAGTTTTCTTCAAGAAGTGGAATTCAACGAACTCATGGTGGTTCCTTCGTTCGAGCAACTTCAAAGTGGGAAAGTGGGCCTGTGATTTGACGGCTCATTAGTCATTGTTATTGCGGCGCGACGACCGGGGTGACTCTCCCTTGGAGTTCTGCGTGCATGGCAAGTGGACCAAGATGGTCGATGTCGCACATGTTGGCGAATGGAAGTATTCTTTCCGATATCGAGGAGCAAGGAAACCACGGGGTATAGTATCACTACTGATTGGTTCTCAAAATATAGTATCACTACTGATTTATAATTATTTTTTATTTCTGATGAATGCTAGCGTTTCAACTCTTACGACGAAGAGTGCCAAACACGGCACGTGCTGGATGTCCCACACGTCAGCGAAAGGAGTGGGACATGAACAGCGTGGTAGAGCCCAGCGCAAAAAAGCAATGTGGTAGAGCGTCTCCACTTCTTCGACTTCTGGGTTGGAGACCACATGTAGTGGTACTTAATGGTATGTACGATACAAAGTGCGACCTGGAGAGAAAGACACGTCTAGTTGGAAGATCTCGGGGTATTTACGTAAATAAATATAAAAGTTAATATGTGCCTCCAACTAATATAGTAGTAGTAGAGTACTTAGGCATGTACTCCATAACATCACCGTGCATTGCATGTACAACATTTAGTGGTAGTACATAGTAAGAGACAAATGCCCCAAGAGCTCCATTCTCGACCCACTTTTGGGTGTTTGGTAGAGTGTATGGAGGGTGCATGAGTCCAGACTAGTTTAGCACAAATACACTAGAAGCATGCATGAAGAGAGGATGCATGAAGAGGGGTGTTGAGTTTAGCATGCATGAAGAGGGAACAACTATGCTGAGACGAGAACGCAACCAAACACACCCTATATGCCACAGATGTTCATACCATTTGTGCCTTTCTACTTCACTTACTGTGCTACATTACTCAGGTTCATACGTCCACTCCTGGGTACATGTCCCTCTCGTAGTTCCAGTCCCACGTGTTCTTCATATAGATGGAATGATCCTTGCATGACACGTGCACCTTGATGCTAGATGCCTCGTGTGTTGGCAAAAGGATGAACAAAGCTCACGTAAAAAAGTGAGAGGAAGAAAATAGATTCCCGACGACCGAGAAGGAGAAAGGAACCTCGTGGTGGAGCGTCTGCACTCATAATATGTTAGGACCCCCATTCCATGCCACACTGATCTAGCATGTAACACCTCATATCACTTTGGGCCTCACGCACGGTATTCCCACGGGTGTCGCCTTACCATGCCCGGGACTGTTTGCGCCTTTTTGCACACGTATATGATAGTGTCGCTAGCATCCATATGACAAAGAACCCAGGCTGACATGGCTAGTCGTAAAGCCAAAGTGGCACTAACTTACAGGGACATGCATACATGACCCAGCAACGAACGTGTCGGTCATCAGCGAGTGAATCCGAGCTGTAGCAACTGGGCTAATAGGACTCCGGTAGATGCTGCGTGACATTTCCCCAAAGGGACAGAGACAGGAACGAAGGACACATGCCGGCCAGCCTAAGTGTTCCGGAGCAGTAGCAAGCTACCAGCGCTCAGTGGAAGCACTAGGATACATTTCCCGGTAAGAGAGGCTACCATGGATAAACAACTAGATAGTCAGATCCCACACATACCAAGCATTTCAATAACATACACACAATATGCTTGATATGTGCAAATACAACATGGCATCACAACAAGACTCTACAACTCAAGTATTTATTCAATAGGCTCTGAGAAGCGACATATTACAAACATGGGTCTCATGACCCAACAATCAGAGCATACAAGTCAAAGCACAAGCGGAAGCTTAACATGTCTGAGTACAGACATCTAGAAATGAAAAAGGCTGAGAAGCCTGACTATCTAAGAGATCCTACCGAGGGCACAAGATCGTAGATGAGGTAACAAGCTAAACGCGAAGTCCACGTGGAACTACTAGCGAGACTGAAGTCTCTCTCCAAAAACATAAATTAAGCAACATGAGTACAAATATACCCAGGAAGACTTACATCAGAACTAACTACATATGGACCATTATCAACAAAGGGGATGGTGGGGTTTAACAGCAGCAAGCCAGCATTGACTTGGTGGCTATCCTGAACTATGACTGCAAGTAACTCTTTGAGGTGGCGCACACGAGTCCACATATTCACCAATCAATACACCACTATGGATCTGCTCCCGTCTACCTAAGAGAACGCCATCCATACCACTCACACTTATCTTGCGTATTTTAGAGTATCCACTTTCACTTGTCTATGAACTGTATAGGCAACCCAGAAGTCCTTTACCGCGGACACGGCTATTCGAATAGATCATATTAACCCTACAGGGGTGTACTTCTTCACACACGCTCTCACCACTTACCGCCGTTTACACGACATGTACTCGGCAACCTTCAAGCGGAAGCCCAGCGAGGGTGTCAGCCATGACGTGACTATCCACTCAAGTCTCTCATCCAGGTTTATTGCCTATTCGGGTTCCATCCGCAAGGAGATCCGGCCGGGGTGTCACTCACGGCCCCAAACGATGTGAGCAGGGTTCCCAAGCCCACCATCCGGGTGTCACTTGGTACACCGTGCCACTACACCTAGTCTGTCCCAAGCCCACCTGTACCGGGTGCCACTTGGTAGATTACTAGCACTACCTACAAACACCAGAAACTAGTTGCAACTCATGGACAGAGATCAGGTTGGTTAATAAGCCGAGAGGGGCCAAGTTACCAGAACCCAATTTGTGGTAGCAACTGTTCATGGACTACAAACACAGAACTCAGTTCCTAAGGTCGGCTTCAATAAGACAACCCACCATGTACTCCTACATGGCCTCTCACCACTACCTTTACCAAATCGTGTTCACACACTTAGCTCACACACAGTAGGACATGTTCACACACCTCCAATTCATCCCCGACGAATCAGACCTGACTCAACTCCAAGAAGTAGCAGGCATGACAACCAAGCATGAATGAGTAGGCACATCAGGGCTCAAACAACTCCTACTCATGCTAGTGGGTTTCATCTATTTACTGTGGCAATGACAGGTCATGCAGAGGAAAGGGGTTCAACTACCGCACCATGTAACAGTTGAATCGTTGTTGTCCTAATGCAATAAAAGAGAGCAGGAGCGAGAGAGTGGGATTGTATCAGAATAAATAAGGGGGTTTTGCTTGCCTGGCACTACTGAAGATAATATAGTTCTTCATCGGAACGTCGTCTACTGAGAGGGGACAAATACCGGCAAACAAGGAAGAACACAATCAATGCAATGCACAATATGATGCATGAATGTGACATGGCAATATGCTTTGGTTTGTGCTAATGCAACTAAAACCAGATTAAATGAAGTTGGTTTGAATCCAAGATTTAAATTCAAACTCCACATGTGGTTACTTAAATGCCATTAATTGAATTGTCCTAAACAGTAGTCATAAGTTGTTCTATCATGCATGAAAGTGGTACAGATGGATATATTGGATTTTTCTGATCATTTTTCATATATCAATTATTTAATTTGGAGTAACGGTTGAATTTCTATGATTTTTAGAAGTTTTGTGCATTTTCTGAAATTTCCTGAATTATTTTAAATCCAGAAAATCATTTACTACATCAGCATTGAGTAAGCATGACGTCGGCAAGTCAACTGTGGCTGACCATGGTCAAACCTGACCAGTGGGGCCCACTGGTTAGTGACCCATTAATTAACCCCGGTCAAAACCCGCGCTGACGGGGTTTGACCCAGCGGTGGGGCCCGGTGTCAGTGGCAGTGAGGTGGCTAATGGTGGGGATTAGTTCTAATGACCGTGCCATGTCATCCTCGCTGAAGGTCAACCGGTGACGACCACAGCCGACAGCGGAGGTGCACCGTGCGCTCGCTACAGGGCACCAATTTACTCGCGGTTTGCGGCTACGGCTAGATGTGGTTCTCGCGCATTTGGTGGGGCAAACGGGAGGATCTGGGGTGGCCTGAGCTCGCCGGAGCGGAGCTTGCGGCGGCAGCCGGAGTTCAGCTCTGATGGCCGCGGTGGTTAGGGAACACAGACGAACGCGGGGAGGGGAAAGAGGCAGGGGTTCACAGAGAGTCCAGCAGAGGCAACGGCGAGGCCGGGGACGGTCGGATGGCGACGTGGTGTTGCCGTCAATCTTCGAGGCCGAGGGTTGAAGACAGAGTCGAGGCAGCCGATTCGAGGCGTTCGAGCGCTCGGGGCTCGGTCGAGGTGGCGTAGCGGACGGCGGCGGGCTTGCACGCAACACAGGAAGTCGCGAGGGGATCGGGGAGCGTGGTGGTTCATGGTGGCGCTTCCATGGCCACGTCGGCCATCGCGGGAGAGAGCGAGGTAGAGGGGGAATGGACGCGAGAGAGAGTGAGAGGGCCAGGGGAGGTGCATGGTGCTCAGTGGCGTCTCCAGTATCGGCTAGCAAGCAGGAGGTGGCCAGGCGCGTGCCGGCGCTCACCACCGAGCTGCTTGGTGCGCTGGCATGGGGAGGAAGACGGGAGTGCCCCTGGTGGGCCGGGCTGGCTTTGCCCAGCTGGGCTGCTACAGTAACGGGACAGATAGGGCATGTCAGTCCATCCTCTCTCTCTTTTATTTGTTTTAGTTTTCTATTTCTTTGCATTTTGTTTTGATTTGATTTAGAACATCAAATCATTTTTATAAACTCTCTGTAAATTGTTATGTGAGCTCACGACTAGCCCAAGGTCACATGCAACTTACAAAAATGTTTGAACTTTATTTCTTATATAATAGAAATAAATCAACTCAAATATGTCATTGATTTAATAGAAAAGGCCCCAAAATAAATATTTCTGTGATTCCAAAAATATTGGTTTGAATTTTACATCTTACCAATATTCTCACAGAATAACAAGAACAATATCTTGGACTCATTTGATAAGTTTTAAATGTTGATTATTTTTAGAAGGTTTCTGAGGCTTTGAAAATTCCTCAATTAAAATTTCATTTGAATTTAAACACGATGCTCACAAGGAAGCTAGCATAGGTAAGACCAGAACTAGGGATGTGACAACTCACCCACACTAAACAAGAATCTCGTCCCGAGATTCAAGCGTAGGATAAGATGAAGGGGGAACGCAAACTAACACAATCTTCACGATCCAGGTTGCACTTCATAAGAACTTGTTTTGATCACCATCTTTGTGTCGATGTCTTTCTCCGTGAACTCCAACCAACACGACAAGAGAGGGAAGGGGAAACTGTAGAAAGATCGATCTTCTCGGAGATCGAACAACTTAGGATCAACTCACGGAATGAGACATAGCAACATCTCTCGAGCTAAGACATGAAGCACCCATCTAGAGGGATGGAGTGGAACAGATGACGAGGGTTCACTAGGTAGACAACAATTCCACACTTAAGAAGGTGGTGAACGGTTGTCAGCGTAGCGAGGAGTTGAGGTGCCATGATACCATAACGGGGCACCCTAGGGAAGGTGACTCATAGAGTTGTTACCTTAAATGGCAAAAAAATTACTTTTGATACATAGCTCATTGTAACCCTTCATACTAGCCTGTGGCAATTCACCAACAATCGGTCATTTGAAGGAGTCCGGATGAAGGACATACCCGGACTAGTATGGATGATGTGGATTACCTTGTTGAAGACAACACAAGGAATGATTTTTGCATATCATCAGAAAGGAATGGAACCCAAGGTAGGACCACTTGGAGATGATCCCGTTCAGTAATTACTGAGAAGGGTAGACCATAGTAGGATGGGACAATGGCGGTGCAGGCTAGGAACAAAATACAAATGCTGGGAATGATTATAGTAACTGGGGAGAGACTCAACAGTAGAGAGTGAGTCCACTATTTGAAAAGTTGTAGCATAACCGAGGAAACTGGGACCAATCCCAGTTAGTGTCGATGATAACACCTAGTGCTTGTGCATGCTCTCAAGAACTTGAGCATTTCCGTATTCATCAAGGTTTTACCAATCTCCATGTCAAGGATCCTGGAAACACAACATACTACCATGATGAATAGTGATGGACGATGCAGATGAAAAGGAAGATAACACCTTCTCAGATTTCACCTTAGCGAGGCCAAGGGGAACAATATCTGGATGATCGACCGAGAGACATTTAGCGCTCCACTTCTAATGTTCTCCTTGATGTGCTAGCGTGAACCATTATAGTTATGGTTTGGTATCTAGAACATCAAGTGTAAGGTCGGACTTCGGGAAGACAAAAATCCATAAGGAACAACTTCTAGAGTAAATCCTATGAGATCCTTATGGGGAGGTGGCCAACTTCCTCAATCAAGATACTATAACAATAGGTTTTCCGGCTGGGTGTGTTGACCACGACATACACTTTACCGGGTTACAGAGAGACCAATATTATAGTTCTTGGGAAACATTCCAACCATCATATCTTCCTGAGATTTAGATCTGGTTGGTGTCAGAGAATTCCAGACTCATCAAGTCTAGAAGAAAAACGGAAGTTTGCAACACAAATCGATGAGACGGTGTTGCGAGATTCTCGGGGAATGAACTGTGATAGCAAGCCCCAAAACATGAGTTGGTTCTGCTACACACATGTGAACACGCGGTCCCAGACAAGCTTATAATAAGCACTACAGAGTTCTGGTTGGGAACCATCATCAAGGATATCAAAGTCTTTACGCAAGTCCATGGATTAGATCCCAAGCATAGACTTCTCTTCCTTGAACAAATCAATTAGTGGCTTGGTGTGCTAGGGAATACATATGGAGTGGAGGTAATTAATCTACCAAACCATAGGATACATTAACACATGCATAATTGACTTGGGATGATTCTAGAGGAAGCAAACAAAACAAGCTTTCTCTAATTCACGGCGGCAACTTGCATCAACTTCTCATGAATTAGAGGAAGTCACTTCTTTCATCCAAAACATATGCTTCATGAGCTAGCATGAAGAAATGCTTTCAAAGTTTCCAACACTAGCTTAATGTTCCACATGAATCATGGACAAGATGAAAATATTGCCGATGGGCTCAACAATAGGTCATACAGATTTCCATGAAGATGGAATTCCACAGCTATGTGAACAAAGCGATAGCATTGGTCGGACCCAAAAGATATAATGGTGTATGCTCGAGGAAACGACCACGGGTAAGACAACATTACGAATATCGTTGGTTCTGATTTGATTTTACGAATAAGATGATAGGTCCATTAACTGATCACGAGGGTCAATCGATGAAAATACCACCTTTCTTCATCACACACAAACACAAGGATATCCCTTTGAAAATGAACTAAGTCAGGCAAGTTTCTATCTTCCAACTCTCCAAGTTGTTGTTCAGCTTAACCAACTAGCTCAGGGGTACCCAACACAGATTTTTGGAGAAGGGTTGGTTACAAGCAACCAACTTGCTCATGAACTCAACATAGCGGTCAGATGACGACCTGGTGATACTTCCGAGAAGATATTCGGAAAATCACGAACCACCGATATTTCACCAAGCTCGAGAACAATCTTGCTTTTCAGGGCAAGACGATATGATCAAAAGAGCAAGGGATTGGCACAATCCTAACTCAGTGATTGAAAAGTGCACCGGAAATAATAGCTAGGTAGCACTATCATTCTTAGAATGATAACTCAATAACTAACACACTAAGAATGAGATTATTTCCCTTTAACTACCAGGCAACGGGGTTGCTAGGAGTATTGATTTCACACATCGTAGTTCATCTGTCAGCATTCCGGTTGCAACAACACAGGAGCCTAGGAATGACTAATGAGGGCGAGAAGTATCACTGTATCAAGAGTTCATAGGAGGGTGTGCAATTCCCATGATATTCTTGATAAAAATACGGTAATGCTTCAGGGTAGAACAGAACAAAAGCTGGATTAGCATTTTGATCTGCGAAGTACAATTGCTTTGACCCAATCCTTGATATGGATGAGGTACTGGAGTTTGTCTCTCCTAGTCATTCCAGAATAGAATGTCTTGACAAACCACAAGAAAAGTCGACATCGACAGCGAATGCATGCATACTCTTGACTATCAAATGATAGACGGGGGTCAGAATACAACTGAAGGAACATATAACTTTCTGAGTTGTGGATGCATAGGTTAGTATGTCGAATCAAGTTCAACAGGTTTCTTCCGGATAACCCATGAAGAAAAGTAGAATTGGCAGAGTTGCAAAATAGAATGGAGAACCCATCGAGAGCACTCCTGTTGTGATCTTTTGATCCAACAAACATCTGCCGTAAGTGGTTCATAGTATTTGGAAGAAGGAAATACCACAGACCTCGAGGACTAATGCAAAGGTTACTAATTTCCCAAAGGAACTAGCGAACACTACCAACCTGAGGTAAGTGGGGTGAATCTCGGGTTCAGAACCCAGAAGTAGAATGCCTACTAACTAAATGGCATCAAGGGATGCTTTCGAGAATAATGGCTAGAATCATCACACTGGGAACGCAAAACATGGTTCGATTACTAGGTGGCACTCTAAGACACCTAGGGTCATAATAATAACTCCAACATATATGTCAAGGCAACAGAGTACCTCAACTCACCGATTAGTGTGGTTAATCTAGCCCAAAGGAACATCAAAACGGGGGGAAGGGATTTGGCAAATGCTTCAGACTATTTAGAAACCTGGGATGACTCGGATAACATAACGGCTGTAAATGCTCAAAAGAATTTGAGACATGCTACAAAAATGGTGGCATAACCACTCAGAAGCACAATATCAAGGATTCGAGGTCAATAGTTAACAAACGGAGGTAAAAACTAAACTGAGGCTTAAATTCACCAATCTTATAAGTCTACAGATTAGTAACGCGTGATCCTGATAGAAAGAAGAGAAAGCCTAGTTCCTTAACCCCGTAGGAAAGATAGGATGACTCGGATCAGAAGGCATGAGGTATAAGGAGTAAAAAGAGCCTTATGTTCCCATCCACAATCAATTCCCTTATAGAACTAAAGAATTTCTAGACTCAACTTCGACCAGTTTGGCTTGCTAATCCTATAGGCAGTCAAGCTCTGATACCAAAGCTGTCACGACCCCGATTCCATGCCACACTGATCTAGCATGTAACACCTCATATCACTTTGCGGCCTCACGCACGGTATTCCCACGGGTGTCACCTTACCATGCCCGGGACCGTTTGCACCTTTTGGCACACGTATATCATAGTGTCGCTAGCATCCATATGACAAAGAACCCGGGCTGACATGGATAGTCGTAAACCCAAAGTGGCACTAACTTATAGGGACATGCATACATGACCCAGCAACGAATGTGTCGGTCATCAGTGAGTGAATCCGGGTTGTAGCAACTGGGCTAACAGGACTTCAGAGAATCCGGGCTATTATAGGCTAACAGGACTCCGGTAGACGCTGCATGACATTTCCCCAAAGGGACACACATAGGAACGAAGAAGGACACATGCCGGCCAGCCTAAGTGTTCTGGAGCAGTAGCAATCTACCAGCGCTCACTGGAAGCACTAGGAGACATTTCCCGGTAAGAGAGGCTACCAAGGATAAACAACTAGATAGTCAGATCCCACACATACCAAGCATTTCAATAACATACACACAATATGCTCGATATGTGCAAATATAACATGGCATCACAACAAGACTCTACAACTCAAGTATTTATTCAATAGGCTCCGAGGAGCGAGATATTACAAACATGGGTCTCATGACCCAACATTCAGAGCATACAAGTCAACGCACAAGCGGAATCTTAACATGTCTGAGTACAGACATCTAGAAATGAAAAAGGCTGAGAAGCCTGACTATCTAATAGATCCTGCCGAGGGCACAAGATCGTAGCTGAGGTAACAAGCTAAACATGAAGTCCACGTGGAACTACTAGCGAGACTGAAGTCTCTCTGCAAAAACATAAATTAAGCAACATGAGTACAAATGTACCGAGCAAGACATACATCAGAACTAACTACATATGCACCATTATCAACAAAGGGGATGGTGGGGTTTAACTGGAGCAAGCCAGCTTTGACTTGGTGGCTATCCTGAACTACGACTGCAAGTAACTCTTTGAGATGGCGCACACGAGTCCACATATTCACCAATCAATACACCACTATGGATCCAATCCCGTCTACCTACGAGAATGCAATCCATAGCACTCACGCTTATCTTGCGTATTTTAGAGTATCCACTTTCACTTGTCTATGAACTGTATAGGCAACCCAGAAGTCCTTTACCGTGAACACGGCTATTCGAATAGATCATATTAACCTTGCAGGGGTGTACTTCTTCACACACGCTCTCACCACTTACCGCTGTTTACACCACATGTACTCGGCAACCTTCAAGCGGAAGCCCAGCGAGGGTGTCGGCCACGACCTGACTAACCACACAAGTCTCTCATGCAGGTTTATCGCCTATTCGGGTTCCATCCGCAAGGAGATTCGGTCGGGGTGTCGCTCATGGCCCCAAACAATGTGAGCAGGGTTCCTGAGGGAGTCCTGGACTAGGGGGTGTCCGGATAGCCGGACTATCATTATCGGCCGGACTCCAAGACTATGAAGATACAAGATTGAAGACTTCGTCCCGTGTCCGGATGGGACTTTCCTTGGCGTGGAAGGCAAGCTTGGCGATACGGATATGTAGATCTCCTACCATTGTAACCGACTCTGTGTAACCCTAGCCCTCTCCGGTGTCTATATAAACTGGAGGGTTTTAGTCCGTAGGACAACAACCATTACAACAATCATACCATAGGCTAGCTTCTAGGGTTTAGCCTCCATGATCTCGTGGTAGATCCACTCTTGTACTACCCATATCATCAATATTAATCAAGCAGGACGTAGGGTTTTACCTCCATCAAGAGGGCCCGAACCTGTGTAAAACATCGTGTCCCTTGTCTCCTGTTACCATCCGCGTAGACGCACAGTTCGGGACCCCCTACCCGAGATCCACTGGTTTTGACATCGACATTGGTGCTTTCATTGAGAGTTCCTCTGTGCCGTCACCGATAGGCTTGATGGCTTCTTCAATCAATAACAACGCAGTCCAGGGTGAGACTTTTTTCCCTGGACAGATCTTCGTGTTCGGCGGCTTTGCACTGCGGGCCAATTCGCTTGGCCATCTGGAGCAGATCGAGAGCTACGCCCCTGGACGTCAGGTCAGGTTTGGAAGCCTAAACTTCACAACTGACATCCGCGGAGACTTGATCTTCGATGGATTCGAGCCACAACCAAGCGCGCCGCACTCTCACGGTGGACATGATTTAGCTCTGCTACCGGATAGTGCCCTGGAGGCCGCACACGTCCGCTCCGACCCATAGTTCGGAGCCGACCGCGCAGATCGAGGACAGGTGGCTGGACACCGCCTCAGGGGCTGCAATCTCTACGGCGATGGAGCCAAACACTGACCTTGTCCCTTGCAAATCTTGTGACTCCGAGGCGCCGGACTCCGAACCTCCTGCGCCCCTGCCTATCAAATCCGATTGGGCGGCGATCATGGAGTTCACCGCTGCGGACATCTTTCAACACTCGCCCTTTGGCGACATCCTGAATTCGCTAAAGTCTCTCTCTTTATCAGGAGAGCCCTGGCCGGACCACGGTCAGGACGGTTGGGATGCGGACGACGAAGAAATTCAAAGCCCTCCCACCACCCACTTTGTAGCCACTGTCGACGACCTAACCGACATGCTAGACTACGACTCTGAAGACATCGATGGTATGGACGATGATGCCGGAGACGATCAAGAACCAGCACCTACGGGGCATTGGAAGACCACCTCGTCATACGACATATACATGGTGGACATCCCAAAAGATGGAGACGGCGAAGAAGCAGCGGAGGCAGATTCCTCTAAGAAACATCCCAAGCGCCGACGTCAGCGGCGCCGCTCTAAATACCGCCACAGCAAGAATGGAGATTCCGGCACCGGAGATAATAACACCCCGGAGAGTGCCGAAGACAACCCCCTCCAGCAAGATTCAGCGCAGGAGGACGGAGAAGCCAGCCCTCGAGAGAGGCGGCAGACGAGGAGATAGAGGATAACAATTACATGCCTCCCTCTGGAGATGAGGCAAGCCTCAACGACGACGAATTTGTCGTGCCCGAGGATCCCGTCGAACAAGAGCGTTTTAAACGCAGGCTAATGGCCACGGCAAACATCCTAAAGAAAAAGCAGCAACAGCTTCGAGATGATCAAGACCTGCTGGCCGACAGATGGACCGAGGTCCTCGCGGCCGAAGAACATGAACTAGAACGCCCCTCCAAAAGCTACCCAAAACACAAGTTGCTCCCCCGATTAGAGGAGGAGGCATACGAACCTTCATCACCAGCGTGCAATATGGATGACCGACCACCTCGTGGCCGCGACAGAGAGGCATCTAGACCCTCCACCAGAACCGTACCCCCGCACCGCTCAAAAAGCACGAAGCCACGGGGGAATGCGCCGGACTTGCAAGACATATTGGAGGACAAGGCAAAACAATCAAGATCTATCTACAGATCGCGCGGGCGCCCCACGATCCACGAAGATTACCGTCGCGCCGGACACAGCAACTCCGGCCAGGCCGAACACAGCAGACATAGCTCTCTTGAGCTACGTCGTGATATTGCCCAGTATAGAGGCGCCGCACACCCACTATGCTTCACAGATGAAGTAATGGATCATCAAATCCCCGAAGGGTTTAAACCCGTGAACATTGAATCCTACGATGGCACAACAGACCCCGCGGTTTGGATCGAAGATTATCTCCTTCATATCCACATGGCCCGCGGTGACAATCTACACGCCATCAAGTATCTCCCACTCAAGCTTAAAGGACCAGCTCGGCATTGGCTTAATAGCTTGCCAGCAGAGTCAATTGGGTGTTGGGAGGACCTTGAAGCCACATTTCTTGACAACTTCCAGGGCACATATGTGCGACCACCAGACGCCGATGACCTAAGCCACATAATTCAGCAGCCAGACGAATCGGCCAGACAATTCTGGACACGGTTCTTAACAAAGAAAAATCAAATTGTCGACTGTCTGGATGTAGAGGCCCTCGCAGCCTTCAAACATAACATCCGCGACGAGTGGTTGGCCCGGCACCTAGGATAGGAAAAGCCGAAATCCATGGCAGCCCTGACATCACTCATGACCCACTTTTGTGTGGGGGAGGATAGCTGGCTAGCACGCAGTAACAACCTCAGTAAAAATTCTGGCAGTCGGGACTACAAGGACCGCAATGGCAGGTTGCGTCGCAACAAAGACAAATGCGCGTTAACGGCAATAACACTGAGGATACGGCAGTCAACGCCGGATTCAGAGGCTCAAAACCCGGTCAGCGGAAAAAGTCATTTAAAAGAACTACTCCGGGTCCGTCCAATTTGGACAGAATACTCGACCGCTCTTGCCAAATACATGGCACCCCCAAAAAGCCAGCTAATCAAACCAATAGGGATTGTAGGGTATTCAAGCAGGCAGGCAAGTTAACTGCCAAACACAATGACAAGGGGCCGCATAGCGATGACGAGGAAGAGACCCGGCCGACGAACAGTAGAGGACAGAAGGGGTTCCCCCCACAAGTGCGGACGGTAAACATGATATACGCAACCCACATACCCAAGAGGGAGCGGAAGCGTGCACTTAGGGACGTATATGCGATGGAGCCAGTCACCTCGATGTTCAATCCATGGTCCTCTTGCCCGATCACTTTCGATCGAAGGGACCACCCCACTAGTATCCGCCATGGCGGGTTCGCCGCATTGGTCTTAGACCCAATCGTCGATGGATTTCACCTCACTAGAGTCCTGATGGACGACGGCAGCAGCCTGAACCTGCTTTATCAGGATACAGTGTGCAAGATGGGCATAGACCCCTCAAGGATTAAACCTACAAAGACGACCTTCAAAGGCATCATACCAGGTGTTGAGGCCAATTGTACAGGTCCAGTCACACTGGAAGTGGTCTTCGGATCCCCGGATAACTTCCGAAGCGAGGAGTTAATCTTCGACATAGTCCCGTTCCGCAGTGGCTATCATGCCCTTCTCGGACGAACCGCGTTTGCAAAGTTCAACACGGTGCTGCATTATGCATACCTCAAGTTCAAGATGCCACGCCCTCGTGGAGTCATCACGGTCAACGGAAACACTGAATGCTCCCTCCAAACGGAGGAACATATAGCGGCTCTCGCGGTAGAAGTACAGAGCAGCCTCTTAAGGCAACTTTCGAGTCCGGCTGTTAAACAACCGGTCACGGCCAAACGCGCCCGGAGCAACATACATTAAGACCACCTGGCACGTTCCGATCACAAGTAGCAGTGCGGCCCCAACCCCAGCCCTTGCATGATTGCAAGACCAGCTCTCCGCGTACATCATTACGCTCTGGAGATACCATGGGCATTGGGGGAGGGGCTCGACCACGACAGGCCGAGAGTGCGGATCAACCACACCAGGGCCTCCCAAGTGTGTCGTTCTTTTTCTTTTCCTTTTTCTTTTACCCACAGGACTCCGTTCGTCAGAGACCCTGTCCGGCGGCGAATCTGTCGAACTCACGATGCAACAGCCAGGGAAGAACGAAGGCTACGACGAACAATCAGGTGGTCTCCATTACAAGCATTAAATCTGTTAAATACACCATTCCGCAGCCTACCCCTGGAGGGGACATGTCTAATAGTCCAATCCCTTGCCTACCGCACTATTTGAATCGTTCTGCACTCATGGGAGAATTCCTTGAATGAACAATGCATCACTTTTCAGTTATAATTGCATTCCCTTTTTACATATATGTTCATTTATGACGTTTTGCAACCGTACACTTTGGTACGGCCGAATACACTAGGGGCTTATGTTCCCCGCATTATGGTGTGACAAGTCCAAACACTTTCACAAGTGCGGCACCCCGAACTTATAGCATTATATGAATCGGCTCCGAATCATGTCTTGGGTCAATAGTTGGGTTTGCCCGACTCCCATGTTTTGGTACCTTACGTTCCGTTACATCGGCTAAGGTAGCACTGGGAGAACCACTGCGATTGCGCCCCAGTTGAGCTGGGTTAACGCCTCAGTGGAGAAAGCTAAAACTGACCGTCATGATAAGGCGAGAGCTGGTCGCTGTTCGAGAGGTCTTTTCGAGTCCCTAAAGACTTATGCCGCTTAGAGCGATGAGCCGACTAACTGTCCGGCCCAGGCGTGCATAGCGCCCCAAATTCGGCCTTCCGAACACTAGGGGCTTCGCCGAAATTTAAAATTATAGAATTCTATGGCTAAGTGAGAGTGTTCAAGCACTATAAGTCCAGTTGCCTAGTTCGTTGTGTTGAGCGCCTCCCTAGATGGACCCAAACACCCCAGCACTCGTGGCATGGGGGCTGAAGCTGACGACTTATCATCTCTCAGATTTGATAAATGGCCAAACAGAAGGTAATATTTTAAATAAACAAGCGTTGCTTAGAGCATATGAACAAAGTTTTCAAGCGCACAGGATAACACATTCCGAGTCTACTCAAATATTACATCTTTGGGGCACTCGTCCGCAATCTTGCGGGCACCCTTTAGGACACTCTTATAATACATTTCGGGCGTACGATACTCCTTGCCCGCCGGCGGCACGTCTGTCAAAAGCCTCTCAGCATCCAGCCTGCCCCAGTGCACCTTTGCACGGGCAAGGGCCCGACGGGCACCTTCGATGCAGGCGGAGTGCTTGATGACTTCCACCCAAGGGCACGCATCCACCAGCCGCCGCACGAGGCCGAAGTACCTCCCAGGCATGGCCCCTTCACGCCACAGCCGGACTATGAGGCCCTTCATGGCCTGCTCGGCTACCTTGTGGAGCTCGACCAGCTGCTTCAGCTGGTCGCTAAGGGGCACCGGATGTCCGGCCTCAGCATACTGAGACCAGAAGACCATCTCCGTTGAGCTCCCCTCCTCGGCCCGGTAAAGTGCGGCGGCATCGGACATGCTGCGAGGCAGATCTGCAAACGCTCCAGGAGAGCTACGAATCCGGGCAAGTAACAGGTAATTCACACTCACATGCTTGCTTTGCATGAAAAATGCCTTACCCGCCGCTATTTTCTTCACCGCCTCAATCTCCTGGAGGGCCTTATGGGCCTCGGCCTTCACGGCTTTGGCACTCTCTAGAGCCGAGGCAAGCTCGGACTCTCGAGTCTTCGAGTCGCGGTCCAAACTCTCATGCTTTTCCATGAGAGCCTGGAGCTCTTGCCGCACCTCCGCCACCCACGCCTCCTGCTTCTCTCGCTCCGCTCGTTCCGCGGCCGCATTACGTTCGGCCACGGACACGGCCTCCTTCAGGGTTGCCACCTCGTTTGTGGCCCCTGCAGTACCCACGTTATTTCTATTGCAACCAAAATCCTTTTCTATAAGGTACAAATTTAATACGGTGTTACTCACCTTCTTTGTCCTCGAGCTGCCTCTCGGAAAGTCCGAGCTCATTCTCGGTCTGCTCGAGGTTCTGCTTTAAAGCATCGACCTCCGCAGTCAATGCGGCAGAGGTCAGCAGCGCAGCCTGCAATCCCATATTGACATAATTTTTAGAACTCCTGCTTATATCTTTTCTTAGTCCGGCTTTTCTTTCCGAACACCGAACCGAGCATCAGGGGCTACTTTCTATGCGGTATTACATTACATATTTTAAACAAACTTTTTACCTCAAAGCCTGATAGAAGGCTGCTGCAGGCCTCGGTCAGCCCACTCTTGGCGAGCTGAACCTTCTGAATCACCGCACTCATGATAGTGCGGTGTTCTTCCTTGATGGAAGCGCTGTTGAGCGCCTCCAACAAGTTATCTGGCGCCTCCGATTGGACGGAGGCCGCCGGCGCCACGGTCTTGCCCTTCTTACGAAGGGGCCGCCTGCCGGACTCCAGAACCACTGCGGGTTCTGGTGCAGAGTTCGGTGCGAAGTCCGGGAGGCTGCCCTGTGGCACCTCCGGTGCCTCACCATCCTGGCGGGTCCCCTCCTGGGACCCCACCTCGGCGTCCTCGGCGTTGCGAGGGGTGGAGGCGGTCGGAATGGAATCCACATCCGACGGAGCCAAGGACCCGCTCGAAGAAGCGAGAAAATTATCCTCGGCCGGACTACAGGTTGTATGCGGCATTAGAAGGACACTGTGTGGCAAAAAAGAGAAATTATAAATCATGCAGGAATCCGGATACTTACGATCTTGCCAGGGGCTTGGCCCTTGAGGGCCGCCCCTCGTCGCCTTCGTTGGCGTTGGCGGAGCTGTCCGAAGGAACGGTCCTTCCCCTCTTGGACCCTTCGGCCTCCCCCATTAGGGAAGCCTTCCTCTTCCTCTCTCCCCCCTCCTGGGGAGAGTCCCCTCTCGTCTCCTCGTCCTCGGGGGCGGAATCCGCCTTGGAGTCGTCGGACACCTGAAAACAGGAACTCTTTCGAGTACCTGTGGCCTCCTTCTTGGCCTTCTTCTCCGGCACCACATGTGGTGCCGAAACTAGTAGCCCCGCTAGACAGGCGTCTACTGGGTCTTCTGGCATGGGAGCCGGACAGATAATCTGCTCGGCCTCCTTCATCCAGCCCTGTCAAAGGAAAGGGGAGATTAGATCCCGCATAAAGTCGAACTATTGAAAACAGGTGTCCCGGAAAGGGTAGAATTACTTACCTCGTCAGCTGGACGCTGCGAGCGAAATCCGCGATCTTCAGTAGCGGATGCGGGAGCTTCGCTGCCCTTGAACAACACCTTCCAGGCAGCTTCGTACGTCGTGTCGAAGAGCCCGCTTAGGGTCTGGTGCTGTGCCAGATCAAACTCCCACAGATTGAAAGCCCGTTGTTGGCAGGGGAGAATCCGGCGAACGAGCATGACCTGGATCACGTTGACAAGCTTAAGCTTCTTGTTCACCAGGGTCTGAAGGCAGGACTGGAGTCCTGTCAGCTCCTCCGAACTACCCCATAGCAAGCCCTTCTCTTTCTAGGAGGTGAGCTGCACGGGGATACCAGATCTGAACTCTGGGGCCGCTGCCCATTTAGGGTCGCGCAGCTCGGTGATGTAGAACCACCCGATTGCCACCCTTTGATGGACTCCACGAAGGCACCCTTGAGCCAGAGGACATTGGGCATTTTGCCCGCCATGGCGCCTCCGCACTCTGCTTGGACGCCCTTCACCACCTTCGGCTTAACATTGAAGGTCTTTAACCACAAGCCGAAGTGGGGCTGGATGCAGAGGAAAGCGTCGCACACGACGATAAATGCCGAGATATTGAGGATGAAGTTTGGCGCCAGATCGTGGAAGTCCAGGCCGTAATAGTACATGAGCCCCCGGACGAAGGGATGAAGTGGGAAACCCGGTCCGCGGAGGAAGTGGGGAAGGAATACGACCCTCTCATGGGGCCTGGGGGTGGGGATGAGCTGCCCCTTGTCGGGCAGCCGGTGCGCGATGTCGCAGGACAAATATCCGGCGCCGCGTAGCCTCTCGATGTGTCCCTCCGTAACAGAGGAGGCCATCCATTTGCCTCCCGCTCCAGACATGGCTGGAGAAGGTTGACACGATATGTGCGAACTTGGGCGCTGGAGCTCGAGTGCGCGGAGATGGATAAGCAAAAGAAGGAAGAAGGTGTAGGTAAAGAGGGTTGGTCCTTATCCCCTTATATATGGGCGGACGGAGACTATTCGTCCCCACCAGCCTGGTAGAACTCGCTTATCTCCCAAGCGCCGCAATCAATGGCGCGGTTGGGTTACCCACATCCGTATTGATGGGAATCCCGGAATAAGGGGAACAGGATCTCTGCTTCGACAAGACGTGCCAAGGAAACCGCTTCGCTAAATGCGTTGAGGTGGTATAATAATAACAATTCAAGTAAAGGCTTGGTGGTGGTGTGACATAATGCCACAAAAGACGTCAGCAGATTGAACCTGTGTGTGTATTATTCTCCCTACGGTGGAATGTGGAATTTATTTTGCAGAGCCGGACACTATCCAGGTGTTCACAATCTTCTATGGATTATTCGGAGAAGGAACCCGCCTTGCAATGCCGAACAATATGCGCGCCGGACTCATCGTCATTGAAGCCTGGTTCAGGGGCTACTGAGGGAGTCCTGGACTAGGGGGTGTCCGGATAGCCGGACTATCATCATCGGCCGGACTCCAAGACTATGAAGATACAAGATTGAAGACTTCGTCCCGTGTCCGGATGGGACTTTCCTTGGCGTGGAAGGCAAGCTTGGCGATACGGATATGTAGATCTCCTACCATTGTAAACGACTCTGTGTAACCCTAGCCCTCTCCGGTGTCTATATAAACCGGAGGGTTTTAGTCCGTAGGACAACAACCATTACAACAATCATACCATAGGCTAGCTTCTAGGGTTTAGCCTCCTTGATCTCGTGGTAGATCCACTCTTGTACTACCCATATCATCAATAGACGTAGGGTTTTACCTCCATCAAGAGGGCCCGAACCTGGGTAAAACATCGTGTCCCTTGTCTCCTGTTACCATCCGCCTAGACGCACAGTTCGGGACCCCCTACCCGAGATCCGCTGGTTTTGACACCGACAGTTCCCAAGCCCACAATCCGGGTGCCACTTGGTACACCGTGCCACTGCACCTAGTCTGTCCCAAGCCCACCTATACCGGGTGCCACTTGGTAGACTACTAGCACTACCTACAAACACCAGAAACTAGTTGCAACTCCTGGACAGAGATCAGGTTGATTAATAAGCCGAGAGGGGCCGAGTTACCGGAACCCAATGTGTGGTAGCAACTGTTCATGGATCACAAACACAGAACTCAGTTCCGAAGGACGGCTTCAATGACACAACCCACATGTACTCCTACATGGCCTCTCACCGCTACCTTTACCAAATGGTGTTCACACACTTAGCTCACACACAATAGGACATGTTGACACACCTCCAATTCATCCCCGATGAATCAGACCTGACTCAACTCTAAGAAGTAGCAGGCATGACAAACAAGCATGAATGAGTAGGCACATCAGGGCTCAAACAACTCCTACTCATGCTAGTGGGTTTCATCTATTTATTGTGGCAATGACAGGCCATGCAGAGGAAAGGGGTTAAACTACCGCATCATGTAATAGTTGAATCCTTGTTGTTCTAATGCCATAAAAGAGAGAAGGAGCGATAGAGTGGGATTGTATCGGAATGAACAAGGGGGTTTTGCCTGCCTGGCACTTCCGAATATAATATAGTTCTTCATCGGTGTCATCGAACTCATCGCCGGAACATCGTCTACTGAGAGGGGACAAATACCGATAAACAAGGAAGAACACAATCAATACAATGCACAATATGATGCATGAATGTGACATGGCAATATGCTGTGGTTTGTGCTAATGCAACTAAAATCAGATTAAATGAAGTTGGTTTGAATCCAAAATTCAAATTCAAACTCCACATCTGGTTATTTAAATGCCATATAATTGAATTGTCCTAAACATTAGTCATAAGTTGTTCTATCATGCATGAAAATTGTACAGATGGATAGATTGGATTTTTTTGATCATTTTTCATATATAAATTATTTAATTTCGAGTAAAGCTTGGATTTTTATGATTTTTACAAGTTTTGTGCATTTTCTGAAATTTCCTGAATTATTTTAAATCCAGAACATCATTTACTACGTCAGCATTGAGTAAGCATGACGTCAGCAAGTCAACTGTGGCTGACCATGGTCAAACCTGACCAGTGGGGCCCACTGGTCAGTGACACATTAGTTAACCCCGGTCAAAACCCACGCTGACGGGGTTTGACCCAGCGGTAGGGCCCGCTGTCAGTGGCAGTGAGGTGGCTAATGGTGGGGATTAGTCCTAATGACCATGCCACATCATCCTTGCCGGAGGTCAACCGGTGACAACCACAACCGACGACAGAGGTGCACCGTGCGCTCGCTACAGGGCACCAATTTACTCGCGGTTTGCTGCTACGGCTAGCTGTGGTTCTCGCGCATCTGGTGGGGCAAACAGGAGGATCTGGGGTGGCCTGAGCTCGCCGGAGCGGAGCTTGCGTCGGCAGCCGGAGTTCGGTTTCGACGGCCGCGGCGGTTAGGGAATGCAGACGAGCGAGGGGAGAGAAGGAAAAGAGGCAATGGCGAGGCCGGGATGGTTGGATGGCGACGTGGTGTTGCCGGCGATCTCCGAGGCCGAGTGTTGAAGACGGAGTCGAGGCAGCCGATTTGAGGCGTTCGAGCGCTCGAGGCTCGCTCGAGGTGGCGTAGCGGACGGTGGCGGGCTTTCATGCAACACGGGAAGTCGAGAGGGGATTGAGGAGCGTGGTGGCTCACGGCGGTGCTTCCATGGCCACGTCGGTTATCGCGGGAGAGAGCGAGGAAGAGGGGGGAATGGACACGAGAGAGAGTGAGAGGGCCAGGGGAGGTGCGTGGCGCTCAGGGCCGTCTCCAATAGCGGCTAGCAAGCAGGAGGTGGCCAGGCGCGTGCAGGTGCTCGCCACCGAGCTGCTTGGTGCGCTGGCACGGGGAAGAAGACGGGAGTGCCCCTGGTGGGCTGGGCTGGCTTTGCCCAGCTGGGCTGCTACAGTAATGGGACAGGTAGGGCAGGTCAGTCCTTCCTCTCTCTCTTTTATTTGTTTTAGTTTTCTATTTGTTTGCATTTTGTTTTGATTTTATTTAGAACATCAAATCATTTTTATAAACTCTCTGTAAATTGTTATGTGAGCTCAGGACTAGCCCAAGGTCACATGCAACTTACAAAAATGTTTGAACTTTATTTCTTATATAACAGAAATAAATCCAACTCAAATATGTCATTGATTTAATCGAAAGGGCCCTAAAATAAATATTTCTGTGATTCCAAAAATATTGGTTTGAATTTTACCTCTTACCAATATTCTCACAGAAGAACAGGAACATTTTTCTTGGACTCATTTGATAAGTTTTAAATGTTGATTATTTTTAAAAGGTTTCTGAGGCTTTGAATTCCTCAATTCAAATTTCATTTGAATTTAAACATGATGCTCACAAGGAAGCTAGCCTAGGTCAGATGAGAACTAGGGATGTGACATAATATTTAATATTATTCAGCAATATAAAATCAACCAATCATCTCCACAGTGGACTGGAAGAGTACGAAACACGGTAGCCCAATGTAGTTACATCATACTAGTACATGGCTAACCCACGCTATCACCATATTTCTTGGCTTCCGTGCGACTCCTATCTCTAGTAATCCAGCAATGTGTATTGCTTCTCCCTCCTCGTCTCTCTCAAAGTGCGGCGGGATGGCTTTTTTGCCGTCTATTGAGGTCGGTTAACTCATCACATGTTAGCGACATGCCAAGAGCATTCTAAAAAAATTCTTTTCACGTTCCGTTTTCAAAAAGAAAAAAATCCTTTCACGTACGAATTTGACTGTATGCTTTGAGCAACTTGCACATCCGATACTGCTCCTGTTTGGATACTCTAACTTAGCTAGAGGTTAGACTAACTCATGACTAACCCTGAACTAATTGTAGCCAAAGAGGTCTTTTGGTGACACGGTTAGATTGACAATAAATGCACTTGATGGAGAGAGAAAAGTGATTTTTCAGTGGTCCCAATGAGAACTATCTCCAGTTAGCACCTCTTGGGTGGGATAGTTTTTTTTGGTGGGCTTGGTGCAACTTGCTCCAATTTAAACCCTCATGCTTGGATACTTTAGGGCTATTTGAGCCCCAACTAGCTCAAACTAACTCTAACTCATGGATCCAAACAGGGCCTATGGCCAGCCTCGACGCGGAGCAGTCGTGTGCACCGGGAAGCGGCGCTCTCTCGGCCGTCGCGCCACTGAGAGGTTGCCTCCGCTCTGGCCGGGCATTAATGCGGCACTGACGCTCCAGGGCGATGCTGACCATTTCACGTGGGACGCACGCGCTGGCAAGGGAGTATAGGTTTTGAACCGTTTCAGGTGTAGTACTGGTAGTTTGCAAAACTACTCAATTATTGCACTCTGTTTCCTAAGAAATTGTGGTAAAAAATATTACTCCACAGCCTGCTTCCCTTGTCCTTCCTCTTCCACCGCCCTCACACAGCCGCGGGAAGCGACCGGTCAACCCTTATATTGGAGTGCTAGCAAAAAAAGATGCATGCATGACCACTAAAATTTCCATATTAAAGTGCCGCTCCGGCGGGAGTATGGCATATGTTGTTACCTTCGGCCGGGCCATGGCTACCGGGCGACGGCGACCAGAGAAGAGGCGGCGGGAGGGAATGAATGCAGCTACTGTTTGGGTTCGTCATCCGACTTAAATAAATGCGCAGCATCACGTGTACACGCAGGTGCACAAATTGTAACATACGTGTCTGCTTAAGTGCGCATCACATAACTAGTGTGTGTGTGTGTGAGATTCTGAGAGACAGAGTGCGTGTGTTAATCTACTCTACGGACATGTACTCAACCTTTTGCATCGGAATATAAGTACAATGGTATTTGCTTTAGCTAGTGATTTATGTGGCCAAGTTAACGTGGTTGTGTAAAAAAATGTCACTTCCTCCTCGTGATTTGCGTTATATAATTACAAGCAAGACGCTCGTGCATTGCACTGAACATCAATATGCATTTTTTTATAAAACACCTGTTGTGATTGACCCATGCAGGAGTAATCCCATGTGTAAAAACTAATGATATCTCGAGAATTTTATCGGAAAACTGGTATCTCAAGAATGTCATCGAAAAAATGAAAGATGGGAGATAAGGTGAGGAGGAGTGGAGCATGTTGGTGACTGGTGGTCGGAATGGGCGGAGGCATGGGGATGGACGGTGCCAGCAGGCGGCAGCGGCCACCATGCTACATTGTTCCAGAGACTTCCTTTTTTAATTGCTGAGCAATGAGGTTGTGGGAGAAAAGGATGTGGAGAGAGGTGCGGGTATCTTTTGTAAAATTATCGTAGTTTGCTTTCTATCCGTCAGATATTGATCAGACGATCTATATTACAAGATGGCAGGCACACCATCATCGCCAACTCGTTTTTTTATAAGGGTACAGATGATAAGTTTGCTGACTACTAAAGTAAAGTGGAATTTGTCCATGTTATACAAGTATATTAAGGTGATTGTATATCATACGGGTAAGGTCGGATGAAGGGTGGTAGGATCAGATGCTCCGCCTAGATCATGTGTGTGTGAGATGGAGTCTTAGTGTGTGTGTGTGCTGTGTGTGTGTGTCTGTCGGAGTAATTGGCCACAGGTACCCCAAAGACGGCAAGACAATAATTTAAGACATCGGGGCTAGCAAAGCCCCTCAGTCCGACTGCCTGGCCGCTCCTGCCGTCTCCCCGTCCGACTGCTCTGCCCGGCCGGCTGCCGGCTGCCAACTGCTCCGACCAGTCGGCTGCCGACTGCGCCAACCAACCGGCTGCCGACTGCAGCCCGACCCGACACCGACAAGACCCCGACAAGACCCCAAGATGGCGGCCATACCGCGGACGAGACGGTCGTACCTCAACATCATCTACAGTGTGTCGTGTCCCCTGGGTACTGATTTATAAAGTACCCCAGGGGACAAGCATGGCATACACCATGCCACTAGCTATGCCTACATAGATTGGCTTGTAAGCTACCCAAGGTAGCTTACAACCAAAGCCACTACCACCCATGCCACTACCTAGCTTACACATTAAGCTAGCTACACACTATAAAACGAGGCCTCACCCATCCATCCAGGAGGAGGGACTTCCACGCCCACACACTCTCCCACGACCATGCTTGGCCACTAGAGCATGCATGGTCACTCCGGACACACACATATACGGAGTCAGATGCCCATGACACTGATCCCAGATACAGCTCCAGGAGCACTTTGTTCTACCCGATGTACACCCAGATATACACTCAGACATGCAGCAGTAGTAGTATTATCTCTCCGGAGAGCTCCGAAGCTGGGTAAATCACCGTGTGCTACTCGCATACCCGCTCCCGGGCCTATCAGCAGCAGTTTTGTGCTCACACGAGGCCACCTTGTGGCATATGTCGTCTTGGACCCCCCGTGAGAGTACCACGACATTTGGCGCCCACCATGGGGCGGTACTATGCTACAGCACTGCTGCTGCTTTCGCTGTCTGGGCGGGACTCTTTTTCCTTCATCGCCTCCGCCGCGGCGTCGCGCCGTCTCTCCGGTAGCGCTCGGGGGCTCGACATCGACCCGCCCCCGAAGCGGCCGCGAGGGGTGGCGCATCCTCATCGTCGGCCCCTTCATCACCACCGTTGTGACGCCGGACGTCAGTCCGTGCGCGCCGCGCGCGGGGCCTCGCTTTGGTCGGCTGCCTCCATCCATGTGTCGCTTGCGTCTGCTTCCCTCCGTGTTGCGCCTTGCTTCGGCCGGCACACGAGCGCGCGATCGTTCCTCCACCTACCATCTATGCAAGCTTATGCAAGATAGCTAGATGCAAGTCAAGCAATGGGCAAACCATGGCCATACACTCCTCGTACACTAGCCAGATGCAAATCGTACACAACCCAGATAATCCCCATACCATGGTCAGATAATGGCTATATGCTAGTAAGAGGATTGTCGTATACTTCTGATACACATCCCAGACATTGGGTACACCGTACGCACGCGCCTCTGCTCATCCTCTTGTGCGTCGTCGCCGCCCCTGCGCTTCGGCTATCCTTCCACGAGAGCTGGCGCGGATCCTCGCTGGCTGGCGCGGCCCGCGGAGCCCTCACGCGCTGCTCCGTCCCCTACGTCGTCGCCCCCGCGCGCTGGCCCGGCCGGGTGCTCCTCGCCTAGTACCCCGCTGCACTCGTCGGCCGCCGGGTCCGCGTTGCACCTCATCTCCGCCACGCCCCAAGCTCAGCCACCTCCTCCGGCACTCCCCGAGCATATGGCTGCTCCGTCCCCGCGTCGTCTGGCTACGCCACTCCCCTCCGCCTGCATGCGCCCCATCGCCTCTCCACACCGGCTCCGCATCTGGGTCACCGTGCCGGCCTGCCAGCTCCACCCGCCTCTCGGCCTGCAGGCTTCCTCGCCCACCGGCTGGACCGTCCGGCCTGCAGACTCCCTATCGCCCCCAGCCGGCCGCTGCTACGAGCCGCCTCCTGCCCTGCACGCCTCGCGTTGCCACCTCGGTGCCGGCCTCTCCAGCACCCGGCCCGTCTAGTTCTGCCTGCGCCGGGCCCGGCTCCGCCCTCCGTGCTCGCCGGCTGCTGGCCTCCCGCGCAAGGACCGGCCTCCGTGCTCGCCGGCTGCTGGCCTCCCACTCCGGGTCCAGCCCCCGCGCCCGCTGGCTTGCTGCTCCAGCTAGCAGTTGGCTTCCACCCGCTTCTGGCCTGCCGGCTTCTCTCGCGACCCAGACGCCGGCTGCTCCTGCCCCGCTCCTGCTGACTGCTCAGACAAAGAAAGTAAAGAAAGAAAGAGCCGGCTGGGTAAACACATTCTGCTGGCTGTGCAAAAAAAGAAGAGGGAGGATCTGACTGCGCAGACTGCAGTCCATCCGACTGCTCTGGTTGACCACCCGCATCACCGTTCGGCTAGCTGATTCGTCTACCCACATCACTGCCTGGCCGAGCGATGAGCCGGTCTGGCTGCGCACAACCGGCTGAAGAAGAAAAACAAGATGACAAAGTAGTCGCCAGGAGATCTGACCCGACTGCTCAGCAGTCGGCCTGAATCTCGGGGGCTACACCCAGCGGGTGCGCAGACGTGCCCTCGCGAGGAAAAAGACAAAGTAGTTGCCGGGAGATCCGGCCTTACTGCTCAGCAGTCGGCCCGAATCTCGGGGGCTACACCCAGTGTGTGTGCTAGCGCGCCCCCAAAGAAGATTCCAAGAAGCAAAAACAAGAAGAGTTTTGTCCGACTGCCAGCAGCCGGCAGAAGAGAAAAAAGAAGAGGAGGGCGCTGCCAGACTCCTCGCCGCCTTGCCGGCTGCGCCAAGCTGTCTCGGCTGCGTTCCGCTTGCTGTCTGACCGGTCAAGCCTGACCGTCTGGACCTTCCTCGAGCACCCGAAGGCTCGAGGGCTACACCCAGCGGGTGCGCCAACGCGCTCCGCGAGCGCGGAGTCACGCCGGCTGTCTTCGACGACCGCGACTACACGAAAATCAATGTGAGCTCCTTACCCGCATATTTTTTGCACCACGAAAGCATGCATAACCTCGAGCGATGCTCGAGGGGCTATCTCTCTGCATTTTATTACAGTTGCATCACTGTTCGCCTCAGCACCAGCCAGAGTTGGCCCGGGGGCTGGCCGCTTGACCCGTGACGTTAGTTCCCGCAGACGGCTTAGTAGTGTGCGCGGTACCAAAGGCCCACTCTCAGTCAAAGACCACAGAGCGGCTGTCCGGCTGGCAAGAGTGAACGCTGGAGGCCACCCACGCGAAAAACGTCCGGGAAGAAAAATGGTTCGGGCGACCCGGCCGTTTCCTTTACGAGTATCTGCTCAGTCGAATCTGCTCCCAGAGTCTGAGTACTGTACACTCCACTTCGCGGCCCACTCTCAGCCACAGACCGCAGAGCGGCTTTCTGATGAGCGAGAGCACAAGCCAAAAAGCGGAGGGAACACGAAAAAGATTGAAGGGGGCTCGGACGAAACCGAGTCGGCACCCTCCGCATAAAGGTTGCAATGCTAAAAGCAACCATTTGATATATCTGTGTGGACTAACTTTGTCTTTTGCATGATCATTTCCATGAACACCCGCCAAAAAACCTCCGCCCAACTTTGCCAAGTTACCCGGAGGCTTGGGGGCTACTGTTAGAGTGATTGGCCATGGGTACCCCGAAGACGGCAAGACAATAATTCAAGACATCGGGGCTAGCAAAGCCCCTCAGTCCGACTGCCCGGCCGCTCCTGCCGGCTCCCCATCCGACTGCTCTGCCCAGCCAGCTGCCGGCTACCGACTGCTCCGACCAGCCGTCTACCGACTGCGCCAACCAACCGGCTGCCGACTGCAGCCCAACCCGACACCGACAAGACCCCAACTTGGCGGCCATACCGCGGACGAGACGGTCGTACCACAACATAATCTACAGTGTGCGGTGTCCCCTAGGTACCGATTTATAAAGTACCCCAGGGGACAAGCATGGCATACACCATGCCACTAGCTATGCCTACATAGCTTGGCTTGTAAGCTACCCAAGGTAGCTTACAACCAAAGCCACTACCACCCATGCCACTACCTAGCTTACAAATTAAGCTAGCTACACACTATAAAAGGAGGCCTCACCGATCCATCCCGGAGGAGGGACTCCCACGGCCACACACTCTCCCACGGCCATGCTTGGCCACTAGAGCATGCATGCTCACTCCGGACACACACATATACGGAGTCAGATGCCCATGACACTGATCCCAGATACAGCTCCAGGAGCACTTTGTACTGCCCGATGTACACCCAGATATACACTCAGACATGCAGCAGTAGTAGTATTATCTCTCCGGAGAGCTCCGAAGCTGGGTAAATCACCGCGTGCTACTCGCATACCCGCTCCCGGGCCTATCAGCAGCAGTCTTGCGCTCACACGAGGCCACCTTGTGGCATATGTCGTCTTGCACCCCCCCCCCCTTGAGAATACCACGACAGTGTGTGTGTGAGAGAGAGAGAGAGAGATGGAGTCTTAGTGTGTGTGTGTGAGAGAGAGAGAGAGATGGAGTCTTTGTCTCTCTGTGTGTGTGTGTGTGTTTGTGT
>NC_041383.1:74434730-74453254 GCF_002162155.2 Triticum dicoccoides
GGGTGGGGGTGTGCGTGTGTGTGTGTGTGTGTTTGTGTGTGTGTGTGTGTGTCGCAGGGTCCTCGGTGGCGGATGTAATTTAAGTGTGCATGGCTTCATCATAGAGAGGTGATGTGTATGGCAGAGGCCACCAACGATGGGGTGCGAGAGAGAAAATGTGTCGACATCAAGAGAACTTGTTTGTTCAAGAGACACCAAGGAAGACTACTATATATCGATAGTGCATGTAGGCGGGAATTAAACAAAGGATTGGTCTTATTGGTTTCGGGGATATAGGGGAAGAGTGAGAGGGGGGGTAGCTAGAAGGAGATTGTTAAGTGTGAGTGTGTGTTTTACCCATCCAGGCGGAAGTTATGTGCACACAAGAAGAGAACGATTCGATGTGGCGTTAGGGTTGAGGGTAATTAACTACGTATGGAGACATAGAGACCTTGAACGTGCTTGTGTGAGAGGTATACATGTATACGTGGGATGTGTGTGTGTGTGCGCGCGCATGATCGAGATAAAAGAAAGAAGACATAAGTCATAAGATCAACGACATGTGAGAATGCAGAAGAGGGCCCGACAATTGAGCATGTGTTTTTGTCTTTAAGACATAGTGGTGTGGGCTGGAGCATGCATCTATGGCGAGCAGAGGCAGTGAGGCACAATGATTGTGCAAAAGAGATCAACCTATAAATGCATATGTATCGAGAGACATATATAGTGTGGGTGATAGGAAGCAAGACTCTGTGCGAGAAAGAAATGTTGACGGAGAAACTACAGATAGATACAAAGATGGAGATGCTAGCTAGAGGGACATCCGCTAGTTTGAGTGTTGGAGATGACTGCCAGGTGGTTCAGAGGCTGAATTTATATATGTGTGTGAGAGAGAAAGATAAAAAGAGGGCACTTGACTGCATGTAGAGAGAGACATATGTAGTGTGCATGATAGGAAGCAAGAGTGAGGGCGTGAAAGAAGGTTGAGGAAGAAACAGATAAATAGAAAGATAAAGATGCTTGCTAGTGTGCATTAGAGATAGGAGTCGAGTGGATCAGAAGGCTGAGTTATGTGTGTGGGTGTGAGAGAGATAGAGGGTGCATGTGAGTCACATACAAACAAATATCAGAGAGAAATGAGATCCCAAGAGACGGAGTTTTGTGTCTGCGAGAGAGAAAGATATTTCACAACGAGAGTGATAGCTAGAGAGACATATGAGGGAACGCAAGATATCTCTAGGGAGAGAGAGAGTGTGTGAGCGACATACAAGAGAACAGTGGAGAAATATGAGACCCTGGGAGACAGAGTTTGTGTTTGTGTGTGAGAAAGAGATATTTAAGAGGAAGAGTCATAGGTTCTCATATCTAAGGAGCGAAAGACATCTCTGTATGAGGGGTGTGCGAGTGGCACACAGGGGAATAGTAGAGAGAAATGAGACCCCGGGAGACAAAGTTTTGTGTTTGTGTGAGAGAAAGAGATTCCACATGGAGAATCATAGTTAGAGACACATAGCAGGGAGCGAGATATACTTAGAGAGAGCTAGAGTGATTAAGGTCGAGGGAGAGAGTACCGTGAGTGTGTTACGAGGATAAAAGATCATTGTCGACATACAGGTAGCACGAGAGATACCTGAGACACGATGAACGCGTATAGGTCTAGAGAGATAGTCCTATATAAGCATGAGTGATAGCTATATGACACGAATATCTGGATTAAAGGGGATTCAAATATTTAAACTGGAGATCACGCATCGATAATATCATAACGTAAATTGTTGTATCAAACATGCATATTCATTTGAATTTGGGCACATGTGTAATGTTATATAGTTTATCAATATTGGTGATCCATAGATTCTTTAATTACAAACAATCCATGGTTTATATGTAATTAATGTCTAAACGTGATTACACTATATGTTGCGTGTGTGGAACACATTAAACATGTTTTAGAAGTAAAAAACCGCATGAAACATACATTAGTTGGAGACAGTTAGCGAGGAACGCATACATTGGATTTCAACATAAAGTGGTTTCAAATATTTGAAAATCCAAATTGATGGATACAACCTTATGAATTTGAGATCATGCCATTTGTAAACCATATTTATGTATAAATGGTGTTGTGCTTTTGAAAGTATATATAAAAATGATGTATACAGAATTTAATTCCAATCGAAAATGGATCCTGCCCGAAAAAAATGGAATACAAACGGGATTCAAATTGAGTTGGCACGGTAAACGTGCACTCTGCAAAATTTGAACGAAGCGGGGAATGTCGCAGTAACCGCCCGAAACCAAAATCTGCGAGATGGAAATTACTACTGCCTATCCCTGCCATGCAAAGCCTATCTACTGGATTTCTATAGGTTTCGATAGGGGTAGGTTTGTAATTTCACCCAAACGTGACATAACCGCCTCTCACACGGATTCATACACGGTGGGCGCCAAAACATAGTGTGTCCTCGGCCGAAATTGACTCCCTCCCCGATTCATACACGGTGGGCGCCAAAAACATACTCTCGTCGGCAAATATTCGGTGTATGCGAGATTACCGTCCTATCCCCAACCGACTAATATTGCTGTGATGTAGGAAATTCGAAACGGGGGCTAAGTTTGTAAATTTCCTCGTATTTGAGACACGTGCGCCCTGAATACATGGTTCCCCCCTTCCTCTCTACCTCCCTTTTCCCCATTCGTACTCCATGGGCGCCAAAACACCCTCTCCACCCCAGCCTCCTCCGTCCGCCACCCCATCCACCGCCGTCATCCTCCACCATGCCGGAACTGATACCCCGTCGCTGCCGTCCATTACAAGAGATCGACCTCTCTCATCCACGGCTTTGTACCGGGATCCTTGCATCCCGTCCTCTCGCTTCATCCCTGCCATCGTCCACCTTGCCGGCGCCGTTCCTATGACCGTCTCGTCCACCATGCCCCACCGTCACCGTCTACCCTCCTAGATCTGCTTCCACGCCGTCGACAGCCATCGCTACCGCAGCACCATCAAATTCTCAGCAGATGCATACACGGCACCGCACGAGAGGCGGTACTCTTTCGTATCTGCTCAACTTATTTATCGCAGCAAGAAAATAGATCGCCACTTCTTTACTCTGATTTCTTGCCTTGGTTGCGAAGTTTGCACCTTCAGATCCCATGGCACGCTCAACACTATACTCCCAATGCTTATGGTTTTCCCCTTTTATATTCCACACTAGTTAAATCATAGTAGACTAAATTTCAAAATCGGGTCAGTCGATTTTTCAGAGCTCGCCGCAGTTCGCCGGTGCGAATGAAAGGGCTCGGTGGTTGTGGGGTGCGGTGGTGGGGCCTCACCGAACGAAGAAAACTCGACGCGGGTGGGGGCGGGGGTGGGGGTGGCGGAGGAACACAGGCGGTGGGGGCCGGTGGTCCAGCCGTCGGCCCGTGCGGTGTTCTATATGGGAAGAATCAGAGACGAGGAAGAAGAAGGGTTAGGAGACGTAGGATCTTCATCCAACCACATGAAATGGTCGAGAGACAGCTGGGAGTTGCATTCTTATTGCGCTCTGGTTCATCATGTGTGGGCACTGCGCAACCAACATTTTATTATCCAAAATCTGCTTGCTCTTCTTTACCATGTTCCTCTTCCTTCTTCTTTAATAAGTACTCTCTCCATTCCTAAATACAAGTCTTTGTATAGATTCCACCATGGACTACATATGGAGCAAAATGAGTGAATCTACACTCTAAAATGTATCTGGATACATCTGTATGTGATCCATAGTGGAAATCTCTACCAAGACTTATATTTTGGAATGGAGGGAGTATGATAGTAGTACAGTATGTTCCTTGTACTGAAGATGAGCATGGACATTTGTAGTGTAGAGGTCTATATGTTTGGTTGTGATGGACACTTTGAACTCTTCGGGCCTCTTTGATTCCTAGGATTTTGTAAACATGGGAATAGGATTTGTAGTGGCCTGCCCACTTGAATCCTATAAGAATAGCAAGGAAATGCGGGGAGCTGTGTAGCCTTTCAGAGTTACACTGATATTAACAGTACCACACCTTCAGTTGAAGAGAGCTGGTATCCGAAGCCTTTCTAGCTGTACCGGCAATACTAGCACATATATTCTAGCAAGTTCCACTGGGCTGATTTTACTCTGATGCTTAAGGTTTTCCCGTTATATCTACACTATGATCTGTGTAGCTGCTTTGTGTCGCACTAGCAGCAGTCCACTCGTGAAGATAAACACTGCAATGACTTGCAAAATGGGCACCAAGGCATTGAGTGCCATTCTGGATGCAATGAAACTCATACGCTCCCCACCTATTGACTCTTGTTCAGAATATGATCCTAATGACTCTTGTTGCCACATATAGAGAGACAACATGGATTTCCATTTCTTTGGGCATTGTGATTCATCATGAGTGGGCAACCAACATTGTATGCAATGAAGCGGAACCTCAAGAATATGCTTCCTCTTCTCTTCTTTAACATGTTACTCTTTGTTTATTCTGTATTTAGTACGTATACTATGTTCCTTGTCAAGAAGGGGCGCAGGGACATCTGCAGTGAATAGCTGATAGAGTTGGCCTATACGTGATCGATAGGCTTTCAATTACTAGCGGCAATACAACACCGTATTTTCAAGCCAGTTCCACTTTCCCGATTTATATATCGTGGTTATGGTGTACCCCTGTTATGTACACTATGATCTGCCTAGTTGATGTGTGCTCTTGTTATCATGGTTCGGCAATAAACTCTCTATATAGTATATTATGAACCTATCATCTGCCAACTATCCTTACTTATGGAGCCTATTTTCTTGTGTACTTGTGCCACATTATATAAATCATGCACCATATTACAGCACACATGAGCTCTCTCATCAGAATCTAGTGATAGCACACAAGTGTTTACAGGGACGCCCCTATATTAGAATATCATCTGCATTACAAAGATAAACTCACAACTATTTATGTTTTCATGGTTCTCAGATATTATACATAATTACAGTGAATATCAGAATCCGTGCATCAGAAGAATATTGTGGAACACTCCAATGACTTACAAAATTGGCACCAAGGCATTGAGTGCCATTCTGGATAGAATGAAACTCATACACTCCCCACCTGTAGATTCTTGTTCAAAATATGATCCTAATGACTATTCTAACCTCGAGGAGTCAAAGGCAGATGGCCCGTCATGTTCACCCATCAAGGTGCATGTTATAATTTGGCAAGGTTTTATTGATTGCGCGCATCTTGCATATGTTGACTTGCATTTCTTCTACTTTGTTGCACCGCTATCTGCTTAGTTTACTCATCAAATATGTCGAGATGCTATGCCCATCCATTATCAATACATA
This sequence comes from Triticum dicoccoides, assembly GCF_002162155.2. NCBI lineage: Eukaryota > Viridiplantae > Streptophyta > Magnoliopsida > Poales > Poaceae > Triticum > Triticum dicoccoides. The sequence continues at coordinate 74,440,064 of NC_041383.1, forward strand.
TTCCATCTATCATCATACCATGTTTTTTCACTCAAATGTTGTTCTTGTGCATCAAACATCAAAAAGGAAGAGGGTGATTGTCGAACCTGAAGGAGCACCAGCAAAGTCCTTGAAAAACGTGGTTGTGCCGGAGTAATCAAACAACACCCCACTTATATTGGCTGCACAACCAGTGACACAAACGTAGGAGCGACTCCAGCAGACTGTGCCCATACTTCACTCGCCACACCACTAGCCCCACCACACAGGACCTACACTCCAGCAAAAGGTATGCCGATTTCAGTTGCCATAGCACCAGCCGTACCACAGAAAAATCTCACTCCAGCAAAAAGTACTGCAAGTCCACCGGCCGAAGACCTATCCCAACTGTAGAGATGGCCAATTCCAGCAGATTGGAACCCCATTCCAGTTATTCCCAGTTTAAAAGACAATGCTTTCAATGTTGTTAGCGACTACGTGCATATATTCCCATCATGTGAAGATTATAGTGAAGACAAACACTATTTTCACATCTTCCTGTCCCACTTACGTGTAAGTGCTATTGTTCATGGTGATTATTTTCCTGTTTTCTGCTGATTGAACACATCAATGATTTACATTACATTGCTGTAAGTAGGCGAGGGTCAATCTGGATGCTCATGACGAGCAAAGCTTGCTTGCGCTTTTCAAGGAAGCATTGCAGCAGTATCGATGTTACCTAAGGAAATAACACTTTGATGGCAAGTCTATAAACGAATTTCCGGTGAAGTCTCATGTGCTAAATTTAGAAGACACTGAATGGAAAAACCTTGTTATGCGCTGGTATCATTCTGAGGATGAGGTACTGTCTATCATATCGCATAACAATTTGAACTTCTACTTTTCCGCATGTGCCTTTCAGATCTTTTTTGTAGGAAATCTGCTCGAAAAAGAATTCTGGTTTGAAACGAACGACAGGATATCACAAATATGTTGGCCGTTGCTTTGCTCTTGTTAGTACCCGTTGTCCTGTATCACTGTACTTTCATACATACCTGGTTCATTATGTGACAGCAGTATGCATGATAGCTTGCTTATCAATAGTTCGCTCCAAATTATCTAATCTGTATGAATGGTTACATTAGTGTAGAATATAACCAATGCCAATGAAATTTTTTAGCTCTGCATTGTTCTTGTAAGTACCTGCTGTCCTTTATGAGTGTACTTATATTGACACGTAGTTGTTCATGTACCATCCCTCTGCAGCTTATTTTCCTTTGCCCTCCATTTTCTACACATCATATCTATATTTACTCTTACCATAAGGTTGGATAACACCGATTGTACTGAAGAAGTTTAGCTCTGCATTGTTCTCGGATGTACCTTTTGCCTATATCGTTGTACTTACATTTATAGATACTTGGTTATGTAGCATAACTCTTCATCTTATCTTAAATATTATCCATTTTTCTTACATTGTCACATCTATATTTACTCTTAACAAAATGTAGAATAAAGCCAATGCTTATGAAGAAGATTTTGTGGTAAACTTCTTGAATTCCCCCCCCCCCCCACACACACACACCCATCAGAATGAACAAGGGCTTTATAGAGCCTGCCTTCACCAATAATGTAAGTTTGTCCTTCTCAAGCCTTCAAACTTTGTTGTGTATATTTGGTTAGGCATGACTGCAACAACTGTATATTTTTGGTGTTTGCATCAAATTGCATGTTTAAAGTTTATTATGTAGTTCATAAACAAAAGTTCGTCCTTCTCAATTTAAGTTTTCAGTTGTACAACCAAGTTCCTTCTTCATGCCATGTAAATTAAACTATACAGAGCAAGTGATCTTACTTTGCCAATCTAAAATGGGTAAATTGACAGCACACTAACCATTAATACTTATGAGTTCTTGATCTGTAATCCCGTGGGGTCGTGAAGCTGCCAAGTCCTTCACAATGTCATTTCCTGCCATGTCTTGACCTGAACAATACCATATTGTGTTAATGCTATTTTAAACTGTGTCACTTTATTCGTCAGTCAGAAATGTGATGAATTGTCAACACTAGTACTTATATGTGCAAAACCTGTCATCTGTCTGCTTGTTTATATTTCAGAGTGAGGAGGATATAAGTGTCAAACAAGTGCAGTGTCATCAGCTTGCTCAGCTGCTTGCGCTGCAGCTCCCGAGAAGGGCTAACCTTTCTTGAACTCTATTGAAGTGTTGTCGGTTTTGTATATTATTTTGTTGGCGTGTTTAATTGCACTGGTGGCGATCTTTGATGCCCAATGTATGTAATCTGCTGTCTTCTTGTGCTTTATTATCATAGTGGCGAACTTTCATACCAAGTGGATGTAATATGCCATAATTTCTTTATTGTATAGTCTAGGTTTTTTTCTTATTCACGATGCTGCAGTAATTTTACTGTATATATATCCTGTCTTCGCAGTAAACTGGCCAAACCGTAAAATTACGGTAGATAATCGGGTCGTCATGCAAATAACTATATATGATCCGCATCATGGGCCCTGTCATCTTGGTCCGTTAACAGGCCTAAATGTAAACTGGCCCACTAGTAGATTCGGGCCTTTAATAGGCCGAGTACCGCCGGCCCTATTTTCCAAAGAAAACTCAATGGGCTTTTAGGTGGCCGAAAAGTAGGTTGGGCCTGAAACGTGCCGAACAGCTCACGGGCCGGCAGCAGGCCAAAATAGACCCTGGCCCATGATTGTGCCAATCAAATCATTGGCTTATCACAGGCCAAAATTGTCTCGGTCCTTGTTTGGCCCAATCAGATTATCGGTTGTGAGTAGGCCGGATGCAAACGGGGCCGTAGTTAGGCCCAACTATATGACGATCTTTTAACATGCCAAAATATATATAGGGCCGAAATGTTAAACAGACCTTTAATAGGCCGAAACTAATATCAGGCTGAATTACTAAATGGCCCTGTATCAAGTGGGTCCAAAAGCATAGCGTCCAGTTGACGGGCCGAATCTGATATGGGCCATAATTTAGCCCAAAGCCTCTCAAAGGGCCGGACCTGATCTGGGTCGTAATTTGTCCCAAAAGGTGGGAGGCTTTTAACGGGTCAAATCTCATATGGGCCTTTATTAGGCCCGGAACGTGGCAGGCTGTTAATGGACTGGATCAAATATGGGCCGGCATTTGGCCCAAAACATGGCAGCCTATTAATGGGCCGGCCTACTAGTGTCATCAAAATCTTTTGGGCCTTTAGCTGGGCCGACCCATTATGGGTGGCGGAATCTCATGGGCCTTTAGTTGGGCCGGCCCATTATGGTCCATAAAGTCTTGTGGGCCTTTAGCTGGGCCGGCCCATTATGGCCCGCAAAATCTCGCGGGCCTTTAGCTGGGCCAGCCCATTATGGCCCATAAAAACTTGTGGGCCTTTGCCTGGGCCGCCCCATTATGGCCCGCAAAATCTCGTGGGCCTTTTGCTAGGCCGGTCCATTATGGACCGCAAAATCTTGTGGGCGTTTACTTGCGCCGGCCCATTTAAACATTATGGACCATTTTTGGGCAGGTCCACGTGTCAAGATTTCCTAAGCGCATCTCGCCCATTGGCTGAGTGACATCTGTGCCAACGGGGAGCTGACACATGTTTCCTCCAGCCAATGATGATTTTACATGTGGAAAATCCCCATTGGTCTGGGCTGTTAACGGGTTATCGGATCCAAAACCGGACCCGATAGCTTAACGGCGTTCCGTTACGGTGGATGCCACGTGTTGGTCACCCTTGACAAAAGCACTTCTGTGACGCGCGATTTATCATCATGGAAGTGGACACTTCCATGATGATAATTTTGGTAATGTAATGGAGCACTAATACGACAGCACAGGTATGACTATCTTGATTATGTCATAAAATCGTCATGGATGTACATGCATGACAAAAAACACGACCTAGTGTGACAAACACGTATCATCATAGAAGTGTATTTTTTTGTAGTGTATATGTATTCACACATGTATTACGGTTTCCGGTTAATACAATTATAGCACACTACTAGGGAAAACCTTATACACAGAATCTTAGCAGCAGCGTGGTTTAAAAACAGACGCTACTGCTAATTAGCAGTAGCGAGCTTCAGTAAAGAGCGCTACTAATATCTAAGTAGCAGTAGCGCTCTAGGTGAAACGAGCGCTACTACTATAATTGCCACGGTGTTGCCTCCAGGCTAGATATAGTAGTAGCGCCCTTCCAAGGGACGCGCTACTGCTAAAGTACTTAGTAGCAACGTTTTTCATCAAAACTCGCTACTGCTAAGTATCACCGCAACTAATTAAGTTTAGTCCCATACTGCTAAGCGAACAAGGTGTTTACCACCTTAAATATCTAAGTAGCATGAATAATAGACAATTATCATGACCAAGGAAATATAATAATAACCAATTTATTATTGCCTCTAGGGCATATTTCCAACATTGGGTTCGACACCCTTACTTATCGAGAAAGGCTACAATTGATCGCCTATACTTGTGGGTTCACTAGTAGAAAACATGGCTTTGGTTCGGGCCTGGCCGCCCCATTAGTCCTGGTTTTTCACGAACCGGGACCCATGGGGGGAATTAGACCCGGTTCATGAGCCCAGGGGCTGGCCGGGGCCTCGTGGGCATTGGTCCCGGTTCGTCTAGACCCATTTGTCCCGGTTCTAGGCATGAACCGGGACCAATGGGCCGCGCTGCTGGCCCACAGCCATTGGTACCGGTTCGTGCATTGAACTGGTATAGAAGGGTGAATTTATTCCCGGTTAATGCCACGAACCGGGACAAATAATTTGCCTATATATACCCATCACCGCGGCAGAGCACTCCATAGTGCTCTATTTTTTCTGGCTGGCGAGGGGAGGGCATTTGGGTGCTCTAGCTCACCTTCTATGCACATGAGGTGTTCAATGAAATGCCCGAGCCACACTAGTTAAGTTTTCTCCTCTCGAAGCTCGACCTCGAGCTCCATTTTTCCTGAGATTTGTCTAAATTTAGCGGTCTGTCACGCCCCGTCCCGGTTTTCACCGTCGTTGATCGCCCACACCGATCTCGTCGCCGACACCATCGTGGTGAGCCTCTTGTTCTTATCTTCTTTTTGATTTTCTTACTTTAGATAGATACTTGTCTGATTTTCTTACTTTAGATAGATACTTGTCTGATTTTCTTACATTTGACACACATAATTATATATAATGCACGCAGATGAACCGGTAATGGATGTATGGTTGACAGACACACCTCCAAGTACATCAAGGGCGTGCATAATTTTCTCGAAGTGGCTGAGGCAAACAAGCAGAATGGTTTTAGGTGTTGTCCATGCCCTAAATGTGGGAATACGAAGTCTTACTCTGACCGGAAAATCCTTCGCACCCACATGCTTTACAAGGGTTTCATCCCACAATGTTTGGATGAGGCACAGAGAAATAGGGGTTATGATGGAAGACGGCAAAAAAGAAGACGACGATGACAACTATGTGCCCCCCTGAATACGGTGATGCTGCAATGGGGGGAGATGCTGAAGATCAAGAGGAACCAGACGATGTGCCCGATGCTGCAACGGGGGAAGCTGCTGAAGATCAAGAGGAACCACATGATGTGCCCGATGATGATGATCTCCGTCGGGTAATTGTCGATGCAAGGACGCAATGCGAAAGTCAAAAGGAGAAGCTGAAGTTCGATCGCATGTTACAGGATCACAAAAAAGGGTTGTACCCCAATTGCGAAGATGGCAACACAAAGCTGGGTAGTGGAAGGCAGAGAATGTTGTGCCTGACAAAGGATTTGAGAAGCTACTGAAAATATTGAAGAAGAAGCTTCCAAAGGATAACGAATTGCATGACAGTACGTACGCAACAAGGAAGGTCGTATGCCCTTTAGGATTGGAGGTGCAGAAGATACATGCATGCCCTAATGACTGCATCCTCTACCGCGGTGCGTACGAGGGTTTGACCGCATGCCCAGTATGCGGTGCATTGTGGTATCAGATCAAACGAGATGACCCTGGTGATGTTGGCGGCGAGCCCCGCAGGAAGAGGGTTCCTGCGAAGGTGATGTGGTATGCTCTTATAATACCACAGTTGAAACGACATTTCGGAAACAAAGAGCATGCCAAGTTGATGTGATGGCACAGTGAGGACCGCAAGAAAGATGGGAAGTTGAGAGCACCCGCTGACGGGTCGCAGTGGAGAAAAATCAAGAGAGAGTATTGGGCTAAGTTTGTACGTGAACCAAGGAACGTATGGTTTGGTTTAAGCGCGGATGGCATTAATCCTTTCGGGGAGCAGAGCAGCAATCACAACACCTGGCCCGTGACTGTATGTATGTATAACCTTCTTCCTTGGATGTGCATGAAGCGGAAGTTCATTATGATGCCAGTTCTCATCCAAGGCCCTAAGCAACCCGGCAACGACATTGATGTGTACCTAAGGCCATTAGTTGAAGAACTTTTATAGCTGTGGAATGGAAACAGTGTAGGTGCGTTGGATGAGCACAGACAGGAGGAAGTTAACCTGCACGTGTTGTTGTTTGTAACCATCAATGATTGGCTCGCTCTCAGTAACCTTTGAGGACAGACAAACAAGAGATACCACGCATGCACGCACTGTTTAGCTGACACCAAAAGTATATACCTGGACAAATGCAGGAAGAATGTGTACCTAGGGTTTAGGGTTTAGGGTTTAGGGTTTAGGGTTAGGGTTTAGGGTTTAGGGTTTAGGACATCGTCGATTGCTTCCAACCAACCATCAATGTCGAAAGAAAGGCAAGCATTTCAAAGGCGAGGCAGATCACCGGAAGAAGCCCGCCATGCATACCGGTGATCACGTACTTGCTATGGTCAATGATTTACATGTAATCTTTGGAAAGGGTCCCAACGAACTAGCTGTTCTGAGTGACGCTGAGGGACACGCACCCATGTGGAAGAAGAAATCTATATTTTGGGACCTACCCTACTGGAAAGACCTAGAGGTCCTCTCTTCCATCGACGTGGTGCACGTGACGAAGAACCTTTGCGTGTACCTGCTAGGCTTCTTCGGCGTGTATGGGAAGACAAAAGATACAGCTGAGGCACGGGAGGACCTACAACATTTGCATGAAAAAGACAGCATGCCTCCAAAGCAGTATGAAGGTCTTGCTAGCTACGCTCTTACCAAAAAAGAGAAGGAAATCTTCTTTGAATGCCTGCTTAGTGTGAAGGTCCCGACTGGCTTCTCATCGAATATAAAGGGAATAATAAATATGCCAGAGAAAAATTTCTAGAACCTAAAGTCTCATGACTGCCATGTGATTATGATGCAACTGCTTCCATTGCATTGAGGGGGCTTCTACCGGAAAACGTCTGATTAGCCATTGTGAAGCTATGTGCATTCCTCAATGCAATCTCTCAGAAGGTGATCGATCCAGAAATCATACCAAGCCTAAGGAGTGATGTGGTGCAATGTTTGTCAGTTTCGAGCTGGTGTTCCCACCATACTTCTTCAATATCACGACGCACGTCCTAGTTCATCTAGTTGACGAGATTGTCATTCTGGGGCCCGTGGGAGTGCGACTGGTGCCATGACGACCGAGGTATGTGCGACAGGTTCCTTGAGCTGGACGAAGATCGGCTCTTCAGCATTAAGCTCGAGGAGACCTTCGATGTTGAAATGGTACGCAACAACGACAAGAGTTCACTAGTAGAAAAAGGGCCTATTGTCCCGGTTGGTGAGGGCCTTTAGTCCCGGTTCATGAACCGGGACTAAAGGGTCGGTACTAATGCCCTGACCCCTTTAGTCCCGGTTCAATCCAGAACCGGGACAGAAGGGCCTCCACGTGGCCTGTCCCCTGAGCCCAGGCAGGAGGGCCTTTGGTCCCAGTTGGTGGCACCAACCGGGACCAATAGGCATCCACGCGTCAGCGTTTATGTGGCTGTGGTTTTTGTTTTTTTTTTGAAAGGGGGGTTTTGGGGGGTTAATTTAGGTGTTTCATATATTGTGCTATAGCTAGCTAATTAATAGAGAGAAGTGTCCTCTCTTTTGTCCGTGCTTGGTCGACGCTACGTACCATACATACATACGTATAGAGAGGACTAGCTAGACACGCTAGCTAGCTAGTAAGCAAACAGAAGATCGTCATGAACATATATGCATACAGAGAGAAGTGATATCGACCACCTCTCCTTCTCCGAGAGATTGGTCGAATAAACAAGTTCTTGTATATCTATCCGACACTACTGGCTACATATATACAATAATTATCTTTTACAAATATATAATCTCCTAAAATACGGACGCGTGGTCCACATAGTATTCTCTGTCTTCAACGATCACGTGGTCAAGAAAGAATGCCGCCAATTCCTCTTGAATTGCTCGCATGCGATCTGGTGCTAGGAGTTCATCCCGCATCCGAAACATCTAATTTTAAGAAGGAGGTCAATACATATATATATATATGAATGAATGAAACTCAACACAAATGATGGTAATAAAATAAAATTGTGAATATTGTTATTTACGCACTTCATATTGTTTGTCGGAGTAGCCCCGCTCACAGGTCGTGTGGCGGATGGACTCGCAAATGCAGTATCCACAGAAATCATTCCCTTGTTCCTGCCACAACCACTTTACAAGAAATAAAGGTCAATCAAACTGATAATTAGCAAGCATGCTAAATGGTATTGATGAAACTAGCGCTTGAATCACTAGGAGATGCCTGGAATATGCTACTATATATTACTTACTTTCGGGTGCCTAAATTGCAGCTTCTTCGGTAGTCCCAGAGCTTTTTTGGTGAATTTTCTCCAAGCCCTGCCATACAAAGAAAACAATTACTTGATATCAGAAATGAACAAAGTTGCTGATATGGTGGATAATGATCGATTTAACTTACTTCTCGAGCATTTCAGTCATGTCCGCATACTCCTTGGGATCTTTTCGCTTGGAGTCTAAGACAGTTACTACTCCCTTCTCGAGCTTAATCTCTAGGAGAATATAGTGGTAGCTGCGCACACATGCATAACTCATCAATATTACATTACTATAACCTGGACTAATAAGGAAACCGAATATGCCACAAGACAGTAACACTCACTTGAAGTTGTAAGGAATGAGTATTATATCTTTGTGTTCATTTATTTCCAACGATCGTAGCAAGTTGGCCTCGGTTTCTTGGGCACGATATTGAACCTCAGTTGCATCTATGAGATACGTGTTAATGAACCCAATATCTCCCACTTGTCTTTTCTTCAATTCGGCGATCTTCAATCTGCATAATATAGTGAGGATAATTATAAATACATGCAAATGAAAGGGCTGAGTTATATAGAGAGACTTAATGACGGAAGTAGTACTACTTACAGACAGTAGGAGGTGACCGTTGCTTTATCGATGGCCAATTGATTGAAAAACTGATAGAACTCCTCAAATGGAATAGGCAACAGTTCAATTCCAAGGAGGTCATGCTCCTTTTTAACTCTCATATACAAAGTATTCCTCCCCTCAGACTCTTTGCAGGTTTTCATGTACCAATCATGCAATCTTCGCATCATCGTTGATAGAGAACTTTCATCTTTGACGAGAGGCTTCCCGTACTCGTATCTTTGTATCTGCACCTCCAAGATATCATAATGTACATCGTCGGGCAGGTAATTTGCAGGATTGCCATAACCGGGCACCATCCTCGGATCGACGATGTCGCTAGCAGGCACCTTGAGCGGGGGGCACGATTGCTTCGCTTGTTCGCCGAGCTGGGCAATTTGTTTCCCAGCTCGTCGTTCTTTCATCCTTTGATCACTTTTAGTACTTCCCGACCTCTCCGCTTCGGCAAATGCCTTTCCAATAATGCGCTCATAGTTGCCTTTCGGCGGAGACTTGGGTGGTTTTGTCAGGGCAGCCAGAGTGCGCTTCCCTTTCACCGGATCTACCTTCTCCTCCGAAGGTGGATGTCTCTTTGCTTTCAACCCTTGAAACCAGTCATCCACTTCGGTCTGCGCGATCTTCGCGTTTTCCTCCTCGCTCCTCTCGTACGGTAACTTCTCTGGAGTCTTCAGAGAAGGACCGAATCTGTATCTCCTCCCGCCTTTGGCTGTACTGCTAGACGCCGGCAGAGTACACGGAGCGGATGTCTTCTTTCCTTGCTTACGAGGTGGAGGAGAAGGACTGCGACGCGCCGTAGAAGCCGGAGCGGCGGCGGGTCTCTTCCGCCCTTGCTGACGAGGCGGAGAAGGAGGAGGCTGGCTGCTCGGGCACGCCGGTGCAGGCGGAGAAGGAGGCGGAGTGCCGCCACGCGCCGGAGAAGGAGCGGGCCGAGTGCCCTGATCGTCACTCGCCGGTGGAGGAGGCGGAGTGCCCTGACTCGCCGGAGGAGGAGGAGGAGGCGGAGGCGTCCAGTTCGGAAGGTTGATGAGATCCTTCCGCCATAGGCATGGAGTCTTTAGAGCAGAACCCAGCCGATACTCCCCTTCACCGGTAGGGTGGTCAAGCCGGAGGTCCTCAAATCCCTCCGTTGTTTCATCGACCATCACTTTAGCATATCCTTCTAGAATCGGCCGGCAGTGAAAAGTTGAGTCGGGTTTAGTAGGATAAACAGAGCCAACAGCCGCCTTGACCTTCAAATTGCTCCATTGCGCCATAAGGTGGCAATTTTCAGCATCCGTGATAGCATCCACAGGATAGCTGGCAGGAGCCGTCAAGGCATGCTCTGGCTGAAGCAGCTCGGTGGAAGCCACGCTGATTTTTCGCTGAGATGGCGGGGTAGCTTCGGGGGAAGCTTCGGCAGGTCGTTTGCTGCGATCTGCTTCTCGTTCCTCTAGCCCCATTACCCTTTCGTGCAGCGACTGCAGTTGGCTCTGCTCCAGTTTCTTCCTCCTCTCGTGGGTTTTGTAACCCCCTGCGTCCGGAAATCCAGCCTTCCACGAAACGGAGCCTGGCGTGCCTCGTGTCCGTCCAGGGTGCTCAGGATTGCCGAGGGCCATTGTGAGCTCGTCCTTCTCCCTGTCTGGAACGAACATCCCTTGCTGCGCTGCTTCGATATATTGCTAAAGCTTCTTGACTGGTATGTCCAATTGTTCCTCTGTCCAAATGCACTTCCCTGTTATAGGGTCCAAGGATCCGCCGACCCCAAAGAACCAAGTCCGGCAACGTTCTGGCCAGTTCATTGTCTCTGGTTCGATCCCTTTATCAAGCAGATCATTCTCAGCCTTGGCCCACTTAGGCTGGGCTACGAGGTAGCCACCTGACCCCGTGCGATGGTGAAGCTTCTTCTTGTTTGTCGCCGACATTTTTTTACTCTTTTCCGATGTCTTGTGGGCCACAAATGCGGTCCAGTCATCTCTGATATTCTCATATTTGCCAATGAATTCTGGTGTCTCATTTTTTTCGACATACCTATTGAGGTCTTTCTTCCAATTCCTGAATAGGTCTGCCATCTTCCTCAGAGCAAAAGACTTGATTAATGGCTCTATAACTGGCTTCTCCGGATCATCCTCTAGCGGTAGGGTGAAATTTGACTTCAGCTCAGTCCAAAGATTCTCTTTCTGCATCTCATTGACATAAGACACCTCAGGGTCTTCGTTCTTAGGCTTATACCATTGCTGGATGCTGATCGGGATCTTGTCCCTAGCCAGAACCCCACACTGAGCTACAAATGCCTTCTTTGTCCGGTAGGGTTCAATCGGTTGGACGTCGCGCGCGATTTGTATGATCTCAAAATTTTCATCCGAGCTCAACTTTTTCTTCGGGCCTCGTCTCTTTACCGAAGTTGTGCTCGATCCGGAGGGCTAGAAAAAAGAACAAAGACGAGAGTTAATTAATATGTGTACATACCAAAACAATGAATGCATCAATTAGCTAGTCAGCACAGGCTTAACTAATATATATATCTGGCCGGACTCGGTTTGGTGATCACCGGAGCCGTCCTCACGGTCTACTTCTTCACCCTCTCCTTCTTGCACCGGCATTGGGTCATCGGAGCCATGTAAATCAATGAGGAGAGGGCCAGCTGCTTCTTCACCCTCTCCTTCCAGACCATCGTTGTCGTTGAGAAACATCGAGAGGGCATCACTTCCTTCTGCGATTATGTCCCTCAACAACGCTTCTTGTGCTTCGTCTCGGGGGGTGTCCATAGTTTCTACAAATATTTACAACATGGCAATTATTATTCAAACATGACAGATATGGATATATTAGTGGCAAACGTAGAACTAGCTAGCTAATCACAATAAGGAATCATATTAGTGGCCTCGACGCTGCTTCTCTAGGGTTTGGGGTGGCCTCGACAACGCTTCAAGGGTTAGGGGGTGGCCTCGAGAACGCTTCAAGCTAGGAGGGGGTAATATCGACCCCCCCACGTGTTGAAGCTATCGGGAGGGGGTCGGCGTTGAACACTACATCTATGTCCCACAAGTGACGTGGGCATCGACGCCCGCGGTAGGGTAGAGGGTCGTGGATCACCGAGCGGTCGAGGGTCAAGGGGTCGGGAGGATCGCCGAGGGGTCGAGAGCCTTCGACCCTTGACCCCTTAACGACCCTCGACCCTGAAACCTTCAGCTCTTGACCCCTTAACGACCCTCGACCCTGAAACCTTCGACCCTTGACCCCTTAACGACCCTCGACCCTCTACCCTAGTTCCCGACCCTCGACCCCTCGGTGATCCTCGACACCCTCGTTATATCGACAACGAAGCAACATACATATACATGGGAAAATAATGTTATCGGGGAGGGGGTATCGGTACCCCCCCTCGTGTCAAAGTTTCTTCTTTCTCCTCTATTCCTTTCTTTCTTCTTCTCCTCTCATGTTGAAGTTATCGGGAGGGGTATATCGACGATGACAGAGGAGAAGATCGAAGAAAAAAAAGAAGAAAAAAAAGAGGAGAAGAAGAAAGGAATAGAGGAGAAGAAGAAAAAATAGAAAATAGGAGAAGAAGAAAATATTCTTAAAAATATATCTATTTTTTCTTCTTCTCCTCTATTCCTTTCTTCTTCTCCTCTTCTTTTTCTTCTTTTTTCCTCTTCTTATTTATTTCTCCTCTTCTTCCTCCCCTCTTCTTCTCCTTTCTTCCTCTTCTTTTTTCCTTTTTCCTCTCATTCTTTTTCTTCTTCTTCCTTCTTAAAAATACATGAAGTAGTATTGCTTGTTTTTTTTAAAATAATGTTCAAATAAAAATCTATGAACAGAAAACATATATATACACAGAGAACATATATACATTTTTATAAAAATGCAAAAAACAAAAAAATCTAAAAAAA
>NC_041383.1:74454030-74494441 GCF_002162155.2 Triticum dicoccoides
TTAATTCTTTTTGCTTTTAGTTTTAGAAAAATTATAAACTTTCTGTTAGTGCCATTAGTTTTCAAATTTGGAAACTCTTTTTTTGTTTTCTTTGTTGCTTTATTCATTTTATTTTGTTTCTACTTACAATAAAATACTTATTGTTGCTATTTTTAGTTTTTTTCCAGTTTTTTTGTTTTGTTTTCTGCATTAATTATTTTCTTTTGGTTTTTTGCTTTATTTTTTAATTCTTTGAAATTTGTGTGAATAGTTAAATTGAATTCTTTGAAATTTGTGTGAATTTGAAGTTTGTGATTAACTTTACTAGTGCCATTATTTTTTTAGTTCTACTTAGAAATAAATACTTACAGTTTTTTGGTGATTTTTTTTCTTTTAGGTCACAAAAAATAAAAACTTCTCTGTTAGTGAACATAGATGCACTTATAGAGAAAATTAAACATAAATTCATAATCAATTTCTATTTATAAATTTAGGTCCAATTTCCTCTATAGGTGCATCTATTTTCACTTTGAGAGGAGATCAACAACACAGAGAGGAACGAGCTTATAAACAGGTGTGGGCGCCCTTCGGTTGGCGAGGTGGGACTAAAAGCTGGGTGCAACGAGGGCCAACCCTTTAGTCCCGGTTGGTGGCATGAACCGGGACTAAAGGTAACCCTTTGGTCCCGGTTCATGCCACCAACCGGGACCAATAGTGGTGGGCCAGGAGCCAGGACCATTGGTCCCGGTTCGTCCCACCAACCGGGACCAAAAGGTCCGGACGAACCGGGACCAATGGCCCACGTGGCCCGGCCGGCCCCCTGGGCTCACGAACCGGGGCAAATAGCTCCATTGGTCCCGGTTCTGGATTGAACCGGGACTAATGGGCTAAACTGGCCTCGACGAAAGCCCTGTTTTCTACTAGTGGTTTTTTTCGTTATTAAGCACAACTTCAACTATTTCAACGTGTACTTTTCATCTTTTCCAATTCGACTAGCTTATCCCATGCTATGCAAGATGCTATGTCTTGGAGAGGATGGGTTTTGAAGACCATGAAAGTATGGAAACAAAGAAAATTCACCTAAGGACCCATCATGGTGTGGATTTTGAAGTAAAGTTGTACAATTCTGAGAGTGTAAACCATTTTGGTTACAAAAATTGGGAAGCACTTTGCAAGATGTATGGTTTTGATGAGGGTATGCTTGTCACCATGGATCTTGGTGATCCTAAAATCGAGCAAGACAACATGGACATTTGGGTCCTTGTTGATACGCTTCCAATTCTTCCCCTATGTGAGCTTATCAAACATAGTTATTAAGTAATTTATATTGTTTATTTCAAAATAGTTGATAGCTTATTTCCATTGACAACTTATTTTCATTCTTCAAAGAATGTGCGGAAGATGGCAAAGAAAACCCACTACACCGATGGCTCCGAATTAACTTATCAGGAGCAAAATCATCTGATCACATTTTGTACTGATCTTGAGAATTACAATATCTACAATCGAACTCCTCAACATTATGGTCAATACGTGCCACTAGTGCACGTGTTGAACTATGGTAACTACCATAGAGATACCCTGGTAAGATATTTTACTATTATGACATCCGTGCATCTTTTGAATACTTCTAAAACTAGTACATCATTGCTAACTATGAAGTTATTACTATATTTTTAAACAGATAATCCCGAATGATTGTGTGCCTCATGTGATGTATCAGAATGGCCACCTTGATGTTTTGAACATACAACCAGGTCATCCTACAAATCTCAACTGTCCATACCGGATTTCTAAAAGAAGTGGAGACACGACAATCAAAGAATGGAAAAAATGTATGGACAATCGTAAGGAGGTTCTTGGAAGCAAAAGGAAGCGAAGCGCAAGAATTGGAGACACGATGATCTCCATTCTCCATAATGGAGAGTCAGGGTCTATATTGTTTTATGCTATTTTACCTTAAAGGTATTT
Source organism: Triticum dicoccoides (assembly GCF_002162155.2). Classification (NCBI taxonomy): domain Eukaryota; kingdom Viridiplantae; phylum Streptophyta; class Magnoliopsida; order Poales; family Poaceae; genus Triticum; species Triticum dicoccoides. Next base: position 74,455,981 of record NC_041383.1, read on the forward strand.
AGGTCCTACCTGATATTGATGATCATGTGCTAAGAACAATTAAGTAGGGTTGGTTCAATGACTATGAGGATGATGATCGTATGACTTGTTATTAATAACGAGTAGAAGTTGTATGATGATGCATGATTAGTAGGACTTGTTATTATATATGATGATGCATGATGCAAGCTGAAGAGTTATTATATATCAGCGAGTTAAATGAACATAGCAGTAGCGTTGGTCAACCAAGCATGAAGATATAAGAGAGGACACTTATCTCTATTAGCTAGCTAATAACAACCTAAATTAACCCCCAAAACCCCTAAACCAGCCCCTTTCAAAAAAAACCTCAGCTCCAGCCAGCTCCTGACGCGTGGATGCCTTTTCGTCCCGGTTATGTCACCAACTGGGACCAAAGCCCCCCCTGCCTAGGCTGGCCACAGCGGCCATGTAGAGGCCCATCTGTCCCGGTTCGTTAAGAACCGGGACTAAATGCCAAGGGCATTAGTACCGACCTATTAGTCCCGGTTCCTAAACCGGGACAGAAGGCCCTTTTTCTACTAGTGGTTATCAAGATCTTTTTCTGGCGCTGTTTCGGGGGAGAAATAGCATGGGGTGAATATTCTCGTGTGTGCTTATTTGCTTTATCACTAAGCAGTTTTTATTATTTGTTCTAAGTTGTTCTCTATCTTTAGTTATGTATATGGAACACTAAATACCAAACAAATTAGTTGTAGTTGCTAAGATGGGGAACATCCTAAAACCCTTGATGCTTGTTCTCAGCAAAACATTCAATACTACTTTGATAATCGTGATAAATCTCCATTCAACTTGATAATGGGAGATACCTTGGATTGCTTGGAATACTTTAGGGATTATCGCTTGTCTCAAAAAGGGAAACACTTATGGGATCAAATAAAAATATTACATTGGTATGCTTGAAATTTATGCTTAAGATATAATTGCACTTGTTGCTCTAAGATGGAGGCTCCACACCTCTCATTTCGATGTGAGTTTAATGATAATGAAACCTTGACTTCTTATGCTAATGGTATATATAAGATTACTATGATGTGGAACAAGTAGAAGAATTTGTTGCTTTTAAGGGTGCTTATGAAATTAAATCTTTGTTTGAGGAGTATGAAGATTGTGATGATGCTCTTTACAGATCTAAATTTTTTGCTATACTTCAATATTGCTATGAGAATTATAAATACAATACATATATTGATGAATTTATTGAGAAAGTCTCCGGTGTGCAAGAAAATAATATTTTGCAGGAAACCATGGAAGAAGAAATTACTAAAATTGTGAGCTCATTAGATGAAAAAGATGAGGAGGAGAGCGAACAAAAAAGGAGGAAGATCGGATTGAACACCCGTGCCACCTTCTAGTGAGAGTAACTCTTCAACTCATACATTGTTTAATTTCTCTTCATGATTAATGAAGGATGAATGCTATGAAGCCTTTGCTTCGTTTGAAATATTCCTTTTTGATGAATTTGATGCTTGGTATGCTTGTGGCCATGATGTCATTATGAATGATGCTTATGGAGATGAACTTGCTATAGTTCCTTATGCTGAGAATGAAATTGTTGCTATTGCACCCACACATGATTGTCCTATTATCTTTTTGAATTCTCCCAACTACACTATTCAGAGAAGTTTGCTCTTATTAAGGATTACATTGATGGGTTACATTTTACTATTGCACATGATGATTTTGATGAGTATAATATGCACGTGCTTGCCGCTCCTACTTGCAATTATTATAAGAGAGAAACTACATCTCTGCCTCTCTGTGTTTCCAATACGATAAAATTGCAAGAAACTCTTTATACTATGCATTTGCCTTTACTTGATGTGCATGAATTGTTCTTTTATGACATGCCGATGCATAGGAAGAGAGTTAGACTCCACTGTTATGTGATATATGTTGCTTTGTGCTCACTAATAAATTACAAATCATTGTCAATTAAAACTGTTTTTGATATACCTTGGGATCCGGGTGGATCAACTACTTGAGAACTTTATGCCTAACTTAATGGCTTTAAACTAAGCGTTTCCTCGGAGACAACCAGGAAGTTTTAGAGATTCATTTTGTTCTGTTGTATGCAATTAAAAAGTTTTAAAAAAATTGAGGGGAACCTTAAACTTTTTCAAAAGATAAGTGAAAGTGAAAAAGACGAACACCGTTGAAGTAGGGGACGTCCTTGAACTTTGTTCACGCCAATGGAATCTTGTGAACCTTCTTGCAGAAACATTTCAACAAAAATAATTATCCCCTTGTACAAATATATTGTATTATAAAAATAATGTGCCAAGATTTACCTTTAGGATGTTTAAATTGCTTGTTTGGTATGTGAAGTGCAAAAACAGAAACTTTGAATGTAGTGCGTGAATTTACATTTTTTACTGGAACGTCGAAAGTTTCCAAAATTCCTACACAGTATTGCTATGCACATTGTTTATTGTTTTCTATTTTTTTAGAATTGTTTGAGTTGCAGAAGTATTTGTACCATCTGCATCTTTACAGAGTGTCCTGTTTTCACAGATTGCTATTATAGTTTTTTTGTTTGCTTATGTTCGAAATCTTGTTGAGCCCCATTGAGTTGGGAGCCATAGAATTGTGATAGCATATAGTGGGTAATGTTTGATTGTAATTATACAATAATGTTACAGAAGGACATGATTGGATTTGATTTATATGTACTAACCCTTCTAATAAAATGTTTGGTTCCGTTTTGTGAGGATGAAGTGTTCGGAGATTGCGGAGGTATCGATATGAGAAGAATAAGGAGAGATGCAAGAGTTCAAGCTTAGGGGTGACCAAGATGCCCCAAATAAATATTCAAGGAGACTCAAGCATCTAAAATTGGGAATGTAACAGAAGACATTCCATCTTTCTTCCTCAATAATTATTGGTATGTTTCAGTTTTTATTTTGTTGACATGATATGAGTAAATTCTTGGAGCATCGTGTGCTTTTTATTTTTCTTTTAATAATGCACCATGGTGGTAGGTGAAGGAAATATGCCCTATGGGCAATAATAAAGTTGTTATTTTATATTTCCTTATATCATGATAAATGTTTATTATTCATGCTAGAATCATATTAACCGGAAACTTGATACATGTGTGGATACATAGACAAAACACCGTGTCCCTAGTAAGCATCTACTAGACTAGATTGTTAATCAAAGATGGTTAAGTTTCCTAACCATAGACATGTGTTGATGATACGTCTCCAATGTATCTATAATTTTTTATTGTTCCATGCTATTATATTATCTATTTTGGATGTTTAATGGGCATTAATATGCTATTTTATATTATTTTTGGTACTAACCTATTAACCGTGCGCCCAGTGCCAGTTTCTATATTTTTGCCTGTTTTAGAGTTTTGCAGAAAAGGAATACCAAACGGAGTCTAAACGGAATGAAACCTTCGCGATGATTGAGGGAGTCCTGGATTAGGGGGTATCCGGACAGCCGGACTATATACATTGTTCGGACTATTGAAGCGTGAAGATACAAGACTCAAGGCTCCGGCCCGTGTCCGGATGGGACTCTCCTTTGCGTGGAAGACAAGCTTGGCGATCCGGATATTATATTTCCTTCCTTGTAACCGACTCCATGTAAACCCTAGCTCTCTCCAGTGTCTATATAAACCAGAGAGGATGGTCCTTAGAAGGCCGATCGCAATTACAATCATACCATCATAGGCTAGCTCTTAGGGTTTAGCCTCTACGATCTCGTGGTAGATCTACTCTTGTACTACTCATATCTTCAATATTAATCAAGCAGGAATTAGGGTTTTACCTCCATCAAGAGGGCCCGAACCTGGGTAAACATTGTGTCCCTTGCTTCCTGTTACCATCAGCCCAAGACGCACAGATCGGGACCCCCTACCCGAGATCCGCCGGTTTTGACACCGACATTGGTGGTTTCATTGAGAGTTCCTCTGTGTCGTCGCTTCGAGGCCTGATGGTGTCTTTAATCGCTAACAACACGGTCTAGGGTGAGACTCTTCTCCCCAGACAGATCCTTGTGTTCGGCGGCTCCGCACTGCGGGCCAATTCGCTTGGTCATCTGGAGCAGATCGACAGCTACACCCCTGGCCGTGAGGTCAGGTTCGGAAACTTGAACTACACGGCGGATATTCGCGGAGACTTGATCTTCGACGGATTCGGGCCTGTGCCAGGAACGCCAGACAGTCACGACAAGCACGGCCTAGACCTGCTGTCGGACAATGCTCGGGATATCACCCCTGCAGTAGCCCCGGATCTAAATTCGGAGCATATTGCATTGCCTAAGGACGGAGGGGTGGACCCCGCCCCACGGGCCGCATACTCATCGGCGGTGGAGCCGAACACAGGTCTAATCTCTGTTGAGGCCTGTTTCCTCGGGCCCCCGGACTCGTATCCGGTTGTTGGTACCAGTCCGCATACCCTCAAGCCAGTGGGGCCAGGTTGGGCTCCGGTAATGGAGTTTACCGCTGTGGACATCTTCCAGCACTCGCCCTTTGGCGACATGCTGAACTCATTAAAGTCTCTCTCTTTGTCAAGAGGCTCTAGGTCGAACTATGTCCGGCCTGGGTGGGAAGCAGGCGACGAAGGAATTCGTTGCCCACCAACCACCCACTTCGTTGCCACGGTCGATGATTTAACCGACGTGCTTGACTTCGACTCCGAAGACATCGACGGTATGGACGAGATGCAGGAGAAGCTTCAGAATCTCTGGGGCGCGGGACTACTACCTTGTCACACGATATATACATGGTGGATACGCCCAAGAAGGAAGACGGTGATAATCTGGAAGATAAAACACCCGGGCAAAAGCCAAAACGGTGGTGCAGACACCGCTCAAAGTCCAGCAACAGCAAAAATAGCGACAAGAGCGCAAGAAGGGTCGACATACCAGTAATCCCCGAAAGCAGTAACGACCACGTGGACCCAGCGATGGAGCAGGACGAGCCAGGTCACGTGTAACGCCCCAAGACCAACGCTTCAGAAGACTTCAATATTTTCGTGATCACCGTGTGTTTATTTTGTGTTTGCTCTTTTACTTTTGCATTGCATCATGTCATCATGCCGCCATGTCATTAATCTTTGCATCGCAACTCGACTAATAAATTGCATAGATTTTTGATCTATTTAAATCGAGGGAAGGGTGACTTCTCTTTATAACATATCCTCCCAATATTAGGGAGCTATATTAAATATTTCTTTAATTTCGAAATCACCATAACACACTTGCAAATTATCCTAATGCCTTTGTTATCTTAATTCGTGGTCTCCAACCTTGCCATATATTCTTTCATCATATTCCGGAGCTCCACCAAAAATCCAAGCATTTTTGGACCTTCCCAACCCTCACTTCCTATTCAAATCATTTGAATTTAAATCAAATGAGTTTGAATTTACATCTTTCAACCATGGCCTTTTCTATTTTCTCGGAACAAGCACATTCTTATGGGTCCTGGAAAATTATCCACGTGTACAACTTCTTCCCCTAACCTATCTTTCTTTTCTTTCTTATCACTGTTTCGTTTTATTTTTCTTCAGAGTGAGAGAGAGAGAGAGCCTGCAGCCCAGCCGGCTTCTAAGCCCAAAGCCTAGCCAGCTCCCTGTTTTAACCTAGCATGCACCAATCGATCCCCTCCCCCTCTCGATTCCTCCAGCGCCGCCACTCCACACACGCCCCACGCCTTGCCTTCCATGGCGCCCTAAGCCATGCCCCGTCGCTCCTCCGGCCGGCGAGTCCCGACCGCCTTGCACCCGCGAGCACCACCACCTCCAGCGCGCCTCGAGCCTCCTCCTGTGCGCCTCCACCCTAGATCCAGCCTCGATGACCCATCCCCGACCTCCTCCTCGCCTAGCCTTCGCCCAGACGAGCGTCACCCCTGCCCCACGCTGCACCTCCTCCTCTGCGCCGCAGCCTCGTCAGCGCTGGATCCGTCTCCCACGACCGCGCTGCCGGCCTCCCAACACTGCATCGAGCGCGTGACCACGCGTCCCCGCCGGCTACCGTCGCCCCTGCCTGGACGCCTGCTTCGCCTCCCCGTGCTCTAGTCGTGCTGTCGTCCGGAGTTCCAAGTCCACCCCCTCTGTTGTTCGTCCCAAGATCAGGCGAGGTCACAGCCAGATCTGACTTGGGTGGTCCGTCCCCATCGGAGTTGACCTCCATCACAGGCCTCCCGCCAAGCCGCAGGAGCAGTGTCACTGCTGCCTTGCTTCTGCATCATTCGCCAAGTCTCGCTGGAGGCCACGCGCAAGCTTGCGTGGACCCCGTCGGCGTGGATCCCATTCGCCAGCAGCCGCACGCCACTCATCACTTTAGTCCCAGCGGCCTCGTTCACCTCCTCGCTGCTGCCTTCGAGAGCCATCGATGCATCTTCGTGGAGAACCTGCCAAGTACCCTGGTTGCCCCCAAGCCACACACCGCAATCGCCAAGTACCACGACGGCCCTCAAAGAGTTTGGATTCAACAAGTCCGACGATGCATAGTACCACTACGATTCCCGTGTACATCTACCAACGCCAAGACCGAGACCACCAAGTACCCCTCGGATCAGCAAGTTCGACTACCATCGCCGTAAACTGCTTCCCGAATGTGTGTACCACTACCGTCACCGAAGACCCGTGTAACGGAACCCTCAAGTTCGACCACCTCCGCGTGTACCACTACTTCCACTACCATCGCGAGAATGACTACTTCCACTATGGCCCGAGTACCACTACTTCCTTCGACGAACTCGATCTGCCCCAAAACGCACGCTTCAAAGGTATAACAACGAGACGACTGCCCGTGTACGAATGCATGTTGTATGAGATGCCCGTGTTTGCACCATGTCCGATTTTTCACTCGTTTCCATGCCATCGATCCGTGGGAACCCGGTAACCGGGATCACCCCACCATCTTTTGCATGTTCCGCACACTTCTCTTTTGCATCGGTATCTCAATCGAGTTACCGGGACCGAAATGTTACCGTCGCACCATTTTTGTTTCGCCGCTGTGGCACCCCTTTTGTTCCACCATAGTGACCAAATGCTTCAAAACATGCTCATGTCAACATTTCATTAAAATTGCATAAAACTTGCATATGTCATCCGCATCATGATAACAACATTTAAAATGTTTAAAATTGTTGTTTGCATTAAAATTGCTAAATGACATGGGGATTTCCCGGAATTGTTTTTTGTTGTTCCGGCCTCATTTAAACTTGCCTAGATAGGTAGTTTTCATATGCTTCACGCCTTGCCATGTCTAATAACATTTAATATTGTTGTGTACCTAAACAAGAGTGAGCTAAATAACTCAAATGTGGTGTTTCGCCAATATGCAACTCGTTGCATATTGAGCTCCACTTAACTTGTAGTATCGTTTGTTGCACTTTTCCATACCATGCCTCATTAAACCGGACATGCATGATACTTGATTGTGCATCGTGCCATGCTTATGTGATGGTTGCTTACCATGTTGTTTGCTTCTTTCCGGCTTGCTTCTCTCAGTAGCTTCGGTTTCGTTCCGGAGTTGTGAGCATTCGTTCGACTACGTCTGTTTGTCTTCTTCTTGGACTCGTTCTTCTTCCTTGCGGGATTTCAGGCAAGATAACCACTACCCTGGATCTCACTACTATCATTGCTATGCTAGTTGCTTCGTTCTATCGCTATGCTGCGCTACCTATCTCTTGTTCATCAAGCCTCCCAAATTGCCATGTCAGCCTCTAACTTTTTCACCCTTCCTAGCAAATCATTGCTTGGCTATGATACCGCTTTGCTCAGCCCCACTTATGACATTGTTAGTTGCAGGTGAAGTTGAAGATTGCTCCATGGTGAATAGGATTATGTTGGGATATCACAATATCTCTTATTTAGTTAATACATCTATATACTTGGTAAAGGGTGGAAGACTCGGCCTTATGCCTGGTGTTTTGTTCCACTCTTGCCGCTCTAGTTTCCATCATACCGGTGTTATGTTCCCGGATTTTGCGTTCCTTACGCGGTTGGGTGATTTATGGGACCCCCTTGACACTTTGCTTTGAATAAAACTCCTCCAGCAAGGCCCAACCTTGGTTTTACCATTTGCCTAACCTAGCCCTTTTTCCCTAGGCTTTCCGGAGCCCGAGGTACATCTTTATTTTAGCCCCCCGGGCCAGTGCTTCTCTAAGTGTTAGTCCGAACCGAGCCGCCTGTGGGGCCCCCTCGGGGAAACTCGAGGTCTGGTTTTACTCGTAGCCTGTCTCATCCGGTGTTGCCCTGAGAACGAGATATGTGCAGCCCCTATCAGGATTGTCGGTGCATCGGGCGGCTTTGCTGGTCTTGTTTTACCATTGTCGAAATGTCTTGTAAACCGGGATTCCGAGACTGATCGGGTCTTCCTGGGAGAAGGAATATCCTTCGTTGACCGTGAGAGCTTACAATGGACTAAGTAGGGACACCCCTGTAGGGTATAAACTTTCGAGAGCCGTGCCTGCGGTTATGTGGCAGATGGGATTTTGTTAATGTCCAGTTGTAGAGAACTTGACACCAGATCCAAATTAAAACGCATCAACCGTGTGTGTAGCCGTGATGGTCTCTTTTCGGCGGAGTCCGGGAAGTGAACACGGTTTTTGGGTTATGTTTGACGTAAGTAGGAGTTGCTAGCTTCACGACCGTTCCGTTGCTTCTCTTCTCGCTCTTATTTGCATATGTTTGCCACCATATCATGCTTAGTCGCTGTTCCAACCTCACCACTTTACCCCTTCCTTACCCATTAATCTTTGCTAGTCTTGATACCCATGGTAATGGGATTGCTGAGTCCTCGTGGCTCACAGATTACTACAACAACAGTTGCGGGTACAGGTGTTGCGATGATCATGACGCGAGAGAGATGTTTACCTGTTTTGGAGTTCTTCTTCTGCTTCTTCTTTGATCAGGGGATAGGTTCCAGGTCGGCAGCCTGGGCTAACAGGGTGGATGTCGTTTGACTTTCTGTTTGTGTTTCATCCATAGTCGGATGTTGATCTTATGTATGATGTGTTGTTGTATTCATGTGGCATTGTATGCCTCTAGTATGTATCCCCATCTATTATGTAATGTTCATGGAATGATATCCACCTTGCAAAAGCATTTCAATATGCGGTTCTATCCTCGGTGGGACCTTCGAGTCTCTTTAGGATAGTATCGCATATTGGGCGTGACAAGTTGGTATCAGAGCCTCGACCGACTATAGGAGCCCCCTTGATTGTTGGCTGTTGTTGAGTCTAGAAGAAAACTATTTTTGAGTCTTAGGATTATATATATCGGAGAGTAGGATTATTTTTACTCCTCAGCCCTTCGTCGCTCTGGTGAGGACTCTCGACGTAGATGTTTTGACTTTCCTCTCCTCAAATTTCACTAAAAAAATTAGGATCATGCGGGTATCTTGGGATCGTTCCGATATTCTTGTGACGAGAACATTGTTCTTGGTGCCTCCTGACATTTAGGGGTTGTGGCAGTGTCCCGGGGAGTTGAGCTCCGAGGTGTTGTCGTCACAATTTTATCGTTGCAGTTCTGGAATACTTGAGTTTTGCCAACATCGAAAATCTCTTTTATGCAGTTGTTGGTGAGATAACCTCGATGCCACCCAGTACTGGGAAGTTCGGGAGTATTGCCATAGCTCGTATAACGGATGCTTTTCGAAGGTTGAGGTACATGATTTCCGATGGTTTGTTGGTTATGCGTTGACAGATGGATACTGCTTGGATGTAGGTATTGTTAGTTTGGGTGAGATATTTATTGCTTCCCCTCTATCCCCAACACCAGATTGCATAACCAGAAAGTTTTGGGAGTTTTATAGGTGGGAATTCAAGTAGCTCCTAGAATATCTTTCCAATAGATGCATGATATGGGATTGGGTAAATCCCTATCATATGTATTTGTTCCGGCTTATTCTGCAAGCCAAAACCTTTGTTTTGTTTGGAGTTGTGGTTTTGAGTTGCTTTAATGTCAAGTGTTGATTCCATACCATTCAAGCGGTGTTCTCATATTTCTATGAGAGTGCCAATCCTTCTTGTTTATCAAGATTGTCATGTCAATTCTTTTCCAAACCAGCGTGCTTCTCTTCAAGTGGATCTGATCATTTTCAACATCCACAAGATCAACTCTAAGTTTTCTCAACGGTATCCATTCCATCTGCCCCAAGTCGTCTTTGTTTTCCCGCCCTCCCACCCTTTTTCTTCAAGGACTCATATATCTTAATCAAGTATCCATCTTAAGGATGTGAAGTTTCTCCATTTTTTTCCGCCAATGTTCTTATCCGGTGATTCTCACGAAGATACTAATGGAGCTTTGAGTTCATCATTCTTTGTTATTTTCTTCTCCGGTGGATTTAATTCAAGCTTTCGATATTCATCATATTCCTTTCCTCGTTTCAAATGCTTTCTCATGCCGATGCACCACTTAATCATTCACTGAGTGCTGAAGATATCTCGAAAGATTAGTTTCCATTCAAAATCCGTTCAAGTTATTTTGAGGTTGTTATCTCATTCAAGTCATTTAATTCAACCGGTGCAATTTCCATTTCAAGTAATTTTTCGAAGGAGTATCTTTTGAGTGGGCCCTAACCCACAGGTCTTTTTCCACGATCTTACCTGACTCTTCTAACCTTCCCGGAATTACTCTCAAATTCTTTTCCAGGTTTTACGTAAGAATGAATTATCATAAGTCATATGTCCTTCTCTAAGATCTTTCAAATTCTTTTCATCGTTGGTTCACCCTTTCTAATTTTCTCCAGGAGTATCTCAACAATTCATGGTGGTGTTTTCCATCGTCATTCTCAACATTTGAAGACCAAAGAAGAGCTTTCCTCCAAATCTTATCCGTTCTCTCAAAGATTCGTGATTATAGCTTGATGCCATCTCCTCATAATTGTTTTTGATTGTGACAATTCTTTTCACCCATCCGAAGTATTTCATGAGTTGTTTCCATTTCTTCCCTCCGAAGGCCATCATGTCATAATTCTTCATTCTCAGCGTGTAGCTATCATTCTCCAAATCTTACCAGTCCATCATTCATATAACCTCTAATCAGTTCATGGCCTCTTCGTTCTCATGTATCTAAATCCCCTCAAGTATCTTCATTCATTTTCCAATTATTCTCGGTTAATTGTGCCTTCGCTACGTTCATTTTCAACTATTACGGTGGTTCGTTCAAGATTTCTCTTCCTTCATTATCGTATCAATTCATTCGTTCTTTTGTTGTTTCAATCCTGCTGGTGGTTGTTCAAGACCTTCCTCAAGTTGGCGCTATATCTCTCTTCAATCCTTTCTAAGAGAATAAGTAGTATGGCAAATCCATTGCTTGTCATCAATTTAAATTGGTGAAGGATACGCATAATGTAATTCTTATTATTGTTTCATCCAAGGGATCTAGTTTCTTCTTTCCAGAGTTGTTCATCATGTCACATTTCTCGGTTCGAGATGCTTCATCTTTTCTTTCCAGAGGTCCAAAGTTTCTGCATTATCTCGTCATGAAGCTCCATCTAAATCATTGCAAGGCTTCACCTTGTGTTTTCAACTTCTCTTTCTTTTTATCATCCTTTTATTACCGGAGTTCTTCATTGAGGCTCTACATGGTGGTTCATCAAGGCTTCTCTTCATTCTTCAATTGTTCTTGAAGATTTCTCTCGAAGTTATGACCCACCAAGCTATACTCTTAAATAAACATGGTGCCCAACACATGTTTTGTTTTGAGGAGTTCAAGCATTCTTCATCTTGCATCCGAAGTGCAATTCTTCCTACCTTATATTTGGAGGTGGTGTTATATCATTCTTGACAATTTCCATCCATGTTTCGCGATTCACATGTTGTCAAGAATGAGGTATATTTAAATCCATTAATCTCTTCGTTTGAGTTATCTTGGTATAGATTTCACCTAAAGCCTTCCCTAAGGAATGTTGCTATTGTGGTGCTTATCAATGATCCAAGTTTTCTCCTATCCTCTCGGCGAAAGCAGTTTTCATCTCTTCATTGGTCTCAAGCAATCAATTGTTTCTGTTAGTGGCCGGTTGTCACCTCATCATTTTGAGATGTTTGCCATAAGCCCACAACAAGCTTGTGCTTTTCATTGTTGATTTTCCAACAACTCCGTTCAATTCTTCTTTGCAAGGATGCTTTCCAAGCTCATTTGTGGCAGAAATTGGCATTTCCTTCTCCATTACGTTATTCCAATGATCTATCTTCTATTCTTTCTTTCGGAGGCTTTGTGAGGTTGCTCTCGTTGACCCATCATCTTGTTTTGTCAAGATCATGTTATTTTCTTGCTTATCCATTTAATCGGAGTGTTGCATCACCTCTTCAAGTTCTTTTTCATCTTATCAAGTCTTGCATCTCTTTTCAACCGGAGTGTTGTCCGAATTTGTTCTTCCTTGTTCCTTGTTTATCTCGTTTCAACCAGAGTGGTTCCAATTCCTTCTTGTCCATTGTACTTGTCATTCATAGCTTTGCAACCTCCAAAGTTCACATGGTGTTCCTTGTTTCTATTTTCTGTCGTAGTGCTCTCAATTGTGTTCAACTCCCTTGTGTTCTTTCTTTCAACTTTTCAACCTCGCAAGGTTCATTGGTTTCACTCGTTTGTCAAAGAAGTAACTTTGTCTTACCTCTTTCTCTTCCGTTTCTCTCCAGTGCCATCCTAGATCTTGGGACGAGATCCTCTTGTAGTGGTGGAGTGTTGTAATGCCCCAAGACCGATGCTTCAGAAGACTTCCATATTTTCACGATCACCGTATGTTTCTTTTGTGTTTGCTCTTTTATTTTTGAATTGCATCATGTCATCATGCCCTCATGTCATTAATCTTTCCATCGCAACTCAACTAATAAATTGCATAAATGGTTGATCTATTTAAATTGAGGGAAGGGTGACTTCTCTTTATAACATATCCTGCCAATATTAGGGAGCTATATAAAATACTTCTTTAATTTGGAAATCACCATAACACACTTGCAAATTATCCCAATGCCTTTGTTATCTTAATTCTTGGTCTCTAGCCTTGCCATATATTCCTTCATCATATTCCGGAGCTCCACCAAAAATCCAAACATTTTTGGACCTTCCCAACCCTCACTTCCTATTCAAATCATTTGAATTAAAATCAAATGAGTTTGAATTTACATCTTTCAACCATGGCCTTTTCTATTTTCTTGGAACAAGCACCTTCTTATGGGTCCGGGAAAATTATCCGTGTGTCCAACTTCTTCCCCTAACCTCTCTTTCTTTTCTTTCTTATCTCTGTTTTGTTTTATTTTTCTTTAGAGTGAAAGAGAGAGAGAGAGCCTGTAGCCCAGCCGGCCTCTAAGCCCAAAGGCCAGCCAGCTCCCTGTTTTAACCTAGCATGCACCTATCGATCCCCTCTCCCTCTCGATTGCTCCAGCGCTGCCACTCCACACACGCCCCACGCCTTGCCTTCCATGGCGCCCGAAGCCATGCCCCGTCGCCCGTCCGACCGGCGAGTCCCGACCGCCTTGCACCGGCGAGCACCACCACCTCCAGCGCGCCTCGAGCCTCCTCCTATGCGCCTCCACCCTGGATCAGCCTCGACGACCCATCCCCGACCTCCTCCTCGCCTCGCATTCGTCCAGACGAGCGTCACCCTGCCCCGCGTTGCACCTCCTCCTCTGCGCCGCAGCCTCGTCAGTGCCGGATCCGTCTCACACGACCATGCCGCTGGCCTCCCAACACCGCATCGAGCGCGCGACCCCGCATCCTAGCTGGCTGCCGTCGCCCCTGCCTCGACACCTGCTTCGCCTCCCCGTGATCCAGTCACGCTGTCGTCCGGAGTTCCAAGTCCACCCCCTCCGTTGTTCATCCCAAGATCAGGCGAGGTCACGGCCAGATCTGACTCCGGTGGTCCGTCCCCGTCGGAGCTGATCTCCATCACAGGCCACCCACCAAGCCGCACGAGCAGTGTCGCTGGTGCCTTGCCTCTGCATCGTTCGCCAAGTCCCGCTGGAGGCCACACGCAAGCCCGCGTTGACCCCGTCGGCGTGGATCCCATTCGCCAGCAGCCGCACGCCACTCATCGCTCGAGTCCCAGCAGCCTCGTTCACCTCCTCGCTGCTGCCTTCGAGCGCCATCGATGCATCTTCGTGGGGAACCTGCCAAGTACCCTGGTTGCCCCCAAGCAACACACAGCAAAGCCCAAGTACCACGATGGCCCTCGAAGAGTTTGGATTCAACAAGTCTGACAATGCATAGTACCACTATGATTGCCATGTACATCTACCAACGCCAAGACCGAGACCACCAAGTACCCCTCGGATCAGCAAGTTCGACTACCATCACCGTAAACTGCTTCCCGAATGTGTGTACCACTACCGTCGCCGAAGACCCGTGTAACGTAACCATCAAGTTCGACTACCTCCGCGTGTACCACTACTTCCACTACCATCGCGAGAACGACTACTTCCACTACGGCCCTTCTACCACTACTTCCTTCAATGAACTCGATCCGCCCCAAAACGCACGCTTCAAACGTATAATAATGAGACGACCGCCCGTGTACGAATGCATGTTGTATGAGATGCCCGTGTTTACACCGTGTCCAATTTGTCACTCGTTGCCATGTCGTCGACCCGTGGGAACCCGATAACTGGGATCATCCCACCATCTTTTGCATGTTCCGCACACTTCTCTTTTTCATCGGTATCTCAATCGAGTTACCGGGACCGAAATGTTACCGTCGCACCATTTTCGTTTCGCCGCCGTGGCACCCCTTTTGTTCCACCATAGTGACCAAATGCTTCATAACATGCTCATGTCAACATTTTCATAAAATTGCATAAAACTTGCATATGTCATCTGCATCATGATAACAACATTTAAAATGTTTAAAATTGTTGTTTGCATTAAAATTGCTAAATGACATGGGGATTTCCCGAAATTGTTTTTTGTTGTTCCGGCCTCATTTAAACTTGCCTAGATAGGTAGTTTTCATATGCTTCACCCCTTGCCATGTTTAATAACATTTAATATTGTTGTGTACCTAAACGAGAGCAAACTAAATAACTCGAATGTGGTGTTTCGTCAATATGCAACTCGTTGCATATTGAGCTCCACTTAACTTGTAGTATCGTTTGTTACACTTTGCCATGCCATGCCTCATTAAACCGGACATGCATGATACTTGGTTGTGCATCGTGCCATGATTATGTGATGGTTGCTTACCATGTTGTTTGCTTCTTTCCGGTTTGCTTCTCTCGGTAGCTTCGGTTTCGTTCCGGAGTTGTGAGCATTCGTTCGACTACGTCCGTTTGTCTTCTTCTTGGACTCGTTCTTCTTCCTTGCGGGATTTCAGGCAAGATAACCACTAGCCTGGATCTCACTACTAGCATTGCTATGCTAGTTGCTTCATTCTATCGCTATGCTGCGCTACCTATCTCTTGTTCATCAAGCCTCCCAAATTTCCATGTCAGCCTCTAACTTTTTCACCCTTCCTAGAAAACCGTTCCTTGGCTATGATACCGCTTTGCTCAGCCCCTCTTATAGCATTGTTAGTTGCAGGTGAAGTTGAAGATTGATCCATGGTGAACAGGATTATGTTGGGATATCACAATATCTCTTATTTAATTAATGCATCTATATACTTGGTAAAGGGTGGAAGACTCGTCCTTATGCCTGGTGTTTTGTTCCTTTCCGTCATACCGGTGTTATGTTCCCGGATTTTGCGTTCCTTATGCGGTTGGGTGATTTATGGGACCCCCTTGACACTTCTCTTTGAATAAAACTCCTCCAGCAAGGCCCAACCTTGGTTTTACCATTTGCCTCACCTAGCCTTTTTTCCCTTGGGTTTCCGGAGCACGAGGGTCATCTTTATTTTAGCCCCCCCGGCCAGTGCTTCTCTAAGTGCTGGTCCGAACCGAGCCGCCTGCGGGGCCCCCTCGGGGAAACTCGAGGTCTGGTTTTACTCGTAGCATGTCTCATCCGGTGTTGCCCTGAGAACGACATATGTGCAGCTCCTATCGGGATTGTCGGCGCATCGGGCGGCTTTGCTGGTCTTGTTTTACCATTCTTGAAATGTCTTGTAAACTAGGATTCTGAGACTGATCGGGTCATCCTGGGAGAAGGAATATCCTTCGTTGACCGTGAGAGCTTATAATGGGCTAAGTTGGGACACCCCTGCAGGGTATAAACTTTCGAGAGCCGTGCCCGCGGTTATGTGGTAGATGGGATTTTGTTAATGTCCGTTGTAGCGAACTGACACCAGATCCGAATTAAAATGCATCAACCATGTGTGTAGCCGTGATGGTCTCTTTTCGGCGGAGTCCGGGAAGTGAACACGGTTTTGGGTTATGTTTGACGTAAGTAGGAGTTCAGGATCACCTCTTGATCATTGCTAGCTTCACGACCGTTCCGTTGCTTCTCTTCTCGCTCTTATTTGCGTATGTTAGCCACCATATCATGCTTAGTCGCTGATGCAACCTCACCATTTTACCCCTTCCTTACCCATTAATCTTTGCTAGTCTTGATACCCATGGTAATGGGATGGCTGAGTCCTCGTGGCTCACGGATTACTACAACAACAGTTGTAGGTACAGGTGTTGCGATGATCATGACGCGAGAGCGATGTGTACTTGTTTTGGAGTTCTTCTGCTTCTTCTTTGATCAGGGGATATGTTCCAGGTCGGCAGCCTGGCCTAGCAGGGTGGATGTCGTTTGAGTTTCTGTTTGTGTTTCATCCATAGTCGGATGTTGATCTTATGTATGATGTGTTGTTGTATTCATGTGGCATTGTATGCCTCTGGTATGTATCCCCATCTATTATGTAATGTTGATGTAATGATATCCACCGTGCAAAAGTGTTTCAATAAGCGGTTCTATCCTTGGTGGGACCTTCGAGTCTCTTTAGGATAGTATCGCATATTGGGCGTGACATAACGCCAAACCGAGTTCGGAGCAAATACCCGATCACAATTATCCGGAGGGACGAGCTCATGAAAACACCCCAAGACAGGAACACAGTCCGGACGAGGATGCATTCATCACTTCGGACGAACGAGTGGAACAAGACAACCTACACTGAAAGCTTATGGCCACAGCAAGAAGTCTAAAGAAGCAGAAGCAACGGCTCAAAGCCGCACAGGAAACGCTCAGTCGCAGATGGAATAAAGTGCTAGACACTGAAGAAAGATATGGCGACGATCGCCATACAAAAAGCTATCCAAAACGCAAACTACTACCAGAATTCGACGACGAGGCCGTTCCACCAAAGAATAATACAACCAGGAGACCAAATGTACCGCTTCACAACCACAATAGAGCATCTGGATAAGAAAGCCGGTGCAGCCAGGTCCATCTACGGATCTAAAGGACACACCCTGGCGAGGGACTATGGTCAACCAAACGCTCATACAAGCCAAATACCAGTTCGGAATAAACAACGGACGCAACAACAGCTGACTGCATGCCACAGCGCGCCCTGATACAAAGGGGCTGCTCACCCCCTGTGCTTCACCGAAGAAGTACTGGACCATGAATTCCCACAAGGCTTTAAACCTGTGAACATAGAGGCATACAACAGAACGACAGACCCAAGGGTCTGGATTGAGGATTTTATCCTGCATATTCACATGGCTCGTGGGGATGACCTCCACGCCATCAAATACCTTCCCCTCAAGTTGAAGGGACCAGCTCGACACTGGTTGAAAAGCCTCCCCGAAAATTTAATCGGGAGTTGGGAGGAACTCGAGGATGCTTTCAGGGCCAACTTTCAAGGGACTTATGTTCGGCCTCCGGATGCAGACGATCTAAGTCACATAATCCAACAACCCGGAGAGTCCGCCCGCAAGCTTTGGAACAGATTCCTCACTAAAAAGAATCAAATAGTCGATTGTCCGGACGCTGAAGCCTTAGCACCATTCAAACACAGCATCCGCGACGAGTGGCTCGCCCGGCACCTCGGCCAAGAAAAGCCAAGGACAATGGCAGCCCTAACAGGCCTTATGACCCGCTTTTGCACGGGTGAAGATATCTGGTTAGGCCGTAAAGGCACCAGCGACCCCAATACATCCGAAATAAGGGATGGCAATGGGAAGCCACGGCATAATAAACACAAACGCCAAAACAAGGAAGAGAGCCCGGACAACACAACGGTCAATGCCGGATTCAGGGGCTCTCGACCTGATCAGCAAAAGAAGCCATTTAAAGGCAGTAAAGAAGGATCGTCCGTTCTGAACAGAGTCCTGGATAGACTATGCCAAATCCATGGCACCCCCGAGAAACCTGCGAACCACACACATAGAGAATGTTGGGTTTTCAAGCAGGCCGACAAATTAAATGCCGAACACAAGGGGAGGGAAACACCAAGTGAAGACGAGGATGAACCTCGCCAGCCGAACACTGGGGGACAGAAAACATTCCCGCCAGAGGTTAAAACAGTAAACATGATCCACGCAACTCACACATTCACGAGAAGGCATGAACGCGCCCTTAGAGACGCGCACGATGTAGAGCCCATCGTACCCACATCTGACTACTAGATATCTCGTCTGCTCACTTTCAATCACATGGATGGCCGAACTAGTATTCGGCGCGGAGGATCACATGCCTTGGTGCTTGACCCAATAATCGATGGATACCGTCTCACCCATGTCCTCATGGACGGCAGCAGTAGTTTCAATTTAATATACGAGGACACTATCCGCAGAATGGGGATAAACCCATCCAGAATTAGCCAAAGCAACACCGCCTTTGAAGGGGTGATACCAGGCGTTGAAGCCTACGGTAGGGGCTTCGTCGTGCTGGAAGTAACATTCGGCTCCCCAGGCAACTCCAGAAGCGGAGAACTACTCTTCACCATCGCCCCCTTCCAAAGCAGCTATCATGCATTGCTTGGAAGAACGGCCTTCGCCCGCTTCAACGCATTGCCGAACTATGGCTACCTTACACTCAAGATGCCCGGTCCACGTGGCGTCATCACCATTAGCGGAATCACAGAGTGCTCTTCACGCGTAGAGGAACACGCAACGGCCCTGGCGGCCGGACTATAAGCGGCCTCCAATATCAAAAACATGACTGGTCATTACGACCACAGACACGGTTAGATGAGTCCGGTAGCCCGAATAAAACTAAACCAGGGCACCCTATATGTAATCCCGTAACGGATACCGGGGGCTATAAATATTTAATGTAGCCCCACATCTGGCACAACCTCGCTGGCAAGCCAATATCTAACACTTTTATTATCAATCGCATACTTACGTTGTACACTCTTACGAGTTTTCTTTTTCCACAGACAACGTTTGCGCGATACCCTTCCAGGATACGGCACAACGGAGACAAAGGCGCAGACGTGCAGCAGGGCCCCGTCCAACAGGTTTCTTTTTAGATTAAGCCCCTGAGTAAACCTTTTCTACTGCCTCTTGTTGTTTAACCATCCCATGGGTTCTATACCAACAAAGGATACTGCCGTTATTGGCATTTCGCCACGACAGATTCATTGCACGTACCTGGAACTTTAGGGTTTATAACAGGCTTTAGTCATCCTGTTTTCTTTTACAAAGACCGAATACCTTCGGGAGTGTTTGGCGTCATGAGTTTGGCCTTATATGCATCAGCTCTGAATCATGTCTTTGGTCAAATGTTGGGTTTTCCCGGCTCCTGGGTTTGCCACCTTATGTTCCGTTATTATCGGCTAAGGCGGCCAAAGGAGAACTACTGCGATTGTGCCCTGGTTATTCCGGATGAGCACCTCAGTAGAGAAAGCCGAAAACTGACTGTCATGATACAGCGAGAGACTGTTCAACCACTCGAATACTCACCGGAATCTTTAAGGATTCCTCCGCATTAACGAAGGGCCGTTTTTCGGCCATGTACATACGCGCCCGTATTCGGATGCACGCAAATGTACCAGGGGCTACATAGTAGCCCCACCGTTAGACCCCCATGGCTAAGCGAAAGTGTTACAGCTATATAGTCTGGTTGCCTAGTTCAACGTGCGATCACCTCCTTAATGGACCAAGACGTTGTATCAAGTGTGATTAAGCATATTTCTCGCGAACACCCCCGCATTGTATGCATGGGGGCTGAAGCCAACGACTGCTAACTTTCGGACTACTCATATCTATATAAAAACGGCCGCAAAGGGGACACAATCATACTTCCGGGCAAAAAGTATAAATATAGCCTCATAATCAAAATAAACATTGCTTTTTTACAATGATTCGACTTATCACTCGAACAAGACATTCTTCAAGCACTGCGCCTCTATTAGGCGGGCACCTTCTGTGACCTGCGCCAAGTAGTGCTCGGCAGGATATTGGCCTCCCTCCGGATCCTGGGTCGCCATAATGGTGGCCTCCATATCCATCCAATAGGCTTTAACGCGGGCAAGAGCCATCCGCGCACCCTCTATGCACGCCGACCTCCTCATGGCGTCAATCCGAGACACGGACCCAAGGAATTGCTGCACCAAACCAAAGTAGTTGTCCAACTTAGGTCCCTTCGGCCAAAGATGGTCTATTACAGACCGCATTGCAAGCCCGGACAGCCTGTGGAGCTCCGCCACAGCAGCCACCTTCTCATTTAGCGGCAGCGGGCGAGTGGGAGCATTGAACTGTGACCAGAAAAGCTTCTCCACTTCTTTATCACCTTGACCCTCGAAGAACTTGACAGCGTCAGCTGTACTATTCGCCAAGTCCGCATATGCGTCTGCAGGACTCTAGTGCCCAGCCAGGGGAGCATACTTCGGATCCAAAAACTTCGTCCGCAGTAAGTAGGAGCCCCCAGCCACGATTTTGTCGGCCTGTTGGAGCTCCTCCGCATACCCCGGATCTCGGTTCGCATCTCCTTGGCGGCATTAAGTGCCTTGTCCAGCTCGGCCAAACTAGCCCTATTCTCCTTTTCAAGGAGTACATACTGGTCGGCGGCATCTTTCAACTCCCCAGCCATTTCAGATATCTTTCCCTTGCTTCGGCGATGAGCAGCCTGTTCGGCTCTCACTTCTTCGGCCGCCTTTAGGGCATCCGCGTTGCTAGCCCGAGCGTGTTCTTTGGCCCGAGCAAGTACCGCTCTCAGGGCCTCCACGACATCAGCACCACCTGCAGCACAAACACATTGCATTAATATTATGCCCCTCTCACATTTTCCTATACAACATAATAAGGGAAGCAGAGCACATACCCTGTGATTCTTCCAGCCGTTTGTTCACCAGCGTGATATCGGCATCAATAGATCCGATCTGCCTCCTTAGTTCGGCAACTACAAAGGACTGGTAGGCTGCCGGATCCTTAGATACCTGCGCACATGTACGGCGCAGCTATTACTATGTGATCCCCCGTTTGCCGCCCATGGAGGGCAACCAGAGTCTCAGGGGCTACTATCCATAGGGAGCACACCTAGCGCGTGCTTCACAACCAAAAAATAGTGCATTTTTCACTACATACCTCAAAGCCTTTGAGCGGGCTTGTAAATGCCTCATTCAAACCGCTTGTAGCGGACGAAATCCTCGTGAGCACCGTGCTCATTAAAGAACGGTGCTCCTCCGAGAGTGCGGCTCGCTGCAGAATGCCTGTCAGTACGTCCGGCCGGACATCAAACTGCGCCGGACCCTTCTCATCGCCCCCTCGTGGGAGCCAAACACTCCGGGCTCAGGGCGACTGACGTGTTGGCTTCCGGCTTCGGCAGATCCGGACTCCTCCGTGACGACACCTCAGTGTTTCCCGCTTCATGAGGCGGAGAGGTGGGCGGGGTCTCACTCTCCATCATCTCCGGAGGAAGATCCCCCGAAGATGATCTCTCTTGAGAAGAGCTGCTCGCCGGACTGCAAAAGGCGAAGTCCCGGTTATGAATCTCGGAGAAACACCCTACCTTCGAATTAACGATCAACTTACAGCTCGATGGAGGGCTGGCCCGTTGGTGGGCACGACACGGTGAGGGTGCCCATCGCGACAGAGCCCCCTGGTGATACCTTCTTCCCTTGTTTGGGCATCTCCGCCTCCAAGTCTTCGGAGGCGGTCCTTTTCCTCCCGCGTGGGGAGGAGGCTTTAACCTCCCCTTCCCGACTATCCTCCGTAGGAGAGGTAGCGATTCCCCTGGTCTGGATGCGTAGTGTGTGAAGTTCGGCTTCACTGCCCTTTCCTTCGCCTTTCCCTGAGGGGATTTTGCTGAGCGCTCGACCAAGCATCTTGGCAACGGTTGGACCTGGCGAACCTTCAGGAAGTGGCGCCGGACACCTAATTCTCTCTGCCTTGGTGAGCCATTCCTAGCCACAGAGGGTTTTTAAGAATAATGGTTATGATAAATATAAACAAAGTGTCCAGCTTTAAGGTTACTTACCTGGGCATCTAGGCGATTGCAGCTTAGGCCCGCATCCTCAGTGGTGTCCGGACACTTAACTTGTGGTCCAAAGAATAAATTGTACATCCCTTGAAGCTTCAGGCCAAAGAAGTGCTTAATAGTCTACAGACCCTCCGGATTAAACTCCCACATCCGGAGAGGCCGACGTTTGCACGGCAACACCCGTTGGATTAGCATCACTTGAATTATGTTGACAAGATTTATGTCCCTCTCAATAAGCTCCCGGATGCGATTCTGCAGTTCTGGTACATCACCGGCGGTCCCGTAATTTCGTCCTATGTCGGTCCAAGAGGCCAACTGTGATGGAGGGCCTGGGCGGAACTCGGGGGTGGCTACCCACTTTGTGCCTCTGGGAGCTGTAGCATAAAACCACCTACGTTGCCATATATCGGATACTTCTGGGAATGAACCCTCTGGCCATGGGGCAGCAGCGTTCCAGCTTATTATGGCACCTCCACACTCTGCATGTCGCCCCTCGATCATCTTCGGCTTCACATTGAAGGTCTTGAGCCATAAGCCGGAGTGTGGGGTGACGTGGAGAAAAGCCTCGCACACAATAATGAACGACGAGATATGGAGTATGGCGTCTGGAGCCAGATCATGAAAATCCAACCCATAGTAGAACATGAGCCCCCTCACAAAGGGGTCGAGGGTGAGTCCCAGGCCTCGGAGGAAGTGAGGGACGAACACAACACTCTCATTGGGCTTCGGTGTGGGGATACCTTGCCCCGGAGCGGGAAGCCTATGCCAGATATCGGCGGTCAGGTATCCGACCTCCCTAAGCTTCGTAATGTCCTCCTCTTGGTTCGAGGAGGCCACCCACCGGCCTTGTGCGTCGGATCCAGACATGTTGGAGGATCCGGTGTGTTGGAGCTTGGGTCTTGGGAGTTAGAACTCGAGGTGCGAGAGGGAGCAAGGGAGGTGGAAAAGAGGCGTAGGCCTTGACCCCTTTATAAAAGAGATGAATATCAAGAGTCCTCAGCGTGACTGCTTGAGACTTATCTAAAATACACGGAGTCATACCAACGGTCGCCGTGGGGTCACACACGCCCATATTGATGAAAGATCCTGTAATAAGAGGAACACGATCTCTGCTTCGACAGGACGTGCCAATAAAACCGCCTCGCAACGCGAGTTGAGGTGGGGCAGGAAACGCCGGTTCGTGTTGGACCAGGCCACTATGCAAGGGCACGACGTACAAAGATTACCAGGAGGATGGATTTATGCTATGTTCCCTAAAATGGCGTATAAAGATCATCTTGCAGAACCTGACACTATTTGTCGTAGCAGATCTGGACACCGTCTACGTGTTCGATAATTACCTTGGAGTATTCGGAGAAGGAACCCGCCTTGCAATGCCGAAGACAATACTGCGCGCCTAACTCATCGTCATTGAAGCCTGGTTCAGGGGCTACTGAGGGAGTCCTAGATTAGGGGGTATCCGGACAGCCGGACTATATACATCGTCCGGACTATTGAAGCGTGAAGATACAAGACTCAAGGCTCCGGCCCGTGTCCGGATGGGACTCTCCTCATAGGCTAGCTCTTAGGGTTTAGCCTCTATGATCTCATGGTAGATCTACTCTTGTACTACTCATATCTTCAATATTAATCAAGCAGGAAGTAGTGTTTTACCTCCATCGAGAGGGAAAGAACATGGGTAAACATTGTGTCCCTTGCTTCCTGTTACCATCAGCCTAAGACGCACAGATCGGGACACCTACCCGAGATCCGCCAGTTTTGACACCGGCAATGATGTTTCTTGGACCGAAAGCCAACTAGAAGACTTGGAGATGAAGTTGGAGACGCAGCAAATAAGCCACGAGGCAGAAGGGCGTGCCCAGGGGGTAGGCGCACCCCCACCCTCGTGGGCCCCTCGTGGCTCCCCTGACCTACTTCCTTCGCCTATATATACTCTTATACCCTAAAAACATCAGGGAGAGCCACGAAACCACTTTTCCACCTTGCTACATTTTGTACCTATGAGATCCCGTCTTGGAGCCTTTTCTGGCGTCCTGCCGGAGGGGGATTCGATCACGGAGGGCTTCAACATCAACACCATTACCTCTCCGATGAAGCGTGAGTAGTTTACCACAGACCTTCGGGTCCATAGTTATTAGCTAGATGGCTTCTTCTCTCTCTTTGATTCTCAATACCATGTTCTCCTCGATGTTCTTGGAGATCTATTCGATGTAATACTCTTTTGTGGTGTGTTTGCCGAGATCCGATGAATTGTGGATTTATGATCAATATTATCGATGAATATTATTTGGTTCTTCTCTGAATTCTTATATGCATGATTTTATATCATTGCAAGTATCTTCAAATTATCGGTTTAGTTTGGCCAACTAGATTGATCTTTCTTGCAATGGGAGAAGTGCTTAGCTTTGGGTTCAATCTTGCAGTGTCCTTTTCCAGTGACAGTAGGGGCAGCAAGGCACATATTTTATTATTGCCATCAAGGATAACAAGATGGGGTTTTCATCATATTGCTTGATTTAATTCCTCTACATCATGTCATCTTGCTTAATGCGTTACTCCGTTCTTTATGAACTTAATACTCTAAATGCATGCTGGATAGCGGTTGATGTGTGAAGTAATATTAGTAGATGCAGGTAGGAGTCGGTCTACTTGACATGGACGTAATGCCTATGTTCATGATCATTGTCTTAGATGTCATCACAATTATGCGCTTTTCTATCAATTGCTCGGTAGTAATTTGTTCACCCAGCGTAATATTTGCTATTTCGAGAGAAGCCACTAGTGAAACCTATGGCCCCCGGATCTCTTTTCCATTATATTAAATCTCGTTTACATCTTGCTAGTTTACAATCTACTATTTTGCAATCTTTACTTTTCAATCTATAAACCAACAATAATTACTTTACCATTTATCTATCTCTATCAGATCTCACTTTTGTGAGTAACTGTGAAGGGTTTGATAACCCCTTTATCGCGTTGGTTGCAAGTTGTTGATTATTTGTGCAGGTATTCGGCGACTTGTGCATCGTCTCCTACTGGATTGATACCTTGGTTCTCAAAACTAAGGGAAATACTTACGCTATTTTGCTGCATCACCCTTTCCTCTTCAAGGAAAACCAACGCAAGCTCAAGAGGTAGCAGTTGTCATTTGATGAACGGGATCAAATCATTAGGAGAATGATGTGATGGATAAGACCCATTCGTTAGCATAGCATATTGATCGTTCCATTTTATTGCTATTGTTTTCTTCATGTCAAATACATATTCCTTCGACTATGAGATTATGCAACTCACTACAAGAAACCGGTAATTTGCCGTCTGTGGATCACAGATGGCAAAGACCAGAATCCAGATGGCAAAGATTTTGCCGTCTGGAAGCAGACGGCAAACTCAGACGGCAATATAAGTCAATAAGGAATAATTTTCCGTCAGCCTTTTGTCGAGATGACGGCAAAGATTTTGCCGTCAGCCAATACAATTTTGCCTTCTGCCGCAAAAATAACAGACGGCAAAAAATGTGTTCTTTGCCGTCAGTGAAAACGTGTGCTTTGCCGTCATCCAGACTAAAGTACAGATGGCAAAGATTGTTTTCCATCTTTTTTAAAATAACGTCCGAACAGAGCATCTCGCCGGAGATAGGAACAACAAACCAAAACGTGCTCATGGAGATTTTAGATTCAACACGGCCGTGCTATCTTGCATTCATCATCAGTGGAATTACAGAGAAGTTACACACCTGTCCTGTAAATTTACACAAGGACCCCTAGAAACTAAAAAGGAAAAGCAATCAAGTCCTCCATCGCAGCGACATGTATTTCACCGCCAGCCGGCCTTCTTCTCGCCAGGGACAATACCACAGGGACACCGCTGTCGCCGCCTCGCCCTGCTCACCGCGCCGCTCGCCCGGTCCTACTCGCGGCGCCACCCAACAGCCAAGCTCGCCCGCGCCGCTCGCCCGACCCGGGTATCCGCACCGCCACCCGGCCGCTTGTTGGTTCCTGGAGAGAGAGAGAGAGAGAGAGGGGCACCGCCGCGCGCCATTGCAGCGTCGGGCGGCCGACGCCGGAGGGAGGAGCTCCTCTGTAGTGGCCATCGCGCGCCATGCTCGAGGGAAGAGGCCGCCGCGCGCCCGAGGGAAGAGGCCGCGACGCGCCCGAGGGAAGAAGCCGTCGCGCGCCTGCGCTGAGCAGTCAATGATGGAGTGAGCCGCCGCCGCGCACCATACTCGTCGCCCGCGCATCCGCCATGCTCATCGCTCGTGTGTCCGCCATGCTCGCTGCCCGTGCGGCCTCCCTGCTCCCCGCCCGTGTGTCCGCCATGCTCGCGCTGCCTCCCTGCTCCCAGCCCACGCTGCCTCCCTACTCCCAGCCCGCGCCGGCCATGGAAGTGTGGTGTGCGTTCCATGTGTGTGTTCCGTGGTATGTGGTGTGCCTGAGTAGTTGTGTGGTGTTTGTGGGTGGGTGGAGCGGGGACGTGCATTATTAGGTGGGTAGGCTTGTGGGCTTGGGTTAGTGGGTGTGTCAGGATGTGTGGGACTGCATGGGTTTTGACTTTGGAGGGACAGCCACGTCATCGATCCGTGGGATCAATTCGCGTGATGTGCTTCTTCTTTGCCGTCTGAGTTTTTTATACAGACGGCAAAATATGTCTTTGCCGTTTGTCATTTTTATTACAGACGGCAAATGTCATACTTTGCCGTCTGTAATAAAAAACACAGATGGTAAAGTCTTTGCCGTCTGTGTTTTCTCTTATAGACGGCAAAGTATGACCGTTGCCGTTAGTAATAAAAACGCAGACGGCAAAGGCTATTTTGCCATTTGTAATAAAAAATACAGACTGCAAAATATATTTCGTCGTTAGTTATTCTTTGCCGTCAACACCTGACGGCAAAATTGCTCTTTGTCGGCTGTCCCGATGAAAAGCTGGCGGCAAAGATGTCCACTGACGGCAAATTAGCTGTTTCCCGTAGTGACTCCTAGATACCGGAGGAACGCCTTGTGTGCTATCAAACATCACAACATAACTGAGTTATTACAAATATGCTCTATAGGTATTTCCAAAGGTGTTTGTTGGGTTGGCATAGATCGAGATTAGAAGTTGTCACTTCGAGTTTGAGAGGGGTATCTCTGGGCCCTCTCGGTAATACACATCATAAGAAGCCTTGCAAGCAAAGTGACTAATGAGTTAGTTACAGGATGATGTACTATAGAACGAGTAAAGAGACTTACCGGTAACGAGATTGAACTGGTACGAAGATACGATGATCGAATCTCGGGCAAGTAACATACCGATGACAAAGGGAATATCGTATGTTGTCAAAACAGTTCGACCAATAAAGATCTTCGTAGAATATGTGGAACCAATATGAGCATCCAGGTTCCGTTATTGGTTATTGACCGGAGAGGTGTCTCGGTCATGTCTACATAGTTCTCAAACCCGTAGGGTCCGCACGCTTAACGTTCAATGACGATATTGTATTATATGACTTATGTGATTTGGTGACCAAATGTTGTTCGGATGACCGAATGAGATGACGGACATGATAAGGAGTCTCTAAATGGTCGAGACATAAATATAGATATATAGGACAATAGTATTCGGACACCGGAAGTGTTCTGGAGGGTACCGGGTACATATCAGAGTACCAGAGGGGTTACCAGAACCCCCAGAGGGAAGATATGGGTCATAGGGGCCATGAGAGGGGAGCAAACTAGTCCACAAGGGGTGGCGCGCCCCCCTATGGCAGGTGGCCAAATAGGAGAAGGATAAGAGGGGGTTCGGCCCCCTTCCTTCTCTTCTTTCCCCTTCCTTTCTTCTTCGGTGAAAAAAAGGAAAGGGGGCACCACTTGGGGAAACCCCAAGTAGGATTCGGATCCTACTTGGGGTGCCCCCTAGTTGCCTATCCTCCCCTCCCACCTATATATATGTGGGGAGGGGGTGCTTAGAATACACAACATCATTGGTTAGCTGTGTGCGGCACCCCCTCCACAGTTTACACCCCCGGTCATATCTTGATAGTGCTTAGGCTAAGCCCTGCGCAGATCACTTCAGCGTCACCGTCACCACGTTGTCATGCTGACGGAACTCATCTACTACCTCGACAGCTTGCCGGATCAAGAAGGCGAGGGACGTCGCCGAGCTGAACGTGTGCAGAACTCGGAGGTGTCATACGTTTGGTACTCGATCAGTGGATCGCAAAGAAAGTTTGACTACATAAACCGCATTGTGAAATGCTTCCTCTTACGATCTATGAGGGTACGTAGACACACTCTCTTCCCCTTGTTGCTATGCATCTCCTAGATAGATCTTGCATGAGCGTATGAATTTTTCTGAAATTGCATGCTATGTTCCCCAATAGTGGCATCCGAGCCAGGTCTATGCGTAGATGATATGCACGAGTAGAACTCAAAGAGTTGTGGGTGGTGATAGTCATACTGCTTATCACCAATGTCTTATTTTGATTCGGCGGTATTGTTGGATGAAGTGGCCCGGACCAACCTTACATGACGACGTTCATGAGACCGGTTCCACCGACAGACAGGCAACTAGTTTTGCATAAACGTGGCTGGCGGGTGTGTGTTTCTCCTACTTTAGTTGAATCAAATTTGACTGCGGCCGGTCCTTGTTGAAGGTTAAAATAGCAAACTTGATAATCACTGTTGTGGTTTTTGTGCCGTAGGTAAGAACGGTTCCTGCTACAAGCCCGTAGCAGCCACGTAAAACTTGCAACAACAAAGTAGAGGACGTCTAACTTCTTTTTGCAGGGCATGTTGTGATGTGATATGGTCAAGACATGATGTGATATATGTTATTGTATGACATGATCCTCTTTTGTAAAAGTTATCTGCAACCGGCAGGAGCCTTATGGTTGTCTCTTTATTGTATGAAATGCAAATGCCATGTAATTGCTTTACTTTATCACTATGCGTTAGCCATAGTGTAGAAGCAATAGTTGGCGTGACAACCACGATGCAACGATGGAGATCAATGTGTCGAGCCGGTGACAATGGAGATCATGACGATGCTTTGGAGATGGAGATGAAAAGCACAAGATGATGATGGCCATATCATGTCACATATTTTGATTTCATATGATGTTGATTTTTATGCATCTAATTTTGCTTAGTACGGTGGTAGCATTATAAGGTGATCCCTTAACTAAATTTCAAGGTATAAGTGTTCTCCCTAAGTATGCACCATTGCGACAGTTCGACGTGCTGAGACACCACGTCATGATCGGGTGTGATAGGCTCTACATTCAGATACAATGGGTGCAAGATAGTTTTGCACATGCTGAATACTTGAGTTAAACTTGATGAGCCTAGCATGTAAACACATGGCCTCGAAACACTGCAGACCGAAAGGTCGAACGTGAATCATATAGTAGATATGATCAACATAGAGATATTCACCATCGATGACTACCCCATCTCACATGATGATCGGACATGGGTTAGTTGATTTGGATCACGTTACACATAGATGACTTGAGGGATGTCAGTTTAGGTGGGAGTTCTTACGTAATTTGATTAATTGAACTTTAATTTATCATGAACTTAGTCCTGATAGTATTTGCAAATTATGTTGTAGATCAATAGCTCGCGTTGTAACTCCCCTATGTTTTTTGATATGTTCCTAGAGAAAACTAAGTTGAAAGGTGATAGTAGCAATGATGCGGACTAGGTCCGTGATCTGAGGATTATCCTCATTGCTGCATAGAAGAATTATGTCCTTAATGCACCGCTAGGTGACAGACCTATTGCAGGAGCAGATGCAGACGTTATGAACGTTTGGCAACCTCGATGTGATGACTACTTTATAGTTTAGTGCACCATGCTTTATGGCTTAGAACCAGGACTTCAAAAACATTTTGAACACCACAAAGCATACACTACAGGAATCCAGTACTTTGCCATCTGCCATGGCGGACGGCAAAGGCAGGGACGGCTGACGGCAAAGCACTTTGCCGTCCGCCGTGGATGGCAAACACAGACGGCAAAGATAGGGTCGGCAAACAGGTCCTTTGCCGTCCGCTTTCCAAGGCGGACGGCAAAGAGCCCTTTGCCTACAGCGGCGGACGGCAAAGAGGGGGGACGGCAAAATGTGGCACGTCCGCCATTGTCACTCTGTTAGGCGGCTAACGGCGGCCTTTGCCGTCCGCCAGGTGACATCAGCAATACCTCAGCGCCCTTTTTTTTGCCGTCCGCCTGGCGGACGGCAAAGGCGAAGTCTTTGCCGTCAGCGATGCTTTGCCATCCGCCACTGTCGGCAAATTGGCCAAATGGTCCACCCCAGAAAGCACAGGTGGGCGCCACGTGGCCCCTTTGCCGTCTGCCACCGACGGCAAAGGTGTCTTTGCCATCTGCCGCGGACGGCAAAGAGCCTGCACTGCCTCTTTTTTTCTGTTTTTCTTATATCCAACAATTATCACAACAAAAATTATCACAACACATATATATCCATCA
The DNA here is from genome assembly GCF_002162155.2 of Triticum dicoccoides. NCBI lineage: Eukaryota > Viridiplantae > Streptophyta > Magnoliopsida > Poales > Poaceae > Triticum > Triticum dicoccoides. The sequence goes on from NC_041383.1 coordinate 74,486,717, forward strand.
CATCCATCACATAGTTCCATCACATCACATATATATCCATCACATATATATCCATCAAAAATTCCACATCACATATATATCCATCACATAGTTCCATCGATCCATACATATTACAATATGCAAAGTTTCTTCATAGCAAGTCAGCAGAATACAAGTGCATCAAAGGAAAAAATAGGAAAAAGCAAGCAATCCATCATAGGAAGCTGGCTTCCGTGAAGTGAATGAAACCTGCAAAATGACAAATAAGAAAGTTAGAAAAAGAAGACTAGAAGAAGAATTAGACTAGAAGAAAAAGAATAGAAGAAGAAGAAGTATATGCCATATATTAGCTAACTTAGGTGAGATGTATCGTATATGAGCTAACCTAGGTGAAATGGGTAGTTTATGAGCTAACCTAGGTGAAATGCCACGTTTTTGAGCTAACTAAGGTAAAATGGATCATTTTTTAGCTAACTTAGGTGAAATGGGTCATTTTGGAGCTAACCTAGGTGAAATGGGTCATTTTGGAGCTAACCTAGGTGGAATGGGTCATTTTAAAGCTAGTGTAGGTAAAATGGATCATTTAGGAGCTAATCTAAGTAAAATGGGTCATTTTCGAGCTAACTTGGATAAATTGGATCACTTGTAAGCTAACTAAGGTAAAATGAGTCATTTTAGAGCTAACTTAGGTAGAATGGATAGTTTATGAGGTCAGTAAGCTTATTAAGTCATTTTGGAGGAAAAGAAGCTAACTCTAGGTCATTATGGTAAGCATATTGGAGGAAATAAAGCTAAGTCTAGGTCTTTATGCATTTGTTAAGAAAAAATCTAGAGAAACTTACCGTGATCACGGAGGTGTAGGAGCGGGCTGGCTCGCGCCGGTAGCTGGAGAAGTAGTGGGCTGGCTCGCGCCGGTAGCTGGAGAAGGATCATGCGATGCGTTTCTGGAGTTAAGCTGCACCAAAGATCATTTCCAATGTCTCGTTAGCATTATGACACTCAAATGTTAAGACAAGCAAGTAATGTCCATTCAAATTAAACTCACCTTGCTCCCAGGAGCAATCACTGGCATCGGCGGAGCGGTCTGACCGGACTTCTCGCACACAGACTGCACATTTGGTTTTCACAACAGAGTCATACTAGTTAGTAATGAGACTCAAATGTTAAGACTAGCAAGTAATCTGCAGAAGAAACTTACCACAAGGAGCTCGTACATGGCCCTCGCCTGCATGTCATTCCGTGCCCTCTCCTCCTCCAACATCTTTGTCATCTTCTCCTCCAACTCCCGCTGCCTCTCCGCCGCCTCCGCCAAAATTTTCTCCGTTCTATCTCTCTCACTCTATATAGCAGCCTGCAACACCACTCACGTGACCATTTGTAATCATTGATGGAAGCGCACACAATGTAATGGAGAAAGATAGCTGAGTACGTATAACTAACCTTGATGGCAAGTTGGACTGGCCGTTCACGAGGCCTTATCTCAGGAGCGGAGCTCGACTGGCGCGCCTTGATCTCCGGGAGAGTGCTAGGACAACGGATAAGTCCATCTCCCATGGCTATGGAGCCATGGGACCTCCCGCCACCAGATATCATCAGCAGCTCTGTATCAATGGGACCCTGGCTCGGGTTAAAGTCCTCCCCTTTCCTCGCCTTCCCCTGATCTCTATAGTGCACGAGCTTCTCGTGGGCGGAGATGTTGGTGAAGTTCTTTGGATCATTGAGGTCAGACGCAGAGAATGCCTTGACTTTCTTGTAAGGGCCAGTGTGGGCCATGGCATACAGGTCGTACACCTCTGGCACCTTATCCGCCTTATTGTAGCGTGCCTGAAAGAGAGAAACAAAGTAAATTAGTAATTAAACGGCTAAAGCTAGCATGATGAATGAATTGCATGAATCATGAACCAAACCACATACCCAGTTCCGCCCGTACTGAAATAAGTTGGAGCTGCCTTGGTGGTGTGGCACACCTTCCATTTGGGCACGTTTGTCCTTGGCCTCTTTGTGGGTGGCCAGCCATTCTTCTGAGCACCACGCATTGACCAACACCTCCCAACAATCCATCCGATCCGCACACCATCTCGGAGGGGCCTAAGTTAGCAAATAGAAACTTGAGCGCTAAGGCTATGAATTAATAAATGAAGGAAGTAAGTACAAGGCCTTAAGAATTACCTTCATGTACTTCTCCTTACTCAAGAACTTATCACGGCACTCCTGCTTGGGCTTCTTGATACCACGCCCAGCGTAGTAGTCTGAACAGCCTGCACCCGAACCTCATGCCGTAAGTTCTGAAGTAGGCACTTGCACTCCTTGTGGATAACATGATCCGCCTCCTCCTCATATCCCTCCTCACACCTGTAGAATATCTGCAATCAAATGAGACAATATTGATTAGTACAATTAATAACTAGATAGTTGAAGATTTTAAATTGCGTAAAGGAGCAATTACCCAGAACTTTCTGATCACGACGTCTTCCCTCGTCTTGCACAAGACACCGTCGATAATCTCACCTGGCGGGGCCGGGGCGGCCAAGTAGTGCTCCCAAGTCAATCCAACCTCTGGAAGCCGATCCTCACCAGGCAACGTGACAAACCCCGGGAAGTTTTGCCGAATCAGAACTCCAAGGACGGAGTTGGGCCGGCGGACACTTTCATGGTGGTCCCAACCCCTGCAGCATGACAAGGCCAACACATCAGTTATTTGAAGAAACATGAATGCAGAAGGTACAAAAAGATTAAATGCACTTACCTCTCCCCATCAGGGAAAATCAACCACCTCTACTCGCGGGTTGCCGGCACGGACGGGAGCCATGTAGCACCACGCTGGTAGACGTTGCCCCCCTCCTCCCCCTCCTCATCAGTCGGCTCCCCGCCATCATCAGCATGGCCACTCGGCTCCCCGCCATCCTCAGGCTGACCCGACCAGGTACCCCATCCAGATGTGTGCTCCTTCGGGGTTTTGTGGGCCGAAGGCCCGTCGACCCTAGGCTCGTGGGCCGAAGACCCGTGGATCGAAGGCTCGTGGAACGGAGTCCGTGCAGCCTCCTCCTCAGCCGAGTCCACCCTAGCAGTCACGTGCTCGGGTGAAACAGCTGGGGGCGGCAGCGAGGAAGGCGCCGTAAGAGCCACCCTACCTCCTCTCCCGCGACCACGTGCTCCACCTCAGCCCTTCTTCTTCCCTCGTCCCCTGCTGGGCACCGCGGTCGACGAAGAAGGGCCCGGCGGTGTCGCCATACTGTCCAGCAACGCTCGGCGGAGAGGTGCGTGTGGAATGGAAGACCTCACACTACGCGCCGATGAAGAAGGGGCCTCGGCACGCTCCCGACCAGCGCCCACCATCTTTCAACACCTGCCATGACAAAGAATAAACGAAATTAGTACAACATAAAAAAAAGTACCGACATGAATAATAATATGTATATCACTTAAGTGTATCATCATCAAGTACAACATAAAAAAATTGAATACCTGACACTACTAATAATCTCAATTAGTATCATCAATAAATGCATAATCATCATCATCACTATAATTAATGATGGGCTCATAGGGTTCATTGGCATCAACATGTGCAAGGCCACCTTGACGTAATCGGTCAAGCATTGACAGGTCATCTACATCAGTAACCTCTTCTTGTTGCGGCTCTTCTTGTTCCTCCTCTGGGGTGATGTCGGATTCATTGTCGCTGTCTACTTCAATGTTTTGGGGTGAAGTATAGTGGTTCTTGAAACGCTTTTTGGAAAGACGTGTCTCTTGGAAGAATTCTCCTTCATATGTGTCTGGGTTAATGTGAGGTTCATAATCCTCTTCCTTTGGGGGAGAAAGTCTGGCACGTGGCGGCACTTCATAAACGACATCCCAACCTTTCAGATTTGGATTAGTTTGGCAGGCCCACGGTAGATAGAATACTTGGGTCGCCTGTTGAGCCATAATATAGACATCAGGAACATCTAAATGAGTGCTTTGGTTGATTTCAACTAGCCCTATATGTTCATGAGTCCTTCTAGTCTCCTTCAGTTGAAACCAATAACATTTGAAGACTACGACATTCGGTGGGTTTTCACCATAGAACAGAAGTTCATAAATTCCTTCAACTCTCCCATAATACTCGGTACCTCCTTCGCCGATAGCAGATACACAACAATTTGTAGACTTTCGGTCGGCCATATATAGCTCTTTGCCATAGGTACGAAAGCGATACCCGTTGATGTCGTACTTGTCAAATGAACGGACCTTATAGTCAAAACCATTAGCGACTTGTCTCAATTCGGCGTCCATAGACTCTGAATTAGCATACAAGTTTAATATGAAAGGGGATTGTTGCATTATGCACAAATTAGCGAATGTAATGAAATTGTCTAATAGAAATTACCGTTTGTTTGAACCAAGAGATGAAACCGGGATAGCCACCTCCTTGCTTTGCGAGAAGCTCATACTCTTCGACGGAATCCTTTTGGATCTCCGCTCCATACGAGAATATGGCGACATATCGACTGTATGACATATCCAGGAATAAGAGTAGTTCAAAGGAAATAGAAGTTGCGAAACAATGTACCGAGAACTTACTCGATGTACGGCCACACTTCTATCAGGTTGTTGAAGATATACAACGAAATGGTCCGCCATTCTTCGTTATCCAAAGATACTGGATGTGAAACACTAGCTGGTGCGAGATTCCCTTTGAATAGGCTGAGGTTGGATCCACCCTTTTTAGGCTCGTCAGCATTGTACCGAGGCTTCGGATTATGCAAACGACGATTTTTGGCTTCGTAGTGTGCTGTTACAAAGTTTGCCGCCTCCTCTGTGATGAATGCCTCAGCCATCGATGCTTCAATTCTATGTTTATTTTTACATTTTTCTCGAAGCGTCTTCTGCATCCTCTCAGTTGGGTAGCACCAACGATTTTGCACGGGCCCCCCCAATCTTGCCTCGGTCGGGAGATGCAAAATCAAATGCTGCATTGGATTAAAGAAGCCCGGTGGAAAGATCTTCTCCAACTTGCAGATCAACTCCGGCGCCACCTCTTCCATTTCTTCTAGCACGCCAGGCGATAGTTCTCTCGCACAAAGAACACGGAAGAAATAGCTGAGTTCTGCCAGTACTAGCCATTCATCCTCAGGGATGAAGCCACGCAACATCACCGGCATTACCCGCTCAATCCATATGTGCCAATCATGACTCTTGAGACCAAATATCTTCAGTTTATCAAGATTCGCTCCCCTCTTTAGATTCGTTGCATACCCATCGGGGAACATCAACTGCTGTTGCACCCACAAGAGAATTTCCCTCATAGCTGGCCTTCCAAGATTGAACCATGCCTTTGGCTTTGTCCAGTTCTGCTTTCCTTTCGGTTCTTTCATGTTTTGTAACGGCCTATCACATAGCGCCTCCAGATCGACTCTAGCCTTAGTATTATCCTTTGACTTCCCATCTATGCCGAACAATGTACCAAAAAGTGCCTCGGCGATATTCTTCTCAGTGTGCATCACGTCGATGTTGTTTGGGCAAAGGAGGTCTTTGAAGTAAGGCAGATCCCATAAGCATGTTTTGTGAGTCCACGCGTGCTTAGTATTATACCCCTTGAAGTACCCTGGACATTGTGGATCTGGCTCGAGAGCGTTTAACTGATCCAGGGTCTGTTGGCCTGTCAATGCAGGTGGTGCAGAGTTTTTGACAACTCTACCCTTGATGAAGTTCTTCTTGTCTTTCCTGAACTTATGGCGAGGATCCAGGAATTGTCTATGCATGTCGAAGCAAGAAAACTTGCGAACGGCCTGAAGCCAACGAAACTCAAGATCTCCCTTGCATGTGGGGCACGGGAACCTTCCATGCACACACCAGCCAACGAATAGCGCATACGCCGGCAAGTCATGCGTCGAGTACATGTACCAGACACGCATTATGAAGTCCCGTTTGCTAAAGGTGTCGTATGTCTTGAACCCATTATCCCAGGCTTCTTGCAATTCGTCCTTAAGCGGCTGCATGTACACATTCATATTTTTGCCCGGATAGTTGGGTCCTGGAATTATCAACGTCAGGAAAATGTTCTTTCTTTGTATAATCTGTCCGGGGGGGAGATTGAGTGGAAAGACAAATACGGGCCAACAACTGTATTGGGCTGCCGTCATACCAAACACACTAAACCCATCCGTGCTGATGCCGACTCGAGGATGCCTCGGATCTGCCGCTTTGTCAGCATGTAATTTATCAAACTTTTTCCACGCAACACCATCCGATGTGTGTACCATCATCAGATTCCCATCTGCATCTAGTTCGGTTCGTTTGCCTATTTTGTGCCATGTCATCTGTCTGGCCGTCTCTTCGACCATGAAAAGACGTTGAAGTCTTGGCACGATTGGCATATACCGAAGAACACTAACGGGGATTTTGGTCTGTGTCTTCTCACCCATACCGTTGTCTACCACAATATACCTGGAAGACTTGCAAATGGGACAATAGTTCAAGTCCGCATAGTCAAGCCTAAATAAGGCACATCCTTTCTCACAGGCATGTATCTTCTCATAGGGCATCTTCAGTGCACGGAGGATTTTGTCCGACTGGTACAGGTTTGCAGGCATTACATGGCCTTTGGGTAGAAAGCGTCCAAATACTGTCATAATTGCATCATAGCATTCTCTGCCCAAGTTGAACTGAGCCTTCAGAGCCATTACTTGTGAGATGGCATCCAACTGACAAAGCTCAGTGTGCTCGTGGAGCGGACGTTTTGAAGACTCCAACATTTCATTGAAAGCCTTTGCAGATTCCTCCATCTCCTCGTCTGAATCCCGAGCATCATCATAGCCTTGCACCCTGTTTTCCATCCCGGTACCATGCTCGTCGGTGCGACGATGATCCACCTCAGCTCGGTCACATTGGGCAGACTCACCATGAAATGTCCACACCGTATAATCGGGCGTAAAACCACTCTTCTGCAGGTGTTTGCCCATTTCAGCCTCTGCCTTCTTTTCCCAATTGCCGTACCGGAAACAGGGGCACCAGGTTTTCTTTTGCCCATTTGCAAATGCGGCTTGCACAAACCCCTTGGTTTTTGTGAACCATTCAGCGCTCCATTTGTTCTGACCGGTGTTACCGGTATACATCCACGCACGGTCACTCATCTTGACTTTGAGAGCTACTGGACACACAACAATTATATATGTAATTCACCATGTATATATTCATCAGTTTATCTATTTTGTCAATTTTATTACGTCCATGCAACCTACACTATAATAGGTAATGATAGGTCCTAATCCCACCCGTGTATGTGTAGATTGAGTTCATTTTCCCATGCTATGCTCCGGATCCGGCGCAAAATTTCGGCAGCACCTCCCCGCTGTTCTCCTGATACACGTCTCTGCAATAAACAGAGAGGATGTGTACCCGGAGAACAACAGGGGAGGCACTGACGAAATATATGCGTCGGATCCGGAGCAAGCATATGGGAAAACGAACCCAATCTACACATCCTCGGGCTATCCATGGATAGCGTTGGACAATTCGAAAGAATCAAGGTTATAAATATGCAAATGCATGCATATTTATAACTATGATGCTTTCGAACGGGAGACACATATTGGTTACGCATACTGATGATTCAAGACACATATATAGCTAGCTATCAAGTTTCATCGGAATAGATCAAATAATTAATGGGGTAGTGCCGTGTCGGTGTCGGGGTGTTGTTTCGGGGTCGGGGTGTGGTGTCGGGGTCAGGGTGTCGGGTCAGGCTCGGGGTCGGGGTGTCGG